>NC_138776.1:91646686-92246686 GCF_965119305.1 Pelophylax lessonae
ATCAGCGGAGTTCCACTTTTGAGTGGAACTCCGCATTAAGTTTACAGTGCCTTAGGTAATTTGTCTATTTCACATCTATTGGTAATTAGGGATGATCGAACTTTTGAAAAGTTCGGTTCGGCCAGAACATCCGAACTTCCCGAAAGTTCGGCCCGGATTTCAGAACCCCATTGAAATCAATGGGACCCGAACTTCGGTAATCAAAAAACACCATTTTTAAGCCCTAAAACCCAATAAATGCCCCTAAAATGTGCCTAGGGTTCTGGGTCATGCCCCATTAACTATTAATCACACAAAAAAAAGTTCTTAAAAATTGTCATTTTTGATAAAAAAGCAAATTATTGAAAAAAAATAATTGGATTTAGTATCTGGGTGGGTCTAAAAAGTGTACATGTGAAGTTTCAGCTCTGTAGCATGTCCAGAACCATGAAAAAAAAAGATAATTTTCAGTAGAACAGGGATGTGGGACCCTCCTTTTACACCTATATGATCTTTTTTTCTGGTTCTGGACATGCTACAGAGCTGGAACTTCACAGGTACACCTTTTAGACCCCCCCAGACACAAAATCACACAAAAAAAGTTCTTAAAAATTGTCATTTTTGATAAAAAAGCCAATTATTGAAAAATTAAAAAAAAAAAAAAAGAGATTTTTTGATTTTTACTTTGGATTTCATATCTGGGGGGTCTAAAAAGTGTACATGTGAAGTTTCAGCTCTGTAGCATGTCCAGAACCATAAAAAAAAAGATTGCTTGTATTAGAAAACTTTCAGCACAGGAGGTTGGCTTCGCTGCTGTAACACCTTGCCGGTTTAATAGCAGGCATTTTTTTGGGTTCTTTGCAGTCAGGAAAAACATCTGAACTTGTGTATAGTGGTACTGTGCACAAGTTCTGATGTTTTGCCTGCCTCCAAAAACCCCCAAAAAATGCCAGCAAAAACACACCTGGGCATTTTTTTTTTTGACGCTAGCGTTTTTTTGGCATTTTTTGGGGTTCTTTGGAGGCAGGCAAAACATCTGAACTTGTGTATAGTGGTGTATATACAAACATACATATATTTATATACACACCTAGACATATATAGGTGTGATAGTAGCAGAAATATATGCTTGCGCTAATGAAATCATTTACAGTAATATATTTCTGCTACTATCACACCTATATATGTCTAGGTGTGTATATAAATATATGTATGTTTGTATATACACCACTATACACAAGTTCAGATGTTTTGCCTGCCTCAAAAAAATGCCAAAAAAAACGCTAGCGTCAAAAAAAAAATTGCCCAGGTGTGTTTTTGCTGGCATTTTTTGGGGGTTTTTGGAGGCAGGCAAAACACCAGAACTTGTGCACAGTACCACTATACACAAGTTCAGATGTTTTTCCTGACTGCAAAGAACCCAAAAAAATGCCTTCTATTAAACCGGCAAGGTGTTACAGCAGCGAAGTCATACTCCTGTGCTGAAAGTTTTCTAATACAAACAATCTTTTTTTTATGGTTCTGGACATGCTACAGAGCTGAAACTTCACATGTACACTTTTTAGACCCCCTAGATCTGAAATCCAAAGTAAAAATCAAAAAATCTCTTTTTTTTTTTTTTTCAATAATTGGCTTTTTTATCAAAAATGACAATTTTTAAGAACTTTTTTTGTGTGATTTTGTGTCTGGGGGGTCTAAAAGGTGTACCTGTGAAGTTTCAGCTCTGTAGCATGTCCAGAACCAGAAAAAAAAAAGGATTGCTTGTATTAGAAAACTTTCAGCTCAGGGGGTTAGCTTCTCTCCTCGGTTTTCACACCTTGCCGGTTTCAAAGCAGGCATTTTTTTGGGTTCTTTGCAGTCAGGAAAAACATCTGAACTTGTGTATAGTGGTACTGTGTACAAGTTCTGATGTTTTGCCTGCCTCCAAAAACTCCCAAAAAATGCCAGCAAAAACACACCTGGGCATTTCTTTTTTGACGCTAGGGTTTTTTTTTGGCATTTTTTGGGGTTCTTTTGAGGCAGGCAAAACATCTGAACTTGTGTATAGTGGTATATATACACACATAATTATATGTATATAGACACCTAGCCATATATAGGTGTGATAGTAGCAGAAATATATTACTGTAAATGATTTCATTAGCGCAAGCATATATTTCTGCTACTATCACACCTATATATGTCTAGGGGTATATATACAGACATATATGTGTATATATACCCCCTATACACATGTTCAGATGTCATGTCTGACATCAAACATGTCCTAAAAAAAGCACTGGCAGTGGCAGCCCCTGCAGCATGAAAAATGCTTGGCTGGTGAGAAGCCATATGCCTGTCCCGAAGCAATTCAGAGAAATGATCATTTCTCTATAGCGGTCACCCTGCTATGGAAGGGTTTTGTCACCCTTCCATAGCAGTCACTGTCAGTTAACCCTACACTACACTACGGCCCCTTTACACTTAACACTTTCCCTACAGAAACTAAATTTTTGAAGCTAACTTAAGTGTAAAGGAGCACTCTAACTACACTAGATATCCCTTTCCTCACACTAATAAATGCTAAATGACACTTTTAAAGTAAAATTAACAGAACTGCTTCCACTCTCTTCCATGTCCAGTATAACAATGCTAGGAATATGGCCGGGGCGATCTTATATACTGGGGGGCGTATTCACTAATGATTGGTCTAGGGACCCCCTAGTCACTCCAATCACATTCCTAGCATTCTCCTGCCCCCTCAATTGGCTTTTGCTAATGATTCTGGTCCAATCACGGGCTTTTAAAGCCCATTTCCTGAAGCATTGCATTTTGGTCGGTTCTGGTTGCCAAATTCCGAACTTTTTGGGAAAAAAGTTCTAAATTCGGCCGAACCTCGAACACCTAATGTTCGGGCCGAACCGATGGTGGACCCGAACCGTTCGATCATCCCTATTGGTAATCACTTTTTCTGAGGGGTTAATCCTGGCTCACAATAGCATATAGGTCCATTTGATGCTTCAATGTCTGCAGATGGATGTGTGGATGGCCACTGATGGTGTATTAATGCTAATGTCCTAGCCTGTACTTCCAGGTATTTATTATGACCACAAACCTGCAGCTCATATCCTCAGCCATGAACTTACCCAGAGACCAGCTATGATCATTAAGGTGAGGGACTGATAGGTTAACTATCCTAAAAAAAAAAAAAGACTGCATGGGCAGTATGGATGGTAAAATTCTTAGGCCCTTAATACCAGAACCACTTCCCAAAGGAAAAGAGGCAACCTGTTCCTTCAACGTCTTTGGCTTTGAAGAAAACCGCTATATATTCAAGGTGCTGCCAGGAGGGGGAGACTAAAGGAAATCACAATAAGGATCATCCTGGGCGGTAAGGGGTGTGTTGTTATCTGACATGCCCGCCAAGATAATATGCCAAGTTGCATACCAGACGACCGTAAACAAAAAGACATGTTTTGGCGCTCTTCAAACTGATTGGGTGGATCTCTAGTCGCTAACACTCAGGTACTAAGCTAATTAAACAACAAGGTTTGTTTAACCAGTTCTGGACCGTAAGGATTTGCACCCTTAATGACCAGGCCATTTTTTGCGATTTGGCACTGCGTTACTTTAACGGAAATTGCGCGGTCATGCGACACTATACCGAAATTAACATGATGTCCTTTTTTTCCTACAAATTGTGGTTTCTTTTGATGGTATCTGATCACCTCCGCGGTTTTTATTTTTTGCGCTATAAACAAAAAAGAGCGACAATTCCTGAAAAAAAAAAACAATATTTTTCACATTCTGCTATATAACATTCCCCCAAAAAAAAAAAAATTTAAAATTTTTCATACTTTTAGGCTAATTTGTATTTTGCTACATATTTTTGGTGAAAAAATCACAATAAGCTTATTTTGATTAGTGTGCACAAAAGTTATCACGTCTACAAACTAGGGGAAAGATTTATGTCATTTTTATTTATTTATTTTACTAATAATGGCAGCGATATGCGATTTTTTTTTTTTTTTAGCAGGACTGCGACATTGCGGTGGACAGATTGAACCCCTAACCGACATTTTTGACACTTTTGGGGGGACCAGTGACATTACTAAAGTAACTATAGTCACTCAACACAGCGGCAGCCAGTATATCAACACAGCGGGTCTGGCCAGTATATCCTATCTGAGGTACCTTTACCCAGAGGGAGGACAGGAGGAAGCAACGTACCTATTACCTATTAGCACCTGTGTGTGCACAAAGCGGGTTTGGCTCATTATAATTTGTGAGCCAAACCAGGTGGTGAGCGGCCAGCATTACTATTAGGCCCCTTTCACACAGGCGGACCGTTCAGATCCGCCTGTCCGTTTTTTTGGCGGATCTGAACGGTCCCCCCATGCATTCCTATGGGGCATCGGATGTCAGCGGAGACATGTCCGCTGACATCCGACCCGATCCGATCCGTCAAATCTGGACGGATGGAAACCCTATTTTCCATCCGTCCAGCGGATCGGATCGGATGGGATCGGGTGAGAACGGACTGACGGTCCGTTGACATCCGATTTCCCCCATAGAGATGCATGGGGAACTGTCAGCTGTGTCTCCGCACACAGCGCGGAGACACAGCTGTCCTCCTGCTGCTCAGCGGGGGATCGGCGGCTCGATCCCCCGCTGAGAAAAACGGACTCCGTCCAAGGGACGGAGTGTGTGAAAGGAGCCTAAATGCACCAAGTCACTTTATCACACTGAAGCACCAGCAATTGATTACCTGATATCAGCATAGCACAGAAGAGATCCCCCACTCTTTATGGACTTTGCACATTAATTGATTATTTATCACTTTTGTATGCTAATGTTATATTATTTATTAGCACGAGCACTTTATTGTGACACCTATTTATTTATATATTGAGTCATATATATATATATATATATATATATATATATATATATATATATATATATATATATATATATATATATATATATGTTCATAGATATAAGGATTTATTTGAACTACACTTTCTAACCATTGTTTATCACAGGGATTATCTGATTATCACATTATTCATTAGCACAAGCACTTTATTGTGATCATTTTATTTTTATTTATTCATTTTGAATGATACTATTATTCACTTGATATTTATTGATATTGCACTTGATTTTGTTGTTTAGAGTATATCCTTTGGCGCTACATACCTTATTTTTGAGAAGTGCTAGTCTGCCAGTGGATGATGCAATATCCTTCGCAGAGGCATGGGAACAGCAATATGGTTTTGGTATTGAAGGTTTATACTACCATTAGGTAGTGTTGTGTGTGTTGGAGTTCACATCAGTAGCCAAGGCTATTTGGTACTCAGCAGACAAGCTGAAGGCAAACTTGGCCAGTAATAAGTCTGCGGTGTGTGATCCCTGAGTGAAATTAAAATGACCAGTGCTGCTGAACAACCACTATAGATTCAGTATGCTGTTCCTTTAGTATCCTGTGTGGTTAGTCAAGCCCTATGGTTTTTACCCACTGACTGCACTTACCTCTTCTAAAGTGAATTGACTGCTATTCAAGATGGAATCAGTGATGTCTAGATTTGAGACTAATTCCTTAGGCTAGTCACCTAGGCCCAGAACAAAGAGTTGGTGACAGGGCCTGAGAAGAGCTATAGAAGAGATTGAAAGATCCATAATCGTCTTTCTTTGGTCACCTAAATCTAAGTCTGTTTCTCCCTAGGAGCAGCGGAGTTCCTTTCACTTAATTAGCCCAGTATTGCAGGAATGATCGCAATGGAACGAAAAATCAAAATCCAAAACTTCATATGGAGTCATTGAGAACAATCACACAAACCATCAGATAAAGCAGCTGTAGTTTTTCTCTAGATTTAGATTATGTGTATATACGCATTTCGGTACACCCATGCTTCTGAGAATTTCACTTCAGGTTCATTCAACAACTTTTGGCCTTTCCACATACTTAAGACATTTTCCAGAACATTGCTTCCAGCAGTGGACATCTTGCGGATGCAAGGGCTGCAGGTTCCTTAGCTAGACAACAGCCTGTGGGTGGCTCAACATCCTCCAGGTCCTGGCAAATTCTGATTCAGACTCAGATCAAATTTGGACGAATCATTAGCTGGGGAAGGCCAACTAAACTCATTATAATAATGGCATTTGTACACTTAGGAGAATACTGTAGCGTTGCCCTCACAGGTAACAGTATTAGGTTCTCACTTGGGGAAAGTCATAGCGCTATCCCAACTGTTCGAGAAGTAGTCTGCAGTAATCCATGCAGTCGGTTGGACTCACTGGAAGATTAAGAACATTAAATTCTGGCCTTCTAAGGTAATGGAAGATTTAATTCCTACTCCTGAGAAGATGAACACACATATGAGACAAGTCCCAATGATGGTGGCAAAAGATAGTTAAACTTTTCAAATTCCTTGCAGATCAGTCATCACAATCTATTTTACTTTCTTTTTATTGACCTCAGTGACCTCCTTGCTCAAGGTCAATGACATATGCCAATGGGGGACGATGTGTCTAACATCAGGGATGATCAGTGATTCCCAAGGGTTGAAGTCGTTTGGCCAACACAGCCAAGGAGGCCTCAGTTATACTCCAAACAGATGGCAATGGTATTCTTCTATCTGCATGGCAAGAAGGAATAAAAGATTATTACATTTATGTCAGAGGTATCTCCCATTCAGGTTTGCTAGCAGTAGAACCTGTCTCATCTCCTCGTTCTTTGTGTTCTGGCTTCTCAGAACTTCCTGTCAGATACAAAGCCTTGGGTGTCAAGTGTGGGTCCCTAGACCAACCAGCATTTCACTGAAACTGGACCTGACAATAACCTCTATGGTCATGAATGGAAGGTATTCCTGCAAGAAGGAGCTTCCCAGAAGTTGAAGCAGTGGATCTACTAACATCTAGCTGGGTCAGCAGACTAGCCTATATAGCCACCAGTGTTGGGGTAGTTACTCAAAAAATGTAACTAGTTACTAGTTACTTCTGTAAATTGTAACGAGATTACTTTACTAGTTACTGCATTTGAAAAGTAACTTCACTACTTATTACTTTACTTCCCTCTTTCTTAATTGACCGTGTAGAAGAAGATACATGGCACTCTTTCTGCAAAGAGTTTATTGTATAAACACAGGCTTTAAGAAACATGAGAACAAAACCTGAAAAAACAGAATAAAACATAAAGTGCAACAAAAAGTCATAAACGTCATCCCTCTCTATTCTTCGAAATAACGATTGTATCGCACGGCTTGGGTAACGCAGGAAAGCGCGTTCCTATAGCCTAGTAAAGTAGTGTAGTTACCAATATTAGTATTGTAACTAGTTACGTTACTTCGTTACCAAAAAAAGTAATGTAGTTACTGTAGTCTGTTACTTTGTAACTAGTTACCCCCAACACTGATAGCCACCAGACCCAACCTTATCAGGATCTGTAGTCATCCAGCTGTGATGAGGACAATAATGTCACGGTGGCCTTGCAGGCCGTGCTGTCCTCAAGTACAGTCTTTGGCCCAAGAACCTCCTATTCTCCTTCCTGAGATTTCAGAACTTACACAGCGGTGCCAAGTGTATCCAAATATAGCCAAGTTAGATCTATCAGCTGGGAGATCAAGTAGGGAAGGCTCATCTAGGGGTTTCACCTTCAGTATTTGAAATCCTGTAGAACCCAGGGCACCTGCTACAAACTTCAGGTATACTAGAATTTAAGGATGGATTCTCTGCTCACGGATGTAAACCTTAAGATGTCTGCAAGTAAGCCGAGATAAGGGATTAAGTGGTAGTTAAGTCTTGGTCAGATCCTCACTTTCTGAGATCCATTGACTGATACACATATTGGTAAACTAATTCCAAAAGGCCTGCACAGTTCGTTCTTTCCCCTTAGGACTTTAAGTGCAACTATTTTTGGAAAGGTTGTCTCACTCCTCCATTCTCTTCAGCAAGACTTCCCCAAGATTTTCTATGACACTGAAGCAGTATTTATTAAGGCTATCATATCTGGGAGAAGGATTTCAGATAACCAAGCGTCAAGTGGTAGACTACCTTATTGCTACCATCATCAAAAAGAATAGCTCTAGTTTCTTCTTCTCCAGCACCACACAAAGGTCTGCATCCTCGCATCTGGGTTAGGACAATGCCCTTCCAGCATGTCCAAACTGAAATGTCTGATTCCCCCCAAGCTTGGGTAGTGGACTTGATGTGGAAGAAATACATGGAAGTGGCTCTTCTCTAGAAGGTCAGACAGTAACCTCTTTAAGCCTGGCTGTATCAGAAGAAGACTGTTCACTGTCCACTAGGACAATGGCATTATCTCGGGTCAAAATAGCATTGGGTACTTATATGGCGAAGACAAATCCATCAATCTATTGCTGAGCCCACTTTACCAGATGGGGGGGGGGCATGCTCATGGGCAGAATTCAGAGGTCCAGAATTATTTTACAGGATACCAACTAGGTTCATATACTACAAACCATTTTTAGCCTATTAAAAAGTTAATCAAGCAACATTGGTTGCAGACTTCAGTTCCAAATTAATCTAAGGATATGATGATTAAAACACTTCAGCATAGCCCTCCCTCATGGTTTTTTTGTTGGTGTGTTACATCCCATACGTGTATGCTGTCATGCTTGTGTCAGGAAAACGTAAAATTGTATACTTACCTGACGAAAATTTTCTTTTCCTGATGCATAAGCATGACAGCATACAGGTCTCTCCCTTAGGGGCTTCGGATTTGAATATATTTATAAGAATGCCGCCATAGGGGATGCGATTCATTTATATAGTATAACCAGTCCCGATTGGGCAAGGGGCGGAGCCTATACCCATACATGATGTATGCTGTCATGCTTATGCATCAGGAAAGGAAAATTACCATCAGGTAAGTATACAATTTTGCGTTTTGCAGGTCAATGTTAAACCAATGACCCACAATGTGTACTGATTGAAATACTGTGTCATTTTCTTTTGAAATTAATGAACTCCAAAGAAAACCCGTGCTTTGCCATATTCCATATAAATAACAAGAACGAGGTCTATTTAATAAGTATATACAATGCTGTATTAATAATGCAATCAGCTATAAGTACATACAAATAAAAATGTATACAGTAATCCCCCGCTACATCGCGGTTCAGTTTTTGCGGTCCCGGTAATTCGCGGTTTTTTTTGTAATGTTATTTTACTATATAAATCATTAAAAATGAAAGATTTTTGTGTTTTTCATAGCTCTTGCTCTGTCTCTAAGTATCTTTTATGTGTTTAAATGAGTTTCTATTGTTTTAAAAGTGTGTTTAAAGACCTTAAAATGCTTCTACACGTACAGTGACAGTAAAAAAACATGCCTACAATGCATTTTAATAGGGTTTTTCTATTTCGCGGAATTTCACTTTTCGCGGCTGGGTCCGGAACGTAACCCCCGCAATGGAGGGGGGTTTACTGTATTACAATTGCCTGTGTATATACAGTACATGAACATTAAATAATCCAACCTAAGGAAACACTAATTACTGAAAGTTATTTTACATGCAAAGAACGGATGCAGAGGACATGACTGCACTTCTTTCAGTAATTAAATACATCTTAATAAATATCCTATATACATTATACAATAAATTAAAAATGCTTATATGCAAATTGCCTGTGCTTTGTTACCAGTATATGGTGACAGCCATATTTTGGATGAAACCTTAAAATGCTGTCTATGCATTCAAAGAAAGCTAGTGACATCACACAGGCACTACATGAGGCACACACTTAAATAAATACTCACACCCTGCAAGGTTATTGATTAAGGTGGTGGTGCTCATCACCAGTCCTCCAGGCCAACAGTGCATATTTTTCAGTTATCTTAACAGGAAGTGTAGGTATTGGCATTCTTTTTGGCTTTTGCTTCTCTTTCCAGTTTTGATAGATCTGCTTTATGTCAGCTGATCGCACCTTTTAGTAAATAGGATGTAATTTTCACCATTGTTACACATATGTAAAATGCTATTTATACTCTGGTTGCTGATTTAAGCTCAGTGCAAACAAATGGGGCAAGGTGCTCTAAGTTTGCTTTAGTGATCATTCCTTTGCTCATGCAGGACAAAGTAAAATTGACATTTAGCTAGCTACCTCGCCAATAGCATTTACTAAACTTTATTTTTTCCTGAAACATTCTGTTCTGCTGATATGGAAAGAACTACCTGTGTAAGCCCCACATTGGGGCTTACACAGGTAGTGTATTATGCCCCATAATATAGTGTATTATGCCCCACATTACACAGCTTACAAAGGGCTGTGGTCTCCTTCCCTGTTCCCATGTCTTGGCATTGGGCCAACAAGAGACATAAGAAGGAGAGTAAGACAGATGCTGAACCATAAAATGAAAAACAAAATCCTATGAACATATACAGAGCCAGCACTGGCAAGAAAAGATGAATACAGTAAACCCCCCACCATTGCAGGGGTTACGTTCCGGACCCAGCCGCGAAAAGTGAAAATCCGCGAAATAGAAAAACCCTATTAAAATGCATTGTAGGCATGTTTTTTTTACTGTCACTGTACTTTTAAAAGCATTTTAAGGTCTTTAAACACACTTTTAAAACAATAGAAACGCATTTAAACACACAAAAGATACTGAGAGACATAGCAAGAGCTATGGAAAACACAAAAATATTTAATTTTTAATGAATTATATAGTAAAATAACATTACAGAAAAAAACGCAATATACCGGGACCGCAAAAAGTGAACCGCGATGGAGCGGGGGTTTACTGTATATGCTACTGGGGAGGGGGAAAGAAGTGACCCTTCTCTTTGACTTTGGGTTGGCCAAAGAAAGGACTACTTTAAGCTTCAGTGCTTCCACATTTAAAGTGGCTAGATGCAAATGGAATGAACACTAATCAGCAGTGTTGGAAAGGTCCATTAGTCCTGTATAGAAATGATCAAACACGTCAGAAAAGCACACAAAGCTTTCACATGCTATCTATTTGTGCCACTTTAACAATTTCAGACAGTCGAGAAAACATGCACTGTCAGTTGGTGGTAGTGTGACTTGAAGACGAATGTTGAGCACACCAGCGATAATGGTATTGGACAAAGCACAATAACCTACTGTATAGCTATTGGCAACCAATCAGAAATCATGTAATATCCCCATGTAATCATGTAAACTGAGAACCAATTAGTTGCTATAGTTTACACACGTAGTCATAGTTCCTTGCACTTTGTTCAAAAAATGTAAAGTAAATTAGTGAGTGAAATAAAGTATACCTCTCCTGAAAGAGTAATATAGGCTGCAGTTGCAGATGGGTCAGCATAACAAGGGGGGAATTTTCACAAAAAAGCCAACAATCACAGCCCCTATTTTTCTCTAAGTACAGGTTTACTTTAATTCTGCCATTTGTTTGGGAACCAGGGAAAATAGAATTCGTAGACTTATGTTGTCAGGTTTGAGATACGTGACCTCAACTTGCACTAAATCCCATATGTCTGTTTATTTATTTATTTATTTATTTAATTTTTTTTGTTTACTTTTATATCCTTTTTGTTAAAAGGAAAATTTCTGATTGGTTGCTGTGGAGCAGGAATGGTAACACCAGTGTGTCTTACATACAAATGCTGCTTTATATTGCTTCATTAAATATACCATTACTTCCACAATAGTATGCTTTTTTGCCTTCTTAGACTGTCTGGGAAGACACCAGAGCAGCCTTTCTCAACCTTTGTTAATATGGAAGAACCAATGAAATAACTTTCTCAAACTATTTAACAGTGAGGTACCTTTAAAATAACTTTGCTCAGGGAATCCCTTCTAATAGCTATGCTAATGCAATGTTTACAGCCCACAGTACATTATTGTGAAGGTCACTGTGAAGAACGGTCCTTACATTTGTGGTCATTGGAAAGAACTCCTGTCATGGACATGCAATAGTGTCTGCAGCTTACCTTTTCCTTCATGTCTGCATACTGCATTAGAGGCCAGACTCTACTTCTGGCTGCTTTTTATCATCTCTCCTCCCTGTTTGGCTCCACCCCAGGCCATTCCAGGAAGACTATATTAACCAGTGCACTGCAGGTCTGCTTTGCTGTTCAATAGTGTTTTTTAGTTGTTTCCTGTCTGCCGTGTGCTTGATCTACCTTTCTGTTTACTGACTTTGGCTTGTCTCTGACTACTCCTGTTTGCCTGTGACCCCGACCTTTGGCCTGTCCCTTGGTTTCCCTCGTCTGCCTGTTGTCCCGACCTCGGCTTACCCATCACTATCCCTTGTGTCCTGAGCGGCTGCTTCCCCTCTCTCCCTACGGAGCGTGACCCGGGGGACCCCAGGGGTTTGCGACCTTGGCCCAGCTGCAGCCAAGTCCATCCTCACAACTAGAGGCTCTGGTGAACACCTGCTGGGTCTTAGACTCCACGCCCTGGGGAATCTTGGGTTCACGTTTCTGTCCATCCGCAGCAGTCAGCTACTGGGTTTACTACCTTGTGGTGCACCCCTGCCTCCAATAGGGTGCAGTTGTCACCTGGCCACAGGTGACCTGACAGCTCCCTTCTTACAGATATCTAAAAATATAGTTGTCGATGGTTACCCATCTGAGAGGCAGACGTTGCTTACTGCTCAAGGAACACAGCAACCTCTGGAGGAACCCTAACTGGGAAAGGCTGCCTTAGAAAGTCCACCAGCTGATACCTCCATTTACAGAGGCTGCCAGAGGTTGTGATGAGAAAATCCAGAGTAAAATGGATCTACAACACACTGAATGCTTTACCACAAGTACTTGGGGCTGCTGTTATGGCTTTTGGCTGCAGGTGGGTGCAGTATTAGAGAACCTTGTACTGTAGAAGGAATATCAAACTTTCCCATCACTTTCCCCACCACACCCAAATTTCACTTAATATAGAACTACTGGAAGCTGTTAATGTTGACCTTTTTTCTATATATATTTGCTGGGTATCAAGGTGTTCCATTGGCTTCAGTACATTCTACTGTATTTCATTGATTTGGAATGCATGTATGGATCAGGAGTTCTGACTTCCCAACTGTCAGGCTTTTTCAAGGTCAGTGACTCAAAAGTATTGAAGCCAGTGCATCCAGGCAACTGGTGTTCTTAGAACAAAGTCATCAAAGGCAGCTTTATGTATTTCTTTTATTACAGATTTCTATTAAGATAAATGTATAGTAACTGGCTTTCTTGGGGAAAAAAAGGAAGATTAATAGGCTGAAAATGTTACCAATTCTAAAGAAACTACTGCTATGGGCAGCATTTTGTGATGTGATTTTATTTGAAGGGGCTTGAGGGCTAATGCTGATTGGCCATCTCATTCTGAACATCACTCTCTTATGCTTCTTCAGCCAAGATCACATAATTGAGCCTGCATTTGGCTGAGCATTTGGTCATATGAGGCGCCACCAAGGAGCCTGAAATAGCAGATTCTATAGGATGGCTAAATACTGTGTTTCAGGCTTTTTATTACTCTTTCTGTATTTCTCACAGAATAACAGCAAACATTAACAGCTTTCATTTCTTTTCTAATGTTATGTTAGCTGTATTTGAATGGACAGTGTTACGGTGATATAAAAATCAGCTGCATGATTGTCAATATCAAGGCAACCAGCATTTGGCATAACCAGTTAGTTATAATCAGCAAAACTCATAATGTCATGCTTAGGGTAAATAAACTGTATACGGACTTCATGAAAACGTCTGTGCCCTCCATGGGTTCATGTACCATACATTGCACAGATCCTGATTGAGCGTATACTATAGTAATAAGCATTACTGAAGAGTTGTGTCCTTCCCTGCTGTTTATCCTTAGAAAACTAGGGTGGACCTTGAACAGAAGAAAGATAAACACTTTATAAAAATGTGTTTAGAGATACATTTTATTCCTTATCTTCAAATAAACACTTCAGTGAATCTAAGATGAAATTAATGAAATCAAAATCTTCATTAGGGTTGTGTTGTGCCTACTTCTGGGTTTTATTGCTGGTGTACATTGCACTGCTGGTGTTGTCTACTAGTTAATGGGTACCCAGGGGCATCACAGATCCCAATGCCCTCCACTGCCTTACACAAAAGTTGTCATTTAAAGGAAACATATACTGGATTTTGGTCCACAGTTTAGAAATCTCTTTTCACTAGCTACTGTATATACAAATTTGTTTAATAAATTAACATTTATTAAATGAAAATGGATTCCCAAAGAACTGTGGGATAGCTAAATAGGCACCCCAGCAGTAGCTGCTTCCCGTTTCGCTTTGATTGAAACTTTGAACTGAGCCAAATCAGTAAGAGATGAGTCAATGTTGAAGAGTCATAAGCATCTGTGTGAAAATAATAGGCTTTACAGCAAAGTGATAGCCTAGGTTAATGTGAAAATGAGTCCCAAGCATCACCTGCTTATTTCAAAGACGAATGCAAAATTTAAAGTGCAATATTCTATATTTACCGGACTTATAAAATATACTGTATATATATTTTTAGACATATATTTATTTATCCCTGACCATAATAAATAACGAAAGAACGAATTTATATACAAAACCATCATACATCCCCCCCCCCAAAAAAAAAAAAAGATCAGATGGACCACTTAGTATTGGTGGTGTGAAATGGTTCTTTCACACGAACTGAGTCCATTGTGATTAGCAGGGGATCTATGTACAGATTCCCTGCTGAAATACAGCAGAACGGAATGGATGTCACTTTTGTGTCTGTTCAGTTTTTAACTTGATCTTGTAATAAAGTAAAAAATAGAGCTTAATGGACACATATTAGGTCTATGGAAAGGCAGATGTAAAAGAATATGCATTCATTTATATCCGTCATGTTTAGATGCTAAAAAATGGAAGAGGTCGCAAACCTTTTCTGTATTTTTTTTTTTTTTTTTTAAACCTAGATAGATTTAGAGCTAATCAGATGTACATAGACTAATACAAACTGTCCATTGACTAACACTAAAAATCTGTATAGATCTGCCTAGAAAACATACCGTCGGACTTGATTAGAACAGCCATGTGAAAGGGGTCTAATGCAGTTTCTGTATTAGATTTCTAATAATAATCTGGTAATCCCTTAGATCAACTTTTTTTTGCCAAAGATTAACAAAGCCTAAAAATAACAAGACCTCTGCATAGGGTGACAGGATCAGAGAAGGGTACAAAATCATGTCAAAACCTAAGAATGATCTGGCGTGTTAAGGATTTCCACAATGACATTGCATGTTCAGAGCTTGGCAATTTAGGGGACAATTTATGAGTAAAAGCATCACTTATCTTTCCTGCATCAAGTTCACATGGCTTCAAGATGCTTTGGGGCATGGGCATAATTTCTGTCCTTCAATATTGCCATCCCCATTGATTTGAATCAGACAAAACAGTTTAGAAATACAGATAGTACACCCAGTAAAAAACATTTACTATTATAAAGCTCAGAGGAAAGGAGAGTCTGGAATAATTGTCTATCTGATGTGGGTTTTCAACTTGGAAACAATAGAAAATACACAGGAGTCTCTTCATAGTGGACATGGCGTAGTGGCTGCCTTTGCTCCTTTTTTTTCTGTTGCTGTTAACTTCAGTTTGGTCATTTTCTCTTCTAGAAACTGCTGCAATGGTTCCATTCATATCTATCTCCTCTTCTTCTGGGTCATTCTGTAAAAAATAAATCAGACGGTATTAAACGTCACTTGACCTAGGCCTACAAGGTCATGGGAAGCAAATATAAATGGTAATCCCCCCCTTTTGGGATAAGGGTTGTGAGTGGCAAGTGGTAAACAGCACAGCGGTCGGCTAGGATTTGCCCATTTAGCACAAAGCAACAAATTTGTGTTAATGTCTCCCTCCCCAGCAGCACTTTTCCCTTGCTCCATCATTAAAAATTTCTGGTGCCACAAGTGAAAAAAATATGCAATACTTCTGAACGTGGATGAGCATGTTCCTCATTCCTCTTCTTCTCATGTACCACCACTGTTTTGTGCTGCTTGGCCAAGAGCGGGCACGTGGGACATAAGAGTCCTCAGCACTGTGTAAGCTCAGTCCTTTCCTTGCTCTTGGCACCTGAACAGAGTGGCGGGAACAAAGTTAAGGTGAGGCTGTTCTCATTTGGGTATGTGGGGGGAGGAGGTGGCATCAAAGTAAAATTATTGTTTTCTCTGGAATGGACAATACACAGATTTGCCTTAAACATTACATGAACCTTCCACAAAACTGCACAGCTTTAATATATTTAAAAAAATGTAACTATTTTGCACTACTTTACTCTGTCTCTAATAGATAATAAAACAATTAGAAGAAAATTCACTGGTGGTTTTTACTTTTGTACACTTTTTTGGTGAATGGGTAAGGGGTACTATGCACCCGATACCCATTCACGTAGAGGGGGGGCTGGGATCTGGAGGCCCCCTGTTAAAGGGGGCTTCCAGATTTCGATAAGCCCGCAGACCCCGACAACCACAACCTAGGGTTGTCTGGAAGAGGACCTAGTCCCCATCAACAAGGTGCTTTGGGGTGGGGAGACAGAGTCCCCCCAAAGCACCCAGCCACCATGTTGAGGGCATGTGGATTGGTAGGGTTCAGGGGGGGGGGGCGCTTGCTCAACTCCCCCCCCACCTTTCCTGACCTGCCAGGCTGCATGCCCGTATAAGGGTGTGGTATGGATTTTGGGGGGACCCCACGCAGTTTTTTTTTCTGGTGTGGGGTTCCCCTAATTACCATACCAGGCCCTTCGGGGGGGGGGGGTTATACTGTTTTTTTCTTTATTTTTTTTAATAGCCAGGTGCCAGCAACTGTAACCACGAGTTATTTTAAATGAATTAGACTTTTTTTTTTTTTTTTTTTTTTAGAAATGTCATTTTTGCTGTAGAATGTTTAATGCATGCTACAGATGCACCACTTTAGGGACACATTAAGGGGGCCCCTCAGGCTCTATTTTTAAAGGAATTTTTTATTTTTATTGTTGCACTTTAAGCATAATTAAAATCACTGTTCCTGAAAAAAACGAATGTTTTTTTATGTTGTTGTTTTTTTTATTGATACATATGCCCCAGGGCAGTACCCAGACCCCCATACCCCTTTTATGGCCAATCACTTGCATATAAGCCTTCAAAATGGGCACTTTTGAGTTTTTGCTGTTCGGTTCCTATAGACTTCAATGGGGTTCACCATTCAGGTTAGAACATTTCTCCTGTTTGGGAGTTCTGCTGCGAACCAAACAGGGGGGTGTTCGGACCATCCCTATTCATACTTATAATTGGTCCAAGCTGGGCCAATAAAGATTATACCTGGAGCTCAGATTTTGTACCTCAAGCATAATTTTTTTTTTCTTTTTACCAAACTTTTTCTTCTTTAATCTGTAACCAGTATGACTCTACTGCCCTATGTTCAACAGCCCATCCCCTTGTCTCCAGTATATCACAGCTTACCTACTATGTCCCTTTGTGCACACTTGGCAGTTACAGTTACAACTCAAGACAAAGTCAGACTTAAATTTTTTGCCAAGGCAGAGGCAGCAGGCATACAATATAAAGAATAATAGGTAAACCGTCGCTAATGACTACAAGCATACAATTTTGGAAAGTGTAAGGTTTGGGATAGGTTATAGAAAAAAATGAATTAAAAGTAGAGTTTTCTTTAATGTCAAACATGAATGACTGAACTGTTGCTCATTTTACCGAATTCTACTAAAGAAAACGTAACATGTCATGCAAGGTTTCATCCAGTGTAAAATACTGTACATCCATGATCCTTGCAAAAAGTTTCCACATTCTAGCGTGTTAAAAAAAGGTCATTTCAACTGGAAAGTCATAATTGGTTTAGTATATAACTTGAAGGAATAGCTTCTAAAGAAAAAAAGACAATTTTGTTCTCTGACAAGCAAAGTAGAAAGCCGGCTGCGGTTTGCACAGAGCAGTTATTGTTCTGAGAGGCAGAAAATGAGCAATTATTTTTAGGAGGCTCCTACTAAGATGTTGATCTTTACACTTGTTCTTGGCTGTATTAATTAAGATTAGAAAATATATAGAAGGGTAATAAAGCGTAGAAGTAAACCAATGTGCAGCGGTGAGGAACAATTCACACAGCTGCCAGTAGATTATGTTTTATAGTTTGAGATGAGTATACATTTAATAGCTTGCAAGCACTTTTAAAGTATTTTACTTCCTTACTTCCTTAAAATGAAAAGTTCTGGATCAACAGATATTAAAGAAGAATTGTATCCATGCCACGGGAAGTAATGACACTGAAGTGAGTGTTTCATATATTGGCTGCATAGAATCTACAGGAGATAGTAGAGTGTATAGTATTGCTATCCATGGGTTTCATTCTAAAGAACTGTACCCAAGTTATAGTGGAAACACCGACCACATCCTACTTTTCAATCCACTTGAACCAGCAACACAGTTAGCAGAGTTTGTAACCACAAATCGACCCAAAACCTGTTTTTTGCAACTATCATGTAACCAAAGACTAATGTTGGACAGGAGCAGGCTGTATACTACCACAGGTATTGCACAGCATACAAGACTAGTATAAGATTGAACATGGACTGGAATTCAAAAAGTGTTTTATCAGCCTCATAACTGTTTATCTACAGTTTGAGATCATAGGCGTGAGGCCATAGGTGTGCCAGGTCCAAATCACTTTGTGCGGTGCAGATTCCCCCTATTGCCACGGCTTCCCCTATTTTGTGCCCCCCAGTGCTACTGACTTCGCTCCTCTCCTCTCCCCCTGGCTGCTGCAGGGGATGTTTCAGAATGGAGATGGGGGGGAAGGGGCTAGTAAATATCTCATTTACTGACCCTTTTCCTTAAATAGACATGGTGAACACAAACTCACTCACTTTGTATATTCATAACTGAAGCATAGTAAACTTTGTTTACTATGCTTCGGTTTGTAAATGAACAGGAAGCTGCTCAGCACAGAGCAATATCCCGTTCATTCACTGCCCTGTGCAGCTTTGGGGTGCACACCCTCATGCAATAGGCTGTGCACACCTATGTCTTGGGCACTATGCTTCTGACTGCCAGTCTAGATAGAATTCTTAATGTCACTAATATACTGCTCACTGTTCTCCTGAGAGCTTGCTGGAGAGGAAGCTGTACCTGAAGACCTGAAGTACTTGCATCTGCCTACTTCTGCTTATTGTTTCTGTGGATCTGTTCTTACTCCATCTCTCCTGCTGATTCTTGATCATTACCCCACCAGTCATCAGATCACTAGTCATCAGGTGGACAACTCTGAGGTTAGGAAGCACAGCCTTGCTCCTCTGCAAAGATGGCTACTGCCACAGAGACACAGCGTTACCAAGGCATTGTAAGGCAGTAATAGAAACAAGATCAGCTGGGGTAGCCTTTAGGCAATGCTAGTGACTAGTCCTTTCCCGTTTTGGGGCACAGCTTCCTTGGCTCAGGTCATCTTTAAGGGTTAGTTATAGGAGACTGATAAAGACTGTTGCCATATAACAAGAGACTGATTAACGTCTGCAATGTTACAACACTACACACAAATGTTCAACACTGTCTTTATCTATGCCTGTATACATTTGAGTGTTTATAATACGTCTGTAAAACAGAGTTTTTTGCTTGCATACATTTTCAGACACATTAAATGGCCAAAAGCAAGCAAAAATCCCTCCAATATATGGCGGTCGGTGAAGGGTACTGTTAATACTACAGCATGTACAGTGCCAGGTTTGGGCAATACGTATTCTGGTAAAGCATGACTGTGCCCCTGTGCACAAAGAAAACAACAAGAGAAGGGCGCACCGACCTTGTGCATTATCACTTAAAAGTTTATTAAAATCAAAGAAGGGTAGCGTACAATATACTCACAAACGTAGCATATGAACAAGCATATAGGAAATGGGCACCGCTCACTTCCAGGACACTTCTCTACTGCTGGATAACGTGATGGCGTCCTCAAAACCTGCGTCCCCCCTTCGAAACACGTAAGCCACATCAGGTTTTGAGGACGCCATCACGCTATCCAGCAGTAGAGAAGTGTCCTGGAAGCGAGCGGTGCCCATTTCCTATATGCTTGTTCATATGCTACGTTTGTGAGTATATTGTACGCTACCCTTCTTTGACTTTAATAAACTTTTAAGTGGTAATGCACAAGGTCGGTGCGCCCTTCTCTTGTTGTTTTCTTGTAGTGCCTTTTGGATACCCTTGGTCCTGAGGGGGGCAGCAAGACCTCTTCATTTGTGTCATAAAACCGCCTAGAAGATTCACCTTCTCGCATACCACTCGAGCGCAGGAGAGATATTATTGTTTTTTGGAAACCCCTGTGCACAAAGCCATGTCCATAAAGACAAAGTTTGACCAGTTTGGCGTGGGGAGGACTGCACAGAGAATAGACTTCTGGACAATTCGATAGCTTTGGAATTAACTGCAATCGGAATGAGAGCCATACTGTCTTGTCCAACATAAGTACTTGCCCTTACAAATGTCTTTTTTTTTTTTTTTTGTCTGAATGTTTTTTTGTCTGAATGGGCAAAAATTCCCGGAAACATGTGCCGAAATCTTGTGGAAAGCCTTCACAGAAGATCGGAGGCTGTTCCAGTAACAAAGAGGTGGGTGGACTCCATATTATTGGCTTTAATTTTAAAAAGGGATGTCCAATAAGTTCATAAGTGGTGGTAAGGTGTCCACAAACATTTAGTCAAATCTATTACATCATGAACGCATTGTAGATGATACATTACCTGAACATGTTTCTTTTGATCTGGGCGATGAAGAGTAAAAAAATGTGCAATTGCGTACTCCAGAAGTGCACCAAATATAAAGCTGAAGCAAATTCCAAGGTAGACGTCAATGGCTTTTATGAAACAGTTGGCATTGGGGAGAGAAGTCCTGGCACCCATCATGAGTGTGGTCATTGTAAGAACAGTAGTCACTCCTAGAGGAATCATAAAACACCAAGTGTTTCACATCAAATTTACATATATAAATAATCATACATTTTAAACCTGAGCCAATAACCACTTAAGGATCAGGACTATTTCTGATACTTGTTGTTTAAAAGTTAAAATCAGTAATTCTTGTAGAAAATTACTTAGAACCCCCAAACATTATATATTTTTTCTTTGCAAAGACCCTGGAGAGTAAAATGGAGATTGTTACAATACTTTATGTCACACTGTATTTGTGCAGCAGTCTTACAAACGCAATTTATTTGGAAAAAAATACACTTTTTTGAATGAAAAAATTAGAAAACAGTAATGTTAGCCCAATTTATTTCTATAATGTGAAAGATAATGTTAATGTAAATTGATACCTAACATGTCATGCTTCAAAATTGCGCACGCTCTTGGAAAGGCGACAAACATTGGTACTTAAAAATCTCTATGGCGACACTTTAAAAATTTCTACAGGTTACCAGTTCAGAGTTAGAGGAGGTCTAGGGCTAGAATTATTGTTCCTATTACAAGGAATGCAAACATCCCTTGTAATAGAAATAAGCAGGACAGGCCCTCTTTATTGTAAGATCCGGGGTCAAAAAATCTCAGATCTCACATCTACACTTAAAAGCAAAATCTACACTTAAAAGCTAAAATTTTGGGATGTTGTGGAAACAAGGATTGGTGGTAAAGCTTCAGTGGACACCATTTTCCCATGAGAACTCTTACAGGAGCGAATTGCCCTTCCTAGGGGGAAGATTTCCTCTCACTTCCTATTGTCTCCCTCCGTTTGTAAGTCGGAGGTTTGTAACCTGGGGACCGCCTGTATAACCTACTGTCATTTTCCCTTTTCCCTGAATGACAGCCATCACTCCCAATAGAAGCTGTGTCCAGCCCTCACAGGGTGAAGCTAATTGGTGCTTTAAGGGTGTCAAGAAATCTGCTCAAACCGAAAGGCACGATAAAGCTGATGTAGTTCAAATGAGCTTTTCCTAAGATTAAATTATTCCTATGTTTAGAGCTTAAGAAGCCTGAATCTTCACATCAGTGCTGCAGTGATTAGTATAAAGATGTTTGCATGCTGACATCATCCACTGACACAAAAGTAATAGCTTTGCAGGTGATGGTTAGTATTCTTGACCTTGCTTCAAAAACCTTCAGTCAGTCACAGTAAACCTTATTGGAGAATGCAGCAAGCAAGCAAGAGAAATGTTACCTATGCAAATTCTTGCAGGTACAGATGATTGGCTGATCCAAAATGATACCCATGAGAGTACAACCAGAAGGATTGATGGTACATAGGTCTCCAGAATAAAATACAGGATGTTTCTTTTCAGATCAAAATGAAATACCAGCTTCGGGTATCGCCCTGTAGAGGAAAATCAAGAGAAAATTAGATTTGCCATGATCTAAAGTGTTGTGACACTCCCTGGCATACACAGAGAAACAGTTAAAAGAGAAATGAGAATGTGCAGTAAGCCGCAAGAACCACATCTGAGTTTCCTGCAGTCAGATCAGCAGAAGGTGTATTCTCATTGCTAAAGGGCACTGCACTTTGTATATCGCCTTATTGAGTAAGTCCACATACCCAGTGTACAGTGTTTATACAGCAATAGGTTCATTAGGGCTTTGAAAAGAGATCAGCATTCAAAATCTTCATGAAAGCACAAGCATTCTGCGTCTGTAAAGTGGTCTGCAATGGTTTAGTAAAGATAGCACTTTTATCTAGAATGTTGTTTCAGTAGCCTGCTGAATTGAAAGTGGTTAATAAACCCAAAAACAAGAAAGTAATATATTGAAGCTTAGGAAACATTAGAAGTGGTGACTGCATTAGTTTAGTATTTTTTTTAGTTTTTTCTTTTAGGCTTTTTTCCCTTCTGTTTTCACCTGGTGATCTGGCCACTAATACACCTCCTGTATTTGAGTGCCTCCATTCTGGTACGGGCACAGAGACACCTTTGGACAGCAGCACTAAGGTATGGACAGCAGCACTAAGGTATGGACAGCAGCACTAAGGTATGGACAGCAGCACTAAGGTATGGACAGCAGCACTAAGGTATGGACAGCAGCACTAAGGTACAGTTAATGGTGAGTTAGAGATTACTGTTTTTTCCTTCTTTTCTTTCTTCATCCTCTTTTTTCCCATGGAAAAAAAAAATGGTTTATGGACACAATATGAATATATAGGGTTAATTGAGCATTATGGTCTCAGAAGGATTAAACGGATGCTTACTTATTCAGTATGTCAAAACTGTCTGTTTCATGTTGTTTTTTACTTTTAATATTTTCTGGAGCTTTTTTTGATGATTAACCTGTACAAGATAGGCTGCATGCAGTTTGGTAATAGTCAGGCCGAGCCACAAAGTTCCTCCTTTGCTTGGCATACGGTCCTCCCAATACATCTCTATGGCTTGAGAAAGGAGCAGTGACGCTCAGAAACATGTAGCCACACCCCTCCGTTACGGTCCTCCCAGGTATGACGCCATGCCATTTCAGGTTCTGTGCCCTCCATATGCTCCACAGAGGTTCACCGTTCCATCCACAGTAGTGTTAATATCCCATGACAGCACGCCACAAGGTTTACCATCACCAAGACAGAAAAATTGCAGTGCTATAATTTTTATAAATATAATTTTAATATTAAAATTATAGAGCTGCACTTTTTTTGTATGAACGTTTGGACAATTATATGCCGCTTGATGTGCTGGCAGCTTTTGTTACATGTCAGTTAACGCAGTATGATTTATTATATACAATTAGCATCACCAAGACAGCATTATCATTTTTTAATGAGTAAGTTGCCATTTGTCTTTTTAATAAAAGTCTTTTACATACTGCACTTAGTTGGCGCCTCCTTTTTTTCTTTATAGATGTGTTAAGGCCTCATGCACACTGGGCGCTAAAAACATGGAAGGTAGAGGCATTTAAATGTTTAGTTCTGCCTCTAAATGCCCCTCTTAGCCTGTGTTTCCTTGCATCCATAAGCAGCAGTGTTTAGAGTCACAAATATAAAAAATATCATTTGCGCATTCAGGAGAAAAGCATTTGCTCTAAAAACACCAGATGTGTGAAAACACATGTTAATGTGCCTAAACGCTAGGTGTATTTAACGTTTGGGCATTCATTCCTTTTAGCGGCCAAGATAAATTAATATTCAGGCCAATTAAATGATTGAATGCCAAAACGCTTGATGCGCCTGAACACAATAAAACGTATTTATAAAATGGGTTCAGAAGAGCAGGGAAAACGCCCAGTGTGCTTGAGGCCAAAAACATTAGTATAGTAATATAAGTCAAACTCCAGCTAAAACTTTAACCACTTTACCACTAGAGCATTTTGCTGTCTTACGTCTGGGCCACTTTTTGCGATTCGGCGCTGTGCGACTTTAACTGACAATTGCGCGGTCGTGCGACGCCGTACCCAAACTAAATTGACGTCCTTTTTTTCCCACAAACAGAGCTTTCTTTTGGTGGTATTTGATCACCTGTGCAATTTTTACTTTTTGCGCTATAAACAAAAAAAGAGCGTTTATTTTGAAAAAATAACAATATTTTTAACATTTTTTTTATATGAAATTCCCCCCAAAAAAATGTAAAAACCAATTTTGTTTTAAAATTTTTGGCCAATTTGTTTTCTGATACCCATGTTTGGTAAAAAAAAATCGCAAAAAGCGTATTTTGATTGGTTTGCGCAAAAGTTATTGCGTTTACTAACAAAGGGAAAGATTTTTGTAATTTTTGGTGTTTTTTTTTTAACGAGTAATGGCGGCGATCTGCGATTTTTTTTTGCGGGACTGCGACATTGCGGCGGACAGATCGGACCCCTGACTGACATTTTTGACACTTTTGGGGGTACCAGTGACATTACTGCAGTAATCAGTGCTATAAATATGCACTGTTACTGTAAAAATGACACTGGCAGGGAAGGGGTTAATTTTATTGGAGAGGGAGGGGTTAATGTATGCCTGGTGCTTACTGACGTGTGGGGGGGGAGGTGACTGTGTGAGACAAGGACAGATCGGATGTCCAGCTGTGCTGAACAGTCCGATCTGTCACTCCCTGTCACTGAGGAGATCCGCCCGCTTGTGTTTACACAGGCGGGCGGATCTCCACACTAGATCCCCGACGATCGGGGCAGAGCAGTGGCGATCGCCGCTGCTCCTCCCCTGGCCCGACTCCCGCTGTGAATGAAAACAGCGGGAGCGCGCCTCCGGCAGCGCGCGAGCGCCGCCTACAGGGGAGGAGTCTGGCGACGTAGGTCTACGTCGTCAGACGGGAACGAGCCACTTTGCCGCAGTACTATTCCAGTACTCAGTGGCAAAGTGGTTATAGGCAGTTAGAGCAATATCTTTTGCATACTGCACATGCCACCTACAGCTCTCTGGGCATAGAAACCACTGGGATTTTAAGCTAGTGCATTTTTCATCCTCAAACTATCTGTGTGAACTTAAAAATGTTTGGGATCAACACAGATGCATACTCAAACCTCAAACAAAAAGGTTAAAAAATAATGAGGGGGGGCCATTTGGTTTCTATGTTTCTTTGAAAATCCTGAAGAAAATTATTCATGCCTCAATCACTGGCCATTCTTTTACCAAAATGTTTACAAAGACTGAAAAATGTTGACATTAAAATTAGCCACGGTGCAAGTTTAGGAGATATTTATAGCACCTATAGGTAAGCCTTAACCACTTGCCGACCGCCGCACGTCTATTTACTGCGGCGGTCAGCCCCTCACAGGCAAAACGACGTAGGGCTACATCGCTAGCCTGTAAGGCTCTAGGGAGGGAGCGAGCGAGCGGGCGCGCGCCGCCGGAGGCACGCTCCCGCGCGGTCATGGACCCCCCCCCGCGCGTGTGCCCGGCAGACCCGATGTCTGCTGGGCACTCGCGATTGTCGGTTACACCGGAAGAAAGGCAGGCGGCTAATGTAAACAAAGCCGCCTGTCATTCTCCCCTGTGTAAGAATGGAGATCAGACGGTTCTACTATGTAGGACCTTTGATCTCTGTTCTTACACTAGTAGCCACAGCCAATCACAGTTAGAAACACGCCGCTAGGGACACACTTAACCTCTCCCTCTCCAATAAAGTTAACTCCTTCACTGCCAGTGTCATTTTTACAGTAACGGTGCATATGTATAGCAGTGATTACTGCAGTAATGTCACTGGTAACCCCAAAAGTGTCAAAAATGTCAGTCAAGGGTCCGATCTGGCTGCCGCAATGTCGCAGTCCCGCAAAAAACATTGCAGATCGCCGCCATTACTCGTTAAAAAAAAAAAAACAACAAAAATGACAAAAATCTTTCCCTTAGTTAGTAAACGCAATAATTTTTGCGCAAACCAATCAAAATACGCTTTTTGCGATTTTTTTTTTTTTTTTTTACCAAACATATGTAGCATAAAACAATTTAGCCTAAAATGTTAAATTTAGATTTTTACATTTTTTATTTGGGAATTTCATATAAAAAAATGTGAAAAATATTGTTATTTTTGCAAAATTGACGCTCTTTTTTTGTTTATAGCGCATGATCAAAAAATTGCACAGGTGATAAAATACCACCATAAGAAAGCTCTGTTTGTGGGAAAAAAAGGATGTCAAATTCGTTTAGGTACAGCGTCGCACGACCGCGCAATTGTCCGTTAAACTCACGCAGTGCCGAATCGCAAAATAGGCCCTGGTCAGGAAGGGGGTAAAATCTTCCGGGGCTTAAGTGGTTAATATAGGCTTACCTATAGGCAAAAGTCTTTAAAGCGGGTTTACAACCACTTTAATGACCAGGCCATATTTTGAGATTCGGCACTGCGTTACTGTAACGGACAATTGCGCGGTCGTGAGACGCTGTACCCAAATAAAATTGATGTCCTTTTTTTCCCCACAAATAGAGCTTTTGGTGGTATTTGATCAACTCTGTGATTTTTATTTTTTTCGCTATAAACAAAAAAAGAGCGAAGATTCTGAGAAAAAAAACTATATTTTTCACTTTCTGCTATATAACATTCCCAAAAAAAAAACATTAAAAAATCAAAATTTTTTAACATTTCAGGCCAATTTGTTTTCTGCTACATATTTTTGGTAAAAAAAAAAAAAAAAAATCGCAATAAGCGTATTTTGATTGGTTTGCACAAAAGTTATTGCGTCTACTAACTACAGGAAAGATCTATGTCATTTTTATTGTTTTTTTTTTTTTTACTAGTAAAGGAAGTGATCTGCAATTTTTTTGCAGGACTGCGACATTACGGGGGACAGATCGGACCCCTAACTGACATTTTTGACACTTATATGAAGACCAGTGACATTACTACAGTACTGTAATCAGTGCTAAAAATATGCACTGTTACTGTAATAATGACACTGGCAGGGAAGAGGTTAAAACTGTGGGTGATCAATGGGTTACATGTGAGCCTAGGGGAGTGTTTACTAACTGTATGGGGTCGGGGCTTATGGAATGACCATAGAGACATGCGATCCTATATAGAAGGATCACAGGCGCTCTGTGATCATTCCAGAGAGAAGAACGGTGAGCTGTGTTTACAACGGCGGGGAGCGATCGCGGGTGCCAGGTGGCAATCGGAGCCACCTGCCCATGCATCGGAGTCCCCGCTGCCGAGTGGGGGTGGGAGCTCGCCGCCGGCGGTGCTCGCTCGCCCCCTAGCGGCTTGCACGCAACCGACATAGCCCTACGTCCGTTCGCGCAGGAGGGCCAGCCTGCCGCAGTATATATGCTGTGAGCGGTCCGGAACCGGTTAATAGAAAATGAGAATGGAAAAATGAAACATGAATTTTGTTTGGTAGCAATGGCTGTGTTCTTTTTCTTTTATGATTTATTTATTATAGGTGTTTATATAGCGCTGCAAATTTACGCGATGCTTTGCATATTGTACATTTACATTAGTCCTTGCCCTTGCCCTTTCACATGCATACATACACACAAACACACACACAAGCATACAGACACACGCACACATACTAGGGCCAATGTGGACAGAAGCCAATTAAAGCCCCGTACACACGTAGCGATTGTCGGCCGTAAATATTCGGCCACCGAACGATCGGCCGATTGTCGGCTTGTTAGTATGATGCTTCCGACAACCGACAGCTACTTTTCGGCTGAACAGAATCGGGTGTGCAGGCATTAAAATTTTTGTTGGCTGACACCAGAACGGCCGATTGTTCGCCAGTCAGTACAGAATTCGGCTGACAAACAGCCGATTAGCAAGACTGGGCATGCTCAGAGAACAAAAAAGACACGGAAAGTTAACCATCGCATGACATCACTTCTGCAGTCGGCTGTTGTTGGCCGACAAAATTCATGTGCAGTCTTTTGCAGTTTTCAGCCGACAGGACAGCACCGGACAAAAGACGGCCGGTCGTTCGGCCAACATTCGGGACGTGTGTACGGGGCTTTACATACCAGCATGTCTTTGGAGTGTGGTTGGAAACCTGAGTACCCTGAGGAAATTCATGAAAACACAAGGAGAACATGCAAACTTCATGCAGATAGTATCCTGGCTGGATTTCAAAACAATGAACCTAGGGCTTTAAGGCAGTGGAGTGGCCAGACAGTTTTGGGGCTTGTGTCAATGGACATTGGGCTTATATTGGTGTCATCAATTTGAGATACTTCTGAGATTATTCAGAATTTATTGACAGTTGCGTTTGACTTTCAAACCTCCTTATGACCTGATTTTCAACTGCCTCAAGTGGATTTTGCTTTCCCATAGACTTGTAAGGGAGTGTTAAACCCTGCAGGCATTGACAAAGGCCCTTAGTGCATCAGCCTCATGTATCTAGAGTATGCAAAGTGGAGAAAATTGAAGATTAAGTATTGACCTTAGCAACTAATCATTACAGGTAGGAAATGCTAGCTGTTGGCAGCATCTTCTTTTCATACACCAGGCCCCGTTAAAAAATATAGTTAGTCAGTTCTGAATCATTCTCTGAATATCAGTCAGTCAAGTTTCATATTACTGCAGACGGATCAAATAAAGTTCAATGAAATCGATGAAAGTTACTCTTTAATTGGGAACCATGAGTTATTGGTTGTTGGTTTTTACCTTACTAAACTGTAAACTCCTGTGTCTTTTTATAAGTTAAGGTTATAGAGTTTACTTAGAATTACTATTGCACCCCCTGGGCAATGATATTATTTTTAAACTAGGTATCAGAATAAATAGAAAAGTCTGACACATTGGGTTTTTTTTTCGACTCTCTGTTCTGTCACTCTGATCTGACAGCAGCTCCTGAACAAAGTCTCAGAATATGTAAACCGATTGTGACAGTGCATTTATTTTATTTTCTGTATTGGTGTCACTGGTCCCCAAAAAGTGTCAATTAGTGTCAGATTTGTTCACCGCAAAGTTGCAGTCCCACTAAAAATCGCTGATCGCTGCCATTACTAGTAAAAAAAAAAAAAAAAAATTCCAAAAATATATCCCATCGTTTGTAGACGTTATAACTTTTGCGCAAACCAATCGATATGCGCTTATTGGGAATTTTTTTTACCAAAAACATATAGCAAAATACATATTGGCCTAAACTGATGAAGAAATTATTTTTTATTGAATATGTTTTATAGCAGAAAGTAAAAAACGTTTTTTTTTTTTTCAAAATTGTAGGTCTTTTTTTGTTTACAGCACAAAAAATAAACACCGCAATGGTGATCAAATAACAAAAGAAAAAAAAAGGACAATTTTATTTAGGTACAGTGTCGCAAGACCGCGCAACTGTCAGTTAAAATAGCATATTGCAAAAAATGGCCATGAAGGGGGGTAAACCTCCTGGAGCTGAAGTTGCTAAAACATTAACTTCCATGCCTGGCTGTTACCATTTAAAACTAAAAGATTTATTTTTCTTCAGGCTCCACTCACATTCATTTTGCATTGTTCTTTTAGTTTTGCTTAGATGCCACCATAATTTGCCATCAGATTTTGAAATATTTTATTTTATTTGTTACAGTTTTTTAAAAATTTATAATAGCTGTCAATAAATTATTATTATTATTTTTTTTTTTTTTTATTTACGAGAGAAAGGCAGTTTCCATTGGAACATAAATAGCAAATGCAATGGAAACAAAGCATCAGATCAAGAGATACATACCAAAAACAAATGGAAATTGTACCAAATCTGTCCATCGAGGTTATTAAAATATATCAATAGGACATTTTAATAGTTACTCATTTTCAGCTGTCAATAAATAATAATTCAATTCAATTTTTCATGTATTTGTCCCACGACACAACATGATTTGTGATGAAGAAATGATAAGAAGTAGCACAGTTTTTTTCCTGTCTCCCCAGCAGCCAGTTAATATAACGGCCAGGTTTTCTGTTAGGGACAATGACCTGCCATGTCCATACTGTCAAAAAAAGGTCAACGGACAGAGATTTGTAAAATCCTGTTTCTTACCATACCGATCAAACCTAATACTGTACTTGGCCAGTGAACTTGTCTCATTACCCTGCACTGTCAGACAGACCAGCTAAAAAGTATTATTCCCTCTGAGTGCCTTTGATGCCGTCTAGCATGCTGGGGGCAACAGGAGAGAAGCAGATGCAGGTTACATAAGTCACGGTATAGATTAGTGCTGAGGAAGCCAGGTCTGCAGTGTGCTACATCTCTTTTTTTCCTTTAGCTGAACTGACACAGGTACAAATAAAGCAATAGAACACTTATTTTACATTCTTTTTAACCACTCAAAGACCAGGGCCTATTTTGCTATTCTGCACTGCGTGACTTTAACGGACAATTGCGCGGTCATACGACACTGTACCCAAATGAAATTGACATCCTTTTTTTCCCACAAACAGGGCTTTCTTTTTGTGGTATTTGATCACCTGTGTGATATTTATTTTTTGCGCTATAAACAAAAAACCAGCGTCAATTTTGAAAAAATTATATTTTTCACATTTTTTTTTTATATGAAATTCCCCCCCAAAAAAATGTAAAAATCAAAATTTTTTTACATTTTAGGCCAATTTGTTTTCTGCTACATATTTAAATCGCAATAAGCGTATTTTGATTGGTTTGCGCAAAAGTTATTGCGTTTACTAACTAAGGGAAAGATTTATGTCATTTTTATTGTTTTTGTTTTTAACTATTAATGGCGGCGATCTGTGATTTTTTTTTTTTTGCGGGACTGCGACATTGCGACATTGCGGCGGACAGATCGGACCCCTGACTGACATTTTTGACACTTTTGGGAGTACCAGTGACATTACTATAGTAATCAGTGCTATACATATGCACTGTTACTGTAAAAATGACACTGGCAGGGAAGGGGTTAACTTTATTAGAGATCCAGGGGTTAAGTGTGTTCCTAGGGGCATGCTTCTAACTGTCAAGGGGCGTGGCTTTTGATGTAACCACAGAGTGATACGATCCTACATAGCAGGATGCAGTTACACCAGGGAGAATGACAGGCGGCTTTGTTTACATCAGCCGCCTGCCTTTCTCCCTCTCCAGCGGGAGATCGCGAGTGACCGGCGGACATCGGAGCCGCCGATCACTCGTGCTGGGATCCCTGTGAACCAGCGGGGGCGGGAGTGCGCCTCTGGCGGCGCGGGCTCGCCCCCTATTGGCTCGTGGGCGAGTGACGTACCGGTACGTCACTTTTGCCCAGGAGGGGTCGACAAGTGGTTAAAGTGACTCTGTAGCAGAAAAAAGGACAAAATAAAATAGAGAATCACTACATAGTAGGCACCATTAAACGTTGACTCTTATCTGTGCCCTACTGTTCTCACATTAGAATGCCCCATTGGAAGCCCTGAATTTCCAGTACAAGTTTTGACCACAAGAAGTTGAAACTCAAAGGCTGAGAGTGCATGGACGATTTTCAGTAATGTAATCAATGCTACAGTTCTTTAACAAATGGCTCCCCATGCAGTAAAGTACTTGTAGTAAGTAGTAGTAATTAATTGCATGTTTAGAGTATTGTGCAATCATTCGTATCATTAGTAATTCATTTCTACAATATGCTACTTGTGTTTCCTCTCCATAAAAAGCCATTCGTTACAAATATTTAGCAATCATTTGCTCTAGTTAGCAATCGATTACTAGTGATTTTTGTAGTGTGATCATTTTACCACTAATTGCATGTATGATCCCAGCTGGACCAAACTCAGCAAGCTCCTCTGCACCCCCTTCCTTCCCCTTGACAGTTCTCAGGCCTGGCAGTTGGCCATTCAGGCACTAAGAATTGCTGTATATACTGAATGAGCACCTCATTAAGACATACAATGGATTTGTTTGGCTCTGGCGGCAGATCCCAGTGGCAAGGCAAGGAGGCAGTGGAAAAAGCACCCACTTTTTTTTTACTGTGCTTGCGTTCCAGGACTTCAGTCTTAAATTGCATACTTCCCTAAACATAAGTCCCGCTAGATGTACCATCCAACCATAGCAGCTGTCAGTCTCTGAAAGAGCTTGACACGCTGCCCAGAGCAGGGCTTGATGGTGCACTGGCATCCTTCAAATAAACGCCTGAGCCCCATGCACTGGGGGCTAAACACCCAGTGTGAATTGAAATGATATTAAAGGCTTTCTTTATTTTAAAATAACAAGCATGTTATAATTACTTACTCTGTGCCGTGAGTTTGCATAGAGAAGCCTGCATCCTCCTCTTCTCATGTCCCTCGCCGGAACTCTTGGCCCCTCCCTCCTGTCAAGTGCCCCCAGAGCAAGCAGCTTGCAATAGGGGCACCCAAGCAGGCTCATTACCAAGTCGCTGCTTTTCGTGTCCATTCACACACAGAGCCATGGCTTAGCCCTGCCCCCCTCTCTCCTCACTAGCTGTGATTGACAGCAGCGGGAGCCAATGGCAAAGAAATTAAGGGTCAATCATTTTTTTATATAAGTGTATTTTAAATGATAGAGAAAACTCCAGAAAAAAACACATAATACAAATGTTAAAAATTGAGTTGCAGTTCAGTGAGTAAAATAAGTATTTGATTCCCAAGCAAAACATAATTAAGTACTTGGTGGAGAAACCCTGGTTGGCAAGCACGGAGGTAAGCCATTTCTTGTAGTTGGTTATCAGGATGCACACATTTCAGGAGGAATTTTGGTCCACTCTTTACAGATCTCACTTAGCAACTCAAATTTTCAGCTCTCTCCATACATTTTCTGTAGTATGTCTGGAGACTGGCTAGGCTACTCTATGACCTTAACCACTTGCCGACCGCCGCACAACTATCTACTGCGGCGGTCAGCCCCTCACAGGCAAAGCGACATAGTACTACGTCGCTAGCCTGTGAGGCTTCTAGGGAGCGAGCACGCGCCGCCAGAGGCGCGCTCCCGCGCGGTCACGGACACGTGTGCCCGGCGGACACGATGTCCGCTGGGCACTCGCGATCGTCCGTTACACCGGAAGAAAGGCAGGCGGCTGATGTAAACAAAGCCGCCTGTCATTCTTCCCTGTGTAAGAATGGAGATCAGACAGTTCTACTATGTAGGTAGAACTGTCTGACCGTTGATCTCTGTTCTTACACCAGTAGCCATGTCCAATCACAGTTAGAAGCACGCCCCTAGGACACACTTAACCCCTCCCTCTCCAATACAGTTAACTCCTTCACTGCCAGTGTCATTTTTACAGTAACAGTGAATATGTATAGCACTGATTACTGCAGTAATGTCACTGGTAACCCCAAAAGTGTCAAAAATGTCAGTCAAGTGTCCAATCTGTCTGCCGCAATGTTGCAGTCCCGCAAAAAAAACCACAGATCGCCGCCATTACTCGTTAAAAAAAAAAACAACAAAAATGACAAAAATCTTTCCTTTTGTTAGTAAACGCGATAACTTTTGTGCAAACCAATCAAAATACGCTTTTTGCAATTTGTTTTACCAAACATATGTAGCATAAAACAAATTGACAGAAAATGTTAAAAAATTTTGATTTTTACATTTTTTTGGGGGGGGAATTTCATATAAAAAAATGTGAAAAATATTGTTATTTTTGCAAAATCGACGCTCTTTTTTTGTTTATAGCGCATGATCAAAAAATTGCACAGGTGATCAAATACCACCAAAAGAAAGCTCTGTTTGTGGGGAAAAAATGGACGTCAATTTCGTTTAGGTACATCGTCGCACGACCGCGCAATTGTCCGTTAAAGTCACGCAGTGCCGAATCGCAAAATAGACCCTGGTCAGGAAGGGGGTAAAATCTTCCGGGGTTTAAGTGGTTAAAGTGTTTATTCTTGAGCCACTCGTTTGTTGCCTTGGCAGTATGTTTTGACCCATCTTCAGAGTTCTGGCTGAGGTAAGAAGGTTCTCATCCAAGATTTTACAATACATGGCCCGTCCATTGGCCCCTCAATGCGACAAAGTCAACCTGTACCTTTAGCACAGAAACAGCCCCAAAGCATAATGTTTCCACCTCCGTGCTTGGCTGTATTGATGGTGTTCTTAGGGTCATAGTCAGCATTTTTCCCTCTTCCAAAAAGGACAAGTTGAGTTAACCTGGAAAGGTAAGGCATAATGTGCTAGTATTCATCGCATATCAGCACATTATGTAACACCTCCAAACGAAGCCCTCGTCCCCGCTGGAGGCCACCTGTCTTCCTTCCGAGTCTGCGGACTCCGGATGTGCTACTGGCCAGAGCCACATCACCCCCACACGCATGGTCACGGCACAGGGCTCTGAAGAAATGGCATGGGCGGTTGTTCCTTCAGAGTGCATGTGCCAATGACATCATCAGCTCAGTATACAGTAAATATCTTCTTAACGGTGCAGGTTAGGGAGATATTTACAGTACCTATAGGTAAGCCTTTATTATAGGCTCACCTATAGGTACAAACATTCCTTCTCTGAATAATTTCGATGTTTATTGGCAAACTTCAAATGAGCCTGTACATGTGCCTTCTTGAGGAGGGGGATCCTGCAGGTGCTGCGGGATTTCAATCTATGGTGGCGTATTGTGTTACCAATGTTTTTTTTTTTTCACTGTGGTCCCGACTGCCTTGAGATCATTTACAAGCTCCTCCCATGTAGTTTTAGGCTGATCCCTCACTTTTCTCATGATCATCCTTACCCCATGAGGCGAATTCTTGCATGGAGCGCTAGACTGAAGGCAATTGATTGCTATTTTGTATTTCTTCCATTTTTGCGAATAATCACTCCAACAGTTTTTTCTCCTTCTCACCAAGCTTCTTGCTGATGGTCTTGTAGCCCATTCCAGCCTTGTGCAGGTTCAATCCTGTCCCTGATGTCCTTTGACAGCTCTTTGGTCTTGCTCACAATTGTGAGGTATGAATGAAAGAAAAATTCTGTAGATAGGTGTATTTTATGCACATAATGAGTTGTCATTAGGAGCACTTTCTTATATTGACAGGACTAATGTGTGTACCACATGAGCACATACTGTAGCCAGTCTGTGGGAGCCAGAATTAGTGTTGGTTGGTAGGGGATCAAATACTTATTTTAATCACTGAACTGCAACTCAATTTATAACATTTGTATCGTGTGTGTTTTTTTTTTTTTTTTAATATTCTGTCTCTATCCTTTTACACCTATGATAAAAATAATAGACCCTTCATTTCTTTGTAAGTAAAACAATTATTTTCCTCACTGTAAGCTAAGGGGGCTGCTGCACACAGAAGGTTTTTTACCTTCATTTATAGAATGCTAGAAGGTAAAACAAACCTTGAGCCTTTAGAACCATTTTAAAAAGTAACTCCACTTTAGTGGGGAAAATAAATGAGAAAAAAAAAGAACAGAGCATACAATTGCGAGAACAAGTCATAATGTAATTAAATGTTATTAAAATGTATCTTTCCTTTTCAATCTGCAGCGCTGTGGTTTTCTGTAAAATTCAATGCAACAATGCTACCTGGAGGTGTTCTGTACACAGATGGTGTACAGAACAATCCCCAGATATGTCATTTCCTGCTTGTGTGAATGGCTTATTGAGTTTCCCACTTAGATACAAATTCGATTTTTGAGCATTCCCTGCAGCAAAAATGTCATTTTTGGTGAGATAATCTTAAAGGGAAATCATGTCTAAAGGGATGCAGACCCTGCAATTTTCTCTATTAGAGCCCTGCAGGTACAGCAGCTGATTGATCATTACAAAACCACTCCCATGAAGATTCACTTTCCACATGGGCACAGACAAACAAACAGCTAGTACTTCAGAATAATGAAAGGTGGGACTCTGCAATGACGTTTGTTAAAATCCTTGTAATGTACAGAGAACGTTTTTTTTCTCAACAAAAGTGGAGTTACACTTTAACCACTCACCGATCGGGCTATAGCCAAATGATTGCTTCAGCGCGGTCAACTTATTCTGGGAGAGAGCCCTTGGGGCGCGCACACAGAAGTGTCCAGGCTCACCTGGGTCCAAAGGACCTGGCGCATCGCGGATTGTGGTAAAGGGCCAATAACAGCAGCCCTTTACCACGTAATCGCTCTGTCCAATGACAGAGCTATCAGTTATCAACAAACCGGCGCATGTCCAGTTCAGTTCTCTCCTTGCACGCTGTACACAGCGATCGGTACAGCGTACGAAGAGAGGAGGGAGGCTGCAGCACCGCTCGTCCCCTGCCTCCTTCATGCCTCAAACAAACCTCATTCATGCCTCAATCATACCTCAGTCATGCCTCAATCACAACCATCCATGCCTCAATCATACCTCAGTCATGCTCATCCATGCCTCAATCAAGCCCATCCATGACTTATTCATGCCCATCCGTGCCTCAATCATGCCTAGCCTTGCCTCAATCATGCCTCCTTCATGCCCACCCATGCCACATCCATGCCTCATCTGTGCCCACCCATGCTGCCTCAGTGCTCATCAGTGGTTCATCCATGCCACATCCGTGCCTCATCCATGCCACATACATGCCACATCAGTGCCCACCCGTGCCACATCAGTGCTCATTCTTGCCACATCAATGCCACATCAGTGCTTATCCGTGCCACATATATGCCACGTCAGTGCTTATCCATGCCACATCAATGCCATATCAGTGCTCACCCGTGCCACATCAGTGCTTATCGGTACCACATTCATGCCACGTCAGTGCTCATCCATGCCACATCAGTGCTCATCTGTGCCACATCCATGCCATGTCAGTGCTCATCCATGCCACCTCAGTGCTCACCTGTGCCACATCCATGCCACGTCAGTGCTCATCTGTGCCACATCCATGCCATGTCAGTGCTCATCCATGCCACCTCAGTGCCCTTCTGTGCCAAATCAGTGCTCATCCATGCCACATCCATACCATGTCAGTGCTCATCCGTGCCACATCAGGGCTCATCTGTGCCACATGCATGCCACATCAGGGCTCATCTGTGCCCCATCCATGCCACCTCAGTGCTCATCCATGCAACATCAGTGCTTTTTAGTGCCCTACAGTGCCTCACAAAAGTGTAATGGGTAGTCAGAAAATGACAGTGCTCCCTGCATGTTGGGCCTCTGTATGTGGCCAGGCTGTGTAAAAGTCTCACACGTGGTATCACCATACTCAGGAGGAGTAGCAGAATGTATTTTGAGGTGTAATCTTTGCTATGTACATGCTATGTGTTAGAAATATCTTATAAATGGACAGCTTTGTGTAAAAAAAAAAAAAAATCAGTTTTCATTTTCTTTCCACGTTTTCCAAAAACTTGTGGGAAAAAATGACATATTCAAAAGACTCATAATGCCTCCTAGATTATGTGTTGGGGTGTTTGCTTTCCAAAATGGGGTCATTTTGTGGGTGTTTCCAGGTGCTCCAGGGCCTTCAAAAGTGTGATAGGTTGTCAGGAAATGATATGTGTAATTTTTGCTCCTAGAACACCTGGAGGTGCTACTTGGATGTAAAAGTCTCACACACATGGTATCGCCATACTCAAGAGGAGTAGCAGGTTGTATTTTGGGGTATAGTTGCAAGTATGCATATACAGTGTGTGAGAAATAACTTGGTGATATGACAATTTTGTAAAAAAAAAAAAAAAAAAAAAATCTTCTTTTGTAAAGAATTGTGGGAAGAAATTCCAACTTCAAAAAACTCACCATGCCTCTTACTAAATACCTTGGAATGTGTACTTTCCAAAAAGGGTCCTTTGGGGGGTATTTGTACTTTGCTGGCTTGTTAGTGTCTCAAGAAATGAGATTGTCAATGAGGTCGTCAGTACATCAGGTGTGATCAATTTTCAATGATTGGCACCATATCTTGTAGACTCTATAACCTTCACAAAGACCAAGTATATATATATATACTTATTTGGGTTTTACCAAAGATATGTAGCAGTATAACTTTTGGCCAAAATTTATGAAGAAAAATTACTACGTTTGCAAAATTTCAAAACTGAAACGAAGAAAAATGCATTTTTTGCAACATTTTCGGTGTTTTTTTATTTATAGCGCAAAAAAAATTAAAAACGCAATGATGACTAAATACCACCAAAAGAAAACTCTATTTGTGTGGAAAAAAAAAGGATGACAATGTCATATGGATACAGTGTAGCATGACTGAGTAATTGTCATTCAAAATGTGAGAGCACTGAAAGCTGAAAATTGGTCTGGTTTGGAAGGGGGTGCCCAGTGGGTATGCATAGTAGCTAATCAGCGTTTAACTGCAGCTTGTTCAATTAAAGTGGTTGTAAACCTCAGTCTTATAATCTGAGCAAAGTACTTACTGTATATCTGTAGTATTTACTTATCTTTCCCCAAAGCTCTAAGTGTAGTTTCTCTCTGGTGCTTTGTTCCTCTGTTATCATCATGTCTCACACATGAGATAAATTTGTGACGGAGGAGAAAGCTCCCCACAACAGCTTGTCTATTCAGAACACAGCTTTCTAGCCTTTATTCGCTCCTGTTTGCTGGGTGTACCTTTCCTCTAATAAGCCCTTACACATTGTAACTGGAGCTCTCCACCCCCTCCTATGTGATACTAACAGATGGGGAAGGATTTTAACATGAGTCTGCCATTTTGAAAGCGTGTAGAGAGGAAAAGACTGCAGATAAACAAGTAAAGCCTATGTAGGAGGATTTGTTTCATATATGGGTATATGTGAGGGTTTACAACCACTTTAGGTTTTGACAAAAAAAACCTGGAAGCTGATTGGTGTGCACCAGAATTTGCACTCTCCAGTTTTAGTAAATCAAACCCTGTGTGTTATAGAGCAAACTAAAACAATGCAGAAATTAGTTTTACTTCCCAAATGGAAAACATGTGGTCTTTTTATTCCATAATTCGGCTTAATATAAATCATTGCTACAGATGTTCAGACTTGCATATGATTGATGTATCCATGCTCTCATTATTTACCTTTACTTATTCCTGGAATATTACTTTAGACGGAGTATCAGGGACAGCTGCTGACCTGTCAACTGTCTGACTTTCCACTCTGCACATTCAGAAAAAGAAAGAGACTGAGTGAAATCAAATAGTTGAAAGGCCAACAAATGCCACACTTCTAACCTCTGACCTGTTTACTGACTAAAGCCATAACAGCAAAATCAGTCTGTACTGTATACGCAGTAAAGCATGCTTGTTATACTCACTGTGGAACCTAAGGGGTTAATCCATTGCATTGTGTAAAAATGCTGTTTGATCATGTCTTCTCTGATCCTCCCCTTCTTTTACTATCCCCAATCCATCTGCTGATAGTAAAGAGCCTTGTTCTGCTCAGTTTGGTGTGTATTGCTAGAGAGTTGTTTTTTTTTTTTGTTTGTTTGTTTGTTTGGGAGGGTGCATGTGATCAGCACAGGGTCAATCATCACTGTCCAGACAGAGGGTTAGGGGTCCTGCAGCCTCAAGGGACAGAAGAGAATGAAAACTTCTCCTACTTTAACCAGTGCTCCACCGTACACTGTTAGAAGTCACAAGACTGCTATATACTGCTGATGAAAAAAGATATTTAGCAGTTTATATTTACTAAAATAATTGCATTTCCATGTTCTGTGTACTGTGGGAGACCAGATATAGTGAATGCAGGGTCCTGGGTTTAGTAACACTTGAAATCCTCCAAATACATTCCAGGTGCTTTAGGACAAAGCAAAGTCTTACAATTAATTTCCTTTAAAAGGCAGCCACAGTCTGCGTAGAAAAGTCTGTCCCTTGCTAGTAGCTGCAGAGTGGGACTGCGAGGAAGAAGTGATCTTTTTTTGCTTTCCGACATGCCCCTTGTTGAGTAACGGCCAGAGCTCTCCAATTGGAAGGGTCTTTGGGTTCTGCAGAGAGACCATACCCACATAAAGCAAGTGTTCACCTTTGAAGCTGCTGGCAGGTGATAACTGTTCTATTCTACTACTGCTGTGGCTGCTTTGCAAAGAAAATGAACTGTAAGTCATTGAACACTTTCGTTTTGATGCACCTGGAATGTATTTAGCTGATTTTAACTGAAAGTTCAACTGGGCTTTTAAACAGTTTAGGGGTTATTTACTAAAACTGCCTGATGCATAATGTTGTGCAGCTCTTCCTTGACACCAATCAGCTTCCAGGTTTTAGTGTCAAAGCTTAACCACTTTACCACCGGAGGATTTTGCTGTTTTACGTCCAGGCCACTTTTTGCGATTCGGCACTGTGCGAATTTAACTGACAATTGCGCGGTCGTGCAACGCCGTATCCAAACGAAATTTACGTCCTTTTTTTCCCACAAACAGAGCTTTCTTTTGGTGGTATTTGATCACCTGTGCGATTTTTACTTTTTGCGCTATAAACAAAAAAAGAGCATACATTTTGAAAAAATAACAATATTTTTCACATTTTTATATGAAATTCCCCCCCAAAAAATGTAAAAATCTAAATTTTCTAAAATTTTTGGCCAATTTGTTTTCTGCTACCTATGTTTGGTAAAAAAAATCACAATAAGCGTATTTTGATTGGTTTGCGCAAAAGTTATTGCGTTTACTAACTAAGGGAAAGATTTCTGTCATTTCTGGTGTTGTTTTTTTTTAACAATTAATGGCGGCGATCTGCGTTTTTTTTTTTTTTTTGCGGGACTGCGACATTGCGGTGGACAGATTTGGGCCCTTGACTGACATTTTTGACACTTTTTGGGGTACCAGTGACATTAGTAATCAGTTCTATATATATGCACTGTTACTGTAAAAATGACACTGGCAGGGAAGGGATTAATTTTATTGGAGAGGGAGGGGTTAATGTATGCCTGGTGCTTACTAACGTGTGTGGGGGGAGGTGACTGAGTGACACAGGGACAGATCGCAGGTTCAGCTATGCTGAACACTGCAATCTGTCACTGTCTGTCACTTAGGAAAATCCGCCCACTTTGTTTACACAAGCGGGCAGATCTCCAAACTCGATTCTCCGACGATCGGGGAAGAGCAGCGGTGATCACCGCCGCTCCTCCCCTGGCCCGACTCCCACTGTAACTGAATACAGCGAGAGCGAGCCTTCGGCGGCGCGCGTGCGCCGCCCACAAGGGGAGGAGTCCAGCGACGTAGGTCTACATCGCTGGACTGGAACGAGCCACTTTGCCGCAGTACCAGCTCAGTGAGCGGTCGGCAAGTGGTTAATTGAACAAACTGAAAAAAGAAGCTGATTGGCTACCATGCATATCTGTATCAGATTCTCAGTGCACTAGTTTTAGTAAATCTTACCCTTTGTCTCTTTAAATATGTCCAAACAAATGAGGTAAATTCCTTTAGGCTCCGTGTACACCAGCATTTTTTATAAGCTCAAAAAAACTCTAGAAAATGCTGGATGAAAATAGCTGATAATAGCCTTTTTTGTGCTGGTTTGTAGTAGCATTTTAGTAGCTTTTAGAAGCTCTTAGGAGTGTTAGCGTTTTTACAGTCGATTAAGAAAACAAAAACGCTCAAAAAAGCTGTCAGGAGCATTTTAGGAGCGTTCAGCATTTTTTTCTGCCAGGAAAATGCTCCCAAAAACAATTTTTTTTTCTGCTGCTAAATTCTTTAACTTCTAGGAGCAGAAAAATAAAATGTTCACAATAGCTTCTAGGAGCTTAAAAAATGCTAGCGTGCATGGAGAATTAGAGTTGTATATTTTCTAAGTTAGTTTAGTAAAAATGTATGAGCAAGGAGTGTGTATGTTTGAGATACAATATCTTCACCGAAAAAAAAGTGATGTGTTTCCTGAATTTCCATTTCCTTTTTTTTTTATGGAGATCACATGCCTTAAACCACATGTGTCAAACACGAGGCCCATCGGCCGAATTCTGCCCGCCAGGCCATTTCACGTGGCCCTCGCACCTCTCCTGCAGCTGCGGCACCCCCCTCATCTTTGCCCCACCTTTTCTCAGTGGTTGGCAGCAAAAAAGGAGAACAGAGCTCCTCCCCTAGATCCTGTGCTTCTCCATGCACCTGTAGAGAGGCTTGTCTCTGCCCCCCGTCTCAGCAGTCAGCAGTAGAGGGGAGGACAGAACTCTTCCTACAGATCCTGCACCTCTCTGTGCAGCCACAGCACTCCCTCGTCTCCCTGCTTTCAGCATTGATCAGACTCTGGAAGCTGACTGCAGCCCTCCTCTGGTCCTTCTAGGCCCTGCACTTTCTGCCTCCCAGCTCTGCCCCAGCTTCTTCCAGCAGCACAAGGTAAGGGAGGTGGACTGTGATGTAAGGGAGGGTGGGGGACTTCTGATGGTGGGGGGACTCTTGACATCTGATCCACTAGGGGTGGGGTGCTCTGGACATCTATTCTTTCAGATACAATGGGCCCTTTAATGGCAACCATTATTCTGATGCGGCCCACAAGGAAATTGAGTTTGACACCCCTGCTGTAAAATTATTTTAAAGTCTTGGTTTTTTTTGGTTTAAAAATAACAAACATTTTATACTTACCTGCTCTGTGCAATGGTTTTGCACAGAGCAGCCCAGATCGTCCCCTTCTCGGGTCCCTCGCCGGCACTTATGGCTTCTTCCTCCTGCTGAGTGCTGCGTCCTGCCCTCCGCTCTCCTCATTGGCTCACTGACTTTGATTGACAGCAGTGGGAGCCAATGGTGCTGTGTCTCAGCCAATCAGGAGGGAGAGTCCTGGACAACCAAGGCTTCCGTGCAAAATTGATGGATCGAGATGGGGCTCTGGTAAGTATTATGGGGGCTGCTGCACACAGAAGGTTTTTTATCCTAATACAGAGAATGCATTAAGATAAAAAAACCTTCTGCCTTTAGAATCACTTTAACCTGGTAAACACATGTACAGAAATGTGACTGTTATTTCTAAGTGTGGTCTTCTCCTTATTCTTGGCAGGTCATAGCTGAGGAGGTCCAAACTGGTTAAATGTCTCCTCCTGTAGAAAGTTTCCCTGCTTTGTTACTGCATGAGTGGTAATACTGTTGAGCATGCTGTCAGAGTGTCTGGCACTAGATTTGCATAATATTTTCTCCCATTGAAAATTAGGTAAGTAAAAAGACCAAAGTGTCAGAGTCTCTTTAACCGCTTGCCGCCCGCCCGCCACATATATATTGCAGCAGGCTGGCTCGGCTGCGCGAATCGCCGTACCTGTATGGTGGTTAGTGGAAGCACTCCTGGGGGCGAGCGCACGCAGCCGGCGGTGTGCGCCCACCCCCACTAGGCAGCGGGAATGCTGATCCACGGGACTGGTGGCACTGATTGCCGCTGGGCACCCTCGGTCGCTCCCTGCTGAGAGAAAATGACGGTCTGCTGATGTAAACAGCTGACCATTGTTCTCTCTGAAATGATCACAGAACGCCTGTGATCCTTCTACAGTCAGGTCCTTAAATATTGGGACATTGACACAATTCCAATCTTTTGGGCTCTATACACCACCACAATGGATTTGAAATGAAACAAACAAGATGTGCTTTAACTGCAGACTTTCAGCTTTAATTTGAGGCTATTTACATCCAAATCAGGTGAAAGGTGTAGGAATTACAACAGTTTGTATATGTGCCTCCCACTTTTTAAGGGACCAAAAGTAATGGGACAATTGGCTGCTCAGCTGTTCCATGGCCAGGTGTGTGTTATTCCCTCATTAACCCATTTACAAGGAGTAGATAAAAGGTCCAGAGTTCATTTCAAGTGTGCTATTTGCATTTGGAATCTGTTGCTGTCAACTCTCAATATGAGATCCAAAGAGCTGTCACTATCAGTGAAGCAAGCCATCATTAGGCGGAAAAAACAAAACAAACCCATCAGAGAGATAGCAAAAACATTAGGTGTGGCCAAATCAACTGTTTGGAACATCCTTAAAAAGAAAGAACGCACCGGTGAGATCAGCAACACCAAAAAACCTGGAAGACCACGGAAAACGACTGTGGTGGATGACCGAAGAATTCTTTCCCTGGTAAAGAAAACACCCTTCACAACAGTTGGCCAGATCAAGAACACTCTCCAGGAGGTAGGTGTATGTGTGTCAAAGTCAACAATCAAGAGAAGACTTCACCAGAGTGAATACAGAGAGACAACCACATGATGTAAACCATTGGTGAGCCTCAAAAACAGGAAGGCCAGATTAGAGTTTGCCAAACAACATCTAAAAAAGCCTTCACAGTTCTGGAACAACATCCTATGGGCAGATGAGACCAAGATCAACTTGTACCAGAGTGATGGGAAGAGAAGAGTATGGAGAAGGAAAGGAACTGCTCATGATCCAAAGCATACCACCTCATCAGTGAAGCATGGTGGTGGTAGTGTCATGGCGTGGGCATGTATGGCTGCCAATGGAACTGGTTCTCTTGTATGTATTGATGATGTGACTGCTGACAAAAGCAGCAGGATGAATTCTGAAGTGTTTTGGGCAATATTATCTGCTCATGTTCAGCCAAATGCTTCAGAACTCATTGGACGGCGCTTCACAGTGCAGATGGACAATGACCCGAAGCATACTGCGAAAGCAACCAAAGAGTTTTTTAAGGGAAAGAAGTGGAATGTTATGCAATGGCCAAGTCAATCCCTGCCCTGAATCCGATTGAGCATGCATTTCACTTGCTGAAGACAAAACTGAAGGGAAAATGCCCCAAGAACAAGCAGGAACTGAAGACAGTTGCAGTAGAGGCCAGGCAGAGCATCACCAGGGATGAAACCCAGCGTCTGGTGATGTCTATGCATTCCAGACTTCAGGCTGTAATTGACTGCAAAGGATTTGCATCCAAGTATTAAAAAGTGAAAGTTTGATTTATGATTGTTAATCTGTCCCATTACTTTTGGTCCCTTAAAAAGTGGGAGGCACATATACAAACTGTTGTAATTCCTACAACGTTCATCTGATTTGGATGTAAATACTCTCAAATTAAAGCTGAAAGTCTGCAGTTAAAGCACATCTTGTTTGTTTCATTTCAAATCCATTGTGGTGGTGTATAGAGCCAAAAAGATTATAATTGTGTCAATGTCCCAATATTTATGGACCTGACTGTATATAGGATCACAGGTCTCTGTGTTTATTATACAAGTCTCTCCCCCCACAGTTAGAAAACACCCCCTAGGCTCACACTTAACCCTTTGATCACTCCTAGGTTAACCCCTTCCCTGCCAATGCCATTATTACAGTAATAGTGCATATTTTTAGCACTGATTACTGTAGTAATGTCACTGGTCCCCACAAAAGTATCAAAAATGTCAGTTAGGGGTCCGATCTGTCTGCCGCAATGTCGCAGTCCCGCTAAAAATGCAGATCGCTGCCATTACTAGTAAAAAAAAAAAAATGACATAAATCTTTCCCCTTGTTTGTAGACGGGATACCTTTTACGCAAACCAATCAAAATACGCTTACTGGGATTTTTATTTACCAAAAATATGTAGCAGAAAACAAATTGGCCTATAAGGAAGAAAAAAAAAATATTTTTAAATTTTTGGGGGGGAATGTTATATAGCAGATTGTGAAAAAAATAAATATATTTTTTTTCAGAAGTTTTGCTCTTTTTTTGTTTATAGCGCAAAAAATAAAAATTGCAGAGGTGATCAAATACCGCAAAAAGAAAGCTCTATTTGTGGGGAAAAAAAGGACATCAACCTAATTTATGTACAGCTTTGCATGACTGTGCAATTGTCTGTTAAATTAACGCAGTGCAAAATTGAAAAAAATGAACTGGTCATTAAGGGGGCAAATCCTTCCGGTCCAGAGGTGGTTAAAGCCGACCTCCCAATAGGCAAAGTGACTCTCTTTAATTGGCTATAGTTACAGCTTCTCAGTTTCTAGCATCCTGATTTTTTTTTTTATGAATCTTTTACTATGACAGTAGCACCTGATTCTGGCAGCAGGCACAGTATGAAATGTGAAAGATTTGCAACTTGCAAGTAAATCTTGATTATAGTTGCTGCATTCCACCTTGCCCATTGTGTACTAGAGTATTGGCCTGACAGGTGCAGCAGGCCGGGGGTGCCCCAGGCTGTGACAGCTTTGTAAGGGAGTTCCCATGACAGCTTGATCTAAAAGAGTTTGATATGGTATGAATGACACTGCCGCTCCTACCGGTTTCATAGACGGCTTCCGATACCGAGGTGTAGTGATCTTCTACGGTATACTGCGCCAGGCGAAGCGTGTTCAGACCTCGCACCGAGTCATTTCCTCGCGTCCAGTAGAACATGACGTCATTAATGTTGTAGCCCCCTGTGGAACGAAAACAGGTTATGTAGAAGCAATAATAGATATATTTAATCGCAAAAGTGAGTCGGCGCTGGTGGGAAACAATCTCAGAATGGGCTCAAAAGTGAGTTCCCTATTCGCATACGTGTAGTACAATCTTCTTCTGATAAAATATGGTGGGAATTATCATGTACACAATTCTGTAAAAATTGTGAGAATATATAAAAACTGCTAAAATGACAAAGTAAATCCGACTGTGAAAAAGTCTAGTAAATTCCAAATCATAAAGGCTTAGTATCCAGATCCTAAAACAAATGGTGTATGTATCTTCAATATAAATATACAGATACAATTCTGAATCCTAAAATATGTGTCCAACACTTACAAACAAAAATATTTCTGATGAAAGTTATAAAAAGGTATGTATCCAAATCCTAAAACTAATGGTGTATCCGTCTTCAATAAATAGATCAATAGTAGTAAAATCCGAATCGTGACAAGTATGTATCCGAATCATACAACATATACATACGTATTTTACCAACAGAAATATTTCTGATAAAAGTTATAGAAAGGTATGTATCCAAATCCTAAAACCAATGGTGTATCCGTCTTCAATAAATAGATCAATAATAGTAAAATCCGAATCGTGACAAGTATGTATCCGAATCATACAACATATACATACGTATCTTACCAACAGAAATATTTCTGATGAAAGTTATAAAAAGGTATGTATCCAAATCCTAAAACCAATGGGGTATCCGTCTTCAATAAATAGATCAATAATAGTAAAATCCGAATCGTGACAAGTATGTATCCGAATCATACAACATATACATACGTATTTTACCAACAGAAATATTTCTGATAAAAGTTATAGAAAGGTATGTATCCAAATCCTAAAACCAATGGTGTATCCGTCTTCAATAAATAGATCAATAATAGTAAAATCCGAATCGTGACAAGTATGTATCCGAATCATACAACATATACATACGTATCTTACCAACAGAAATATTTCTGATGAAAGTTATAAAAAGGTATGTATCCAAATCCTAAAACCAATGGTGTATCCGTCTTCAATAAATAGATCAATAATAGTAAAATCCGAATCGTGACAAGTATGTATCCGAATCATACAACATATACAAGGAGCTGCTTAAATATATGTCTAAATCCTAGACCATGTACATATCCAAATCCTAAAACAAGGCCAGATAATGTATAGATCTTTAGTAAGGGGGTTCTACAGTAACTTATGCAATATATATCCAGCTTCTACTCACAGGCATACAACGCCAAATCACAGTATCAAGCGATAGTAATCGCAGTAAAGTAGTTTCAGATGATCTGATATCACAATCAGATAATAACTCCAATATATACTAATGTGATAACCATTCAATTCTGGGTGAATAAATAAATAATTAAATATAATATTAATAAATATCCATCAGTGCATTCAAATCATAAAATCCATATTACATAAAAAAATATATAAAAATAGATATATTTAGCAGGCAAGAAAGTGAACAGAGGGTTAAGGATCAGTCAAATGTAGGGTTCCCCAGCACTACAAGGGTTAAATATTTATTTTTCGTCTAGGGGGATGGGTACAAGAAAAAGCAACTGGACTTATCCTACTAACATATAAAAGATTCAAAGTATGCCTGCACACACATTGGTAAATATATAGAAACCGTTACTTTGTATCTGATAGCAAATAAAACTCTCAATGGCTGCATTATTATTATACAGGATTTATATAGCGCCAACTGTTTGCACAGCGCTTTACAATGTGAGGGAAGACAATAAAGTTACAATACAATTCAAAACAAGCATTAATAAAAGTCCTAGCCACAATAGTTATCATAGACAAATCTGTCTCATTTCACAGTATGGTTGGGAATAAAAGAGGTTTGTAACCCATAGTTTGGATATATTAAAGAGGTTGTAAACTCATAATTTTCACTTTAGCTTATTCTAATCTGCAGAAACAAAGCAGTTGATAGATGCCTGTAAAAGATTTCTTACTTGTTTATTCTTCCTGTAATCCTTCCTGTAATTTTTTCTGACGTCATCTGCGCATGCCCAGTGTGTTATCTAATCCACGGCACGTCTGCATGCCGTTTCTGAACTCTCCCTGTTCTGTCAGGGCACAGCTAAGTCTCGCGATTAGCTATGCCGTTCTTTCCAGCTTCCTGTCATCTCACAGGGGGAGTGAGCATGACAGTTTACACAAGGGGAGGGGGGAGGGGGGAGGAGGGAGCGAGTGAGTGAAAATTCCAAGCATTCCAAGACAGTGTGAGAGACTGAGAGAGCACGTCTTACACAGAGAGTCTTACAACTACAGTAAGGGCGGAAATGACGGCAGCAGGGGGAGCATAAAACAGGACTAGACATGGCGCTGCCTACACCAAGGAAGAGGAAAAAGATAAACTTTAAAATAAAGGTATTTCTAGACAGTTATGATGTGAATATTTAATGTGAAATGTAATTATATTGCATGTACGTTTAATACATTGTAAAAGTTTGATTTTCATAGCTGAGTTTACTTCCTCTTTAAGTAGGGGGATGTGTAGGGGACTTTGTTTTGTTTTTTGTACACTTGTTTTATCCCTCACTTCACAGCACACAGCTTGCTATGGGGGCATCTGAGCCGAGCTGCAGCTCTGTGTGTCTTTTCAGACATGGAGCTGCCATTCGGCCCTGCCCCCTCTCTCTCCTGATTGGCTGACTGACTTTGATTGACAGCTGTAGGAGCCAATGGTGCCATGGCTGTGTCTCAGCCAATTAGGAGGGAGAGTCCTGCATGGCCGAGGGACTTGTGGACATCGTTGGACAGAGAAGGGGCTCAGGTAAGTATTAGGGGGTGCTGAGGAGGCTGCTACCCACCGAAGGCTTTTTTATCTTGATGCATAGAATGCATTAGATGATATAAAGTGATATTAAACCTGCGCAAAACTAAAAAAAGGGGTGTAGTGATAAATATATAAGTGAATATTGCAGCTGCTGCTCACCAAGTAAAAAAACTCAGAAAACAAATATAACCAAATTAACACAGCGCTTGCATAAAAACATGATAAATCAACTGTAAATAAAGAGTTGACAAATACAGTGCAAAAGTCCCCTCAAAAATCAAAAATATATATATATATATATATTATATATATTTATATATAGAATGCATTAGGATAAAAAGACCTTCTGACTTTTCAACTCATTTTATACAGTGATCAGTGCTACAATGTCACTGTACTAATGACACTGGCTGTGGCTGGGAAGGCGTTAACATCTAGGGCGATCAAGGGGTTAAATGTGTGCCTAACTTTGTGCCTAACTTTGTGTAATGTGTGTACAGTGTGCTGATTTTACTATTAGATCTCTCAGTCTCACATCTCTGCTTTGCAGGGATTTGTAACTGACAGATCACTCCCTCTGTACAGAGCTCTGTATTGTTTACTAACACAGAGCTCTGGGCTGTGATTGGACACATCCGATCAGCAGGTCCCGGCCATGAATCATTGGCTGGGACTTGCTGACAGGCTCCTGCTGTGTACAATCACAGCCATGCCAGGTGGTGCCCTTGCACACGCTCTAAACCCGGAAGTAGGCAGCAACGTACAGTTATGTCGTTTCACCTACAGCGGCCGCTCACCCGCAGTATTTTGCGACTGGATGGCGACAAGTGCTTCAACTATGTATTTATTTATTAGAAGTATTTATATATCACAAACAATTTACACAACTCTTTACATACTGAACATTCATATCAGTCTCTGGCCTCAGTTAGTTTACATGCTAAGGTCCCTATCTGACATGCATACTGGTGCCAGTTTCGGCAGGAGGCAATTATTTCTGCCAGCATGTCTTTGGAGTGTGGGAGGAAATCCAGGGAGAACATGCAAACTCCATGCAGATAGTTTCCTGTGTAGGATTTAACCACTTGCTTACTGGGCACGTATACCCCCTTCCTGACCAGGCCAATTTTCAGCTTTTAGCACTGTCACATTTTGAATGACAATTGCGCGGTCATGCAACACTTTACCCATATGACATTTTTATAATTTTTTTCTCACAGGGCTTATTTTTGGTGGTATTTAACCACCACTGGGTGTTTTATCTTTTTCTATACAAATAAAAAAAAAAAAAAATTTTTTATAGTTTGTTAGAAAATTTTGCACACAGGTAATTTTTCTCCTTCACTGATGTGCGCTGATGAGGCTGCACTTATGGGCACTGATAGGCACTGATGAGGTGGAACTGATGGACACTGATAGGTGGCACTGATGGGCACTGATAGGTGGTACTAATGGGCACTGATGGGGCGGCACTGGTGGGCACTGATCAAGAAGCACTGATGAGGCTGTACTGAAGGATGGCACTGATAGGTGGCACTGATGGGCACTGATAGGCGGCACTGAAGGACACTGAGAGGTGGTACTGAGTGGGCGGCACTGATAGGCTGTCAGTGTGAGGGAAAAAAAAACAGCTTCTGTTTCCTCTCAAGATCAGCTGTCATTGGCTGACAACTGATCACATGGTAAAGGGCCACTGTGATTGGCCCTTTACCCTGATCTGTGATCAACTGAGTTCCGAGGACATTTTAATAAGCCCTCGCTGTAGCCGTCTTTTGGCTGTAGCAGGGGGCGGCAAGTGGTTAAACCAAGAACCCAAGTGCTGCAAGACAAGAGTGCATGTGAAAATAAGATGAAGCTGGTGGGCAGTGTCACCTAAAAGTCTCAGGTCAACAGGAACAGAATTAGGAATCATGGCTTGGAGATCTCACTGTCTGAGGATCCAAGATGTATGAGAAGCCAAGGGCTGACTTAGCCCACCTCTCAGTTCCTTAGGGATAACTGTACTATTGAAGACAATGTTAAAAAAAACGTCCAAAGGTTGGCAAGGAAGGGACGTCATCTACCCATCACCTGCCATGATCCATAGTGGCCTTTTAGTATAAAGGTTTTACATGAAGAAATAAAAGCTGATCATTTTAATCACCCCTGTCAGTGTTATGCGGTTTGTCTCATCCATGTAAATTGGTACATTCTGCTGGAGAGCTTGAGCTTGTGAAAAACCACAGACATGCAAGCTGGATCACCAGATGAAAATAGAAGAAAGAAAGCCTAAAAAAGGAAACAAATGCAGCCATCACATCTAAGGATTGGTAAGCTGCAATATAATTATTGGCTGCTTTTGAGTTTAATACTGTTTTAAAGCGGTTGTAAACCCTATAAAAAAAAAATAAAAAAAAAAACCTGCAAGACAAAGGCAGAATGAGCTAGTATGCATCGCATACTAGCCCGTTATGTGTAACTTACCTTAAAACGAAGCCCCGACACGGACCCCCGGACATCGATGCGGGCGCTGCCATGATCCCTCGTCGTCTCTTCCGGGTTTGGCGGCTCCGGCGCGCTGATTGGCCGGAAGAGACGGCTCCGGCGCGCTGATTGGCCGGAGCCGCGATGACGTCACTCCCGCGCATGCGCGCGGGAGTGATTTTTCCGGCAAGCTCCCGGGAATCTCCCGGTCCCCCCGGACCTTCAGAGCGCATGCGCCGCTCGCGCGAGCGGCTGCATGCACTGTAAATAGCTCCTAAACCGTGCCGGTTTAGGAGATATTATTTGTACCTACAGGTAAGCCTTATTATAGGCTTACCTGTAGGTAAAAGTGAAAAAAGCGGGATACTACCGCTTTAATTACAGAAAGGGAAATATCGTTTTTGAGAGGAGGGAGAGTTCTCAATAAGGAAATGACTGCTCTGGGCTTCAACAAAATGGCAGCCTCCAGCAAGAAGAAACAGGAACAATACTGGTGGCAATTTACGGAACACGCTCATTTTGGTAACATAACTAATCATGTGAAACGTATGCTCCTTGAGAAAGAACATAATTTTTAATCAACATGTTATGGTGAAAGTTCTGCTTTAACCACTTGCCCACCGCCCCACACAGATTTACTGCGGCAGGGCGGTTCGGCTACGCAAATTCATGTAGGTCTACGTGATTATGTGCATGCGGTTGCGATTAGACACAGCGGGAGCCAGACCATGGGAGGAGCGGGCTCGATCGCCGCTGGCCTCCCTCAATCTTCGGCTAGAATGACAGAAGAGCCGCCTGCCTATGTAAACAAAGCAGGCAGCTCTTCTGTCAAAGAAGCCGGGAAATATCGCGTGATTCAGCTAAGCTAAGCTGAATCACCGATCTCTCTCTGCCTCTGTCCAACCCATCCCCCCACACAGTTAGTAAGCACAATAGGGAACACATTTAACCCTTTGATAGTGATAAAAACAAAATAAAAAATAGGGACAATGTAAAAAAATAAAAATAAAATAAATAACAATTTAAAAACATTTAACCACTTTACCCCCAGCCCTATTTCAGGCACTTTTTGTTCACAAGTTAAAACCAGTATTTTTTCCTAGAAAACTACTTAGAACCCCCAAACATTATATATATTTTTTTAGCAAAGACTCTGGAGAATAAAATGTCGGTCATTGCAAAATTTTTTGTCATGTGGTATTTGCGCAGCGGTGTTTAAAACGCCATTTTTTTGGAAAAAATTTGAAAAATCACATTTCACTGCATTTAAAAAATACTAAACAGTAAAGTTAGCCCATTTTTTTTGTATATTGTGAAAGATGATGTCACGCCGAGTAAATAGATACCAAACATGTTACGGTTTAAAATTGCGCCCCCCCCGTGGGATGGCGACAAACTACGGTCAATAGAGATCTCAATCTGCGACGCTTTAAATTTATTTAACGGTTACCAGTTTAGAGTTAGAGTGTAGCTCTTTTTTGTAAATTATTGCCCACGCTCTGGCGATCGCGGCGATACCTCACATGTGTGGTTTGAACAGAGATTTCATTTGCGGCTCCACTTGCGTATACGTTTTTTTTTGTGCGCGAGCTAACGGTGACGGGGGCGGCTAAATTTTTTTTTTTTTTTCCTATTTATTTCTTCTTTTTTTTTAACTTTATTACAGGTTTTTTTTTAAAAAAAAAAAAAATCTGATCACTTTTATTGCTGTCACAATCAATGTAATTTTTCTCCTTCACTGATGTGCGCTGATGAGGCTGCACTTATGGGCACTGATAGGCACTGATGAGGTGGAACTGATGGACACTGATAGGTGGCACTGATGGGCACTGATAGGTGGTACTAATGGGCACTGTAAATGGACAATGTAAAAAAATAAAAATAAAATAAATAACAATTTAAAAACATTTAACCACTTTACCCCCAGCCCTATTTCAGGCACTTTTTGTTCACAAGTTAAAACCAGTATTTTTTCCTAGAAAACTACTTAGAACCCCCAAACATTATATATATTTTTTTAGCAAAGACTCTGGAGAATAAAATGTCGGTCATTGCAAAATTTTTTGTCATGTGGTATTTGCGCAGCGGTGTTTAAAACGCCATTTTTTTGGAAAAAATTTGAAAAATCACATTTCACTGCATTTAAAAAATACTAAACAGTAAAGTTAGCCCATTTTTTTTGTATATTGTGAAAGATGATGTCACGCCGAGTAAATAGATACCAAACATGTTACGGTTTAAAATTGCGCCCCCCCCGTGGGATGGCGACAAACTACGGTCAATAGAGATCTCAATCTGCGACGCTTTAAATTTATTTAACGGTTACCAGTTTAGAGTTAGAGTGTAGCTCTTTTTTGTAAATTATTGCCCACGCTCTGGCGATCGCGGCGATACCTCACATGTGTGGTTTGAACAGAGATTTCATTTGCGGCTCCACTTGCGTATACGTTTTTTTTTGTGCGCGAGCTAACGGTGACGGGGGCGGCTAAATTTTATTTTTTTTTTTCCTATTTATTTCTTCTTTTTTTTTAACTTTATTACAGGTTTTTTTTAAAAAAAAAAAAAAATCTGATCACTTTTATTGCTGTCACAATCAATGTAAACATCCCTTGTGACACCAATATGTAGTGACAGGTACACTTTATGGAGGGATCGAGGGTCTAAAAGACCCTAGACCCCTCCACTACACTTCCCTGTATGCAAAACGCCGAAAACGGCATTTTTGCATACAGCCGTTTTTCAAATCTGCCGCCTTTTGCAGCACAGTAACCCGGATGTGATGTCATGGACGCCGCCTCCGGGTTACGTCATCGGAGCCCCGATCGATGCTGTTTCCGGCATTCATCGGGACTCCATCCAGCCGGCGGACGCGCCGGCTGGGTGCTCGGGGCTACCGGTGGGACGGGAGCCCCGAGCAAAGCCGCGGAAGGCGGCGGGAGGGGGGGGGACGTCCCCTCCCGCCCCCCCGGGTAACGATCGAGCGGCTCCCGAGCCGCATCGATCGTTACCGACGGAAAGCCGACCGTCGGCTTCAAACAACGGTACCGGGATGATGCCTCTAGCTAGAGGCATCATCCCGGTATAACCACTCAAAGTCAGCCGACGTAGGTCTACGTGGCTGGTCGTTAAGTGGTTAATTGCCCCCTTCCCTTCGTGCTTATATGCAAAGGCGAATGCAGACATAGTTTTCACACACATATGTAAATGGTGTTTGCACCACACATGTGAGGTATTGTCGCAAATTATAGAGAGAGCAATAATTCTAGCACCAGACTTCCTATGTACATCTAAGCTAGTAACCTGTAAAGGTTTTTAAACCGACGCTTATGGAGATTTTTAACCACTTGCCGACCGCTCACATTGGTGCTACTGCGGCAAAGTGGTTAGATTCCTATGTCGCTGGACTCCTCCCCTTGTGGGCGAAGCGTGCGGCGCCGGAGGCTCGCTCCCGCTGTATTCAGTTACAGCGGGAGTCGGGCCAGGGGAGGAGCGGCGGTGATCACCGCCGCTCTTCCCCGTTTGTCGGGGAATCGAGTGTGGAGATCCACCCACTTGTGTAAACAAAGCAGGCGGATCTCCTAAGTGACAGGCAGGGACAGATTGCAAGATTCAGTATAGCTGAACCTGCGATCTGACCCTGTGTCACACAGTCCCCTCCCCCCACACACGTCAGTAAGCACCAGGCATACATTAACCCCTTGATCACCAATAAAAATTAACCCCTTCCCTGCCAGTGTCCTTTTTACAGTAACAGTGAATATTTATAGCACTGATTACTGTAGTAATGTCACTGGTAGCCCCAAAAGTGTCAAAAATGTCAGTCAAGGGTCCGATCTGTCCTCCGCAATGCCGCAGTCCCGCAAAAAAAAATCGCAGATCGCCGCCATTACTAGTTTAAAAAAAAAAACAATAAAAATTACATACATTTCCCGTAGTTAGTAGCTGCGATAACTTTTGCGCAAACCAATCAAAATACGCTTATTGCGATTTTTTTTACCAAAAATATGTAGCAGAAAACAAATTGGTAAAAAAAGTTTAAAAATGTTGATTTTTACATTTTTTTTTTTGGGGGGGGGGGGGGGAATTTCATATAAAAAAATTTGAAAAATATTGTTCTTTTTTCAAAATTGTCGCTTTTTTTTGTATAAAGCGCAAAAAGTAAAAATTGCACAGGTGATCAAATACCACCAAAAGAAAGCTCTATTTGTGGGGAAAAAAAGAACATAAATTTAATTTGGGTACAGCATTGCACAATCGTGCAATTGTCCGTTAAAATAATACAGTGCCGAATCGCAAAATATGGCCTGGTCAGGAATGGGGTAAAATCTTCCGGTCTTAAAGCGGTTAAAAATACGCTCATTGAGAATTTTTTTGTCAAAGACATGTAGCTAAATACATTTTGGCCTAAATATATGACAAAAAATTTAATATATTGGATATTTTCTAACTGTCAAGTTAGAAAAATATTGTTATTTTTTCAAAATTTCCAATTTTTTTATTAATATCGCAAAAAAAAAAAAAAGCGCAGAGGTGATCAAATACCACCAAAAGAAAGCTCTGTTTGTGGAAAAAAAGGACGTAAATTTAGTTTGGGTACGGCGTTGCATGACCGCGCAATTGTCAGTTAAAGTCATACAGTGCGGAATCGCAAAAAGTGGCCTGGACGTAAGACAGCAAAATCCTCCGGTGGTAAAGTGGTTAAGTAACGTAGTTTGTCGCCATTCAGCCAGCGTGGAAAATTTTAAAGCATGACATGTTAAGTATCTATTTACTCAGTAACATCATCTGTTGTTTTTTTTTTACCAAACAATTGGGTAATATATTGTGTTTTTATGCATTCAAATTAATTAAAGTGTACTTTTTCCCCTAAAAATTGCGTTGGAGAAAACAGCTGCGCAAATACCGTGTGATATAAAAAAATCGCAACACACGCCATTTTATTCTTTAGGACCTCTGCTTAATAAAATATATAATGTTTAGGGGTTCTAAATCATTTTTCTATCAAAAATGCTGATTTTTAAATGTAAACAAAAAGTGTTAGAAAAAAAGTGGATCCCAGCCAAAGAAGGAATTTATGACTCAGGCTCTAACCTTGTAATAAATCTGTCTCACAGTGGGTCTCATGGCTTCTGTTTAGCATTGCTTTGCCATGTGACAGGATTGATTAATGTACCCATCTAGATATTTAAATGCATTTTAAAGCAGATGTCTAGGTGACATAAAAAAAGAAAACACGTGCACATTTCCTCATGTTTTTTCTCTTTAAACATGCGTACAGTTCAGAATATTACTGTTAACATGCTAGAAATATTGTGTGCTCTTACCCTTTTTTAACATGACCGCACACCTCTGAATTCCTAAATACGTGCTGTTAGCCCTGCCAAATTTATTTCTAATTGGTTCTAACTAGTGATCGACCAATATCTTTTTTTTAATACCGATACCGATATTTTGGTTATCGAATATCGGTAACGGCCGATATCGACCGATGTTTTCGGACATGTAAAAAATTGTTTTTTATTTTATTTATTTTTTTTTTACAGGTACTCCTTGTGGAGGGATCTAGGGGTCTAAAAGACCCTAAACCCCTCCTCGGCAATGAAAAGCATTTAAAACGCCAAGTTTGGCTGTTTTGAATGCTGTCAGGTTTTTGAATTTGGTGCCGAGTACACGGAAGTGATGTCATGATATCACTTCCGGGTTTTTTAAATGGAGACCTGATCAGAGTCGAATGCAGCTTTGATCGGGTCTTTGGCGGCCGTGCAGGTAGGATGCCCGGGTCTCCCGGTGGGATGGGAGACCCGGGCGAGCCGCGAGAGGGGGGGGACATCCCCTCCTTGTAATGACAGCCGAGCGGCTTCTCAACCGCATCGATTGTCATTACAAGAAAGCCGACCTTCGGCTATGGACGCCGATACCGGGGTGATGCCTCTAGCTGCAGGCATTACCCCAGAACATGCACTTTCCCTAAATATCGGCAATATCGGTAACCTCAGGGGCTGATTCCAATATATCGGAGAAAGTGCATATCGGCCACCGATACATCGGTGGTGCCGATAATCGGTCGATCCCTAGTTCTAATAAACACAGACTTCTCATCATCTCCTCCCTCCTCCTCCTCTCCATAACCGATAGGCAGAGGTCACAGGAAGTTAAAGTGGTAGTAAACTCCTGAATGGCATTTTTGCCTGCAGGTAAGCTTATAATATAGCTTACCTGTGGGCAGTGGCGGCCGGTCTATTGAGGCCCCCCCCCATCCATGTGTCCGGTCCCCTAATCTGCATGCAGGAGCGCCGGACGCATGGAGCTTAATGTTTTTTTTTTTTTTTTTAAATCACCTGATTAGAGCCAGAGGCTCTAATAGGGTGATGCAAAGGGTGGAGCCGGGGCACAGAGCAGTGCGCCCCGAGCCCACCCATTGTGTGACAATAGCGAATGAAAATTCACTATTGCCACACCGATCCTCCTCCTGGCCAATCAGGAAGTGCATCCGAAACGCGCTTCCTGATTGGCTCAAGGTAAACCCCATGCCATTGGCCGAGGAGGAGGCGGGAGGACTGGAGGAGACGCGCGGGCGACACTGATGAGAAGCCGCCCTTCGCCACTGCTGCTCCAGGTAAGTAAGGGGGCACGCACGCTGATCTCTGCATTGGGGGCATGTATGCTGGTCACTGCATTGGGGGCACACATGCTGATCTCTGCATTGGGGGCACACATGCTAGTCACTACATTGGGGGCACGCACGCTGATCTCTGCATTGGGGGCATGTATGCTGGTCACTGCATTGGGGGCACGCAGGCTGATCTCTGCATTGGGGGAATGTATGCTGGTCACTGCATTGAAAGGGGGCACGCTGGTCTCTCTGCATTGAAAGGGGGCACGATGGTCTCTCTGCATTGAAAGGGGGCACGCTTGTCTCTCTGCATTGAAAGGGGGCACACTATACCTTATTTACTGAAGGCCCCTTTCACACTTTTGCGACCTCAATGTCACGCAATTTTTTACAGCGTTTTTTGCTGCAAAGCAATGCCTATTACATTTTTCTGTTTGCGCCCCCCCCCCCCCAAAAATTTTGAGCACCAGCCGCCACTGCCTGTGGGTAAAATGAATATCTCCTAAATGTGCACCATTTAGGAGATATTCCAGTAAGCAGAAGCCGGTGACGTCACGGGCGTATGCGCTCTAAAGGAACCACATACCCATGCCATTCCTTCAGAGCTGTGTGCCGCGGCCTAGAGATCATTGTGGCACGGCCATTCGCTGCCATTCAAGTGGGCCGCAGCCCGCGAACCATGAAGGAAGACGGGGTGAAAATAGAAGCCACTGCAGCAGTGACAGTGTGCCCCTGGAGGGCTTTGTTTCAAGGTAAGTTTTTCATAATGTGCTAGTATGCGATGCATACTAGTACATTATGGCTTTGCCTTGCAGAGAGAATGTTTTTTGTTTTTTTCTTTGAAGTTTACAACAATTTTTTGCAACAGGTATTTTTTGCACTTATTGAAAATAGTATATTTAGCAGACCACAGGGAGCAAATAAGAGGAGTTCATTGCTATGGTATACCTACCAACTTATAAGATGGAAAAGTAGGACCGGGGGGACAGGTCTGCTTGGCTCAGGTGGGGAGGTGGGCTGGCTCGGCTCAGCTCAGCTCGGGCAGGGAGGGGGACGAGCCGCTGTCCTGATGCACACTGCTCATTCACATAAAGGTGCTTGCCGCCTTTTCCATGAATTTAAAATACCCTGCAAGGAGGGGGAGCAGGAGGAGAAGAGGTGTCCTGGCCTGCACCATGTCAGAGTAATGGAACTACAAGCAGCAAGGGTCCCACAATGATCAATAAGGTGGGGGAGGAGAGAACATAGCCTATGTCCCTCTTTAATAACAATAACTGTAATGCCAGCCATATCCCTGTATTTTTCACAGTGCCACAGCCGCACCCCTTAACCCTGCACTCTGTACACAGCACATCCCTCAGTCCTGCATTCAGTATGTAGCGCACCCCTCAGCCCTGCACTCTGTACACAGCACATCCCTCAGTCCTGCATTCAGTATGTAGCGCACCCCTCAGCCCTGCACTCTTTACACAGCACATCCCTCAGTCAAGCATTCAGTACGTAGCGCACCCCTCAACCCTGCACTCTGTACACAGCACATCCCTCAGCCCTGCATTCAGTACGTAGCCACCTCTCAACCCTGCACTCTGTATGCAGCACATCCCTGAGCCCCACATTCAGTTTGTAGTGCACCCCTAAATCCTGCACTCTGTACATAGAGCACCCCCCAACCCTGCACTCTGTACGTAGCTTACCCTTCAACCCTGCAATCTGTATGTAGCGCATCCCTCAGCCCTGCACTCTGTACATAGCACACTCTTCAATCTTCAACCATGCACTCAGTACGTAGCGCACCCTTTAACCCTGCACTCTTTATGTAGCGCATTCCTTAACACTGCACTCAGTACATAGCGCACCCCTCAACACTGCACTTTGTACATAGCACACCCCTCAACCCTACACTCTGTACACAGCGCACTCTTCAACCCTGCAGTTTGTACACAGCGCACCCCTCGCCCTTAAGCCCCTCCTGCTGCTAAGAGTTTGGCCACATTTACATTTGGTCACAGCATGCTACGCACGCCACAGGTCACTCCCTCCTTCCAATCTCCCTCATTCTGAGTTCAAAAGTTGAGAGGTATGCTACTGTGCCACAGGGACAGTGGGATCTGGTCATCCACCTCCATCCAGCCTACAGAACATGCCATTAGGGAATGGACTGCTACTAAGCCAGAGGACTATGTGGATGCCAGGTTTGAAAGAGAGGCCCAGAGCATTGCTGGCTATCTCCCACTTGGTTCGGAAAGAGTAAGCGAGATTGATCACTATGAGGAGGACATGCAGTATTCTTGTGCTGAGGTTTGTACGTGTCTTCTAGTTTCTCACTTGTAGCACAGGTAAATAAAGCATAATTTTAGATACTAAGGCTGCGGCATATGTTACTTATGTGTTACTTATATGTACACAGTAAGTAGAGTCAAGTTTTTAGCGCCTCCAACTGCGCAATTTGCAACACCCTCTATTTGCCACATCATGGCAGGTTTGCTAATTTTTGTATTCTAGGTACCCAAGACTGAACTCCCCTCAGGAAAAAAAATGATCTACGGCCCTTCCCTCCGGCTTTTGTAGACCATAACTGTGGCTTTTAATGGCTGTTTTCCTTTATATTAGCTTTAACAGTACAAATGATCAATGAAGGCCCCTTGACCCCATCATCTAGGGAAAGGGAGCACACACTGACTCCATTTTGTGCTCGCTTTTTCTGTACAATAGGCTTCCATAGCCACATTGAAAACGAGGCTTGGAGTGCAAGCGGACGCCATTTTGGGCTCAGTTTGTCTGCACAGTAGGCATCTTCTCATTGGGTGACTTATTACTACTTAGATAAAAAAATAAGTGGCCTTTGTGGGTGTTTGGCTGGCACTACCTTTTGAAAAAAGCATTTATGCTGAAACGCGTCAAGGCCACGTTGCTGACAGCCTACCTTTTCATCTGTATACGCTCTTTACCACGAGATGTTTGTAAGTGCAATTTGGTGTATTTTTATTTAATACAAATTTTAGCAGTGTTATACTATTTTGTACTATTTTTGTGTTATTTGGTTCCTTTCTGGCCATTTGACGGAGTGAGAGCCTCTCTGGTGTGACGGTTCATATCTGCTATTACCTCTTCACCTCAACATCAGTGACCTCAGTCATCCCTTCGGATTATCCATCCATTGTACAACAAGCTGATTTACTCATATGCTATATGGCATTTTGAGAAGTTTTCACAGCTTTATTGGTGGTTTTACCTTGCCAGCGATGGATTTTCCTTTATGGGCCATGCCCTCAAGTTTAAGTCTGTGATCAGTTTAATCCATGTCTCCCACTGATGGTGTTGACAGGCCTATTAGACTATCTATGTTTGTTATGATGCTCACGTTATACACCGTGACTGGCATGGTTATGTGGTAATTTAATATTGTTACAGTTGATAAGTTCAATAGGCTGTGGCCTTGCCCTAATTCCAACTTAAACAAGTCTGTGTGTCTTTTCTGGGGGGGGGGGGGGGCAAGGTCTTGTGTTGGTAATACCTAGTCAGAATATGCCTAAGCTCATCAGCAGTCATGCAATATTCTGAAAAATGTTTAGTGCAAAATAAACAACCGAGAGATTTGCCGGTTCACACTAGGTCGCTCTGACTTAGGGGGCGACCTGTGAAGTCACGTGCAGCGCGACTTCGGCGCGACTTGCACGGACTTCATAAAATTAATGTCAATGCAAGTCGCCTCCAGGTCGCCCCGAAGTAGTACAGGACCCTTTTTCTAAGTCGGAGCGACTTGTGTCGCTCCTATTAGAACCGGTCCTGTACTACTCAATGACCGCGACAGTGCACGACTTGCCAGGCTGACCAAGTCGCCTGACAAGTCGTATTAGTGTGAACCGGCACTTACACAGCTCTGCCACTTAGCACAGCCCTGCCTGTCAGGGGAGGAGACCTGATTTTTCTTTGCTGCAAGTTAAAGAAGAGGCTTCATTTTAATTCATAGTTTACAGTTCTGTCCCCTATGGGACAAAGAAAACGTAGTACATTGTCCCATATTTCTAAGTGCTTTCTAACCCTAGTTATGAAGTCCGACCTGCCCCTCTCCTGCCCTAGCCAATCCAACAACAGCTATAAAGGAGGCGGCTGATTTGTTGCTGCAGAGCTTGGGGGGAGTGTCAGCCTCTAGATTCTTCTTACCATTGCCTGTGTCGGTAAAGTGCTTAGCTGAGATAAACTGCAACTATGAAGCAACCATCTCCATCATTACTGTTGTTGGATCGACCATGAAGGGAGGAAGGGGGAAGGCAGACATTTTACCTAGGGTTAGAAAGCACTTAGCAATTATGTACAACTAAATGGCTCTTTATGCTGTTTCTCCCTCTCCCAATTTGAGCTTTGCTGTACAAGGATTGCAAGAGGCTGATATCAAGTTAAATCCAGGTACTTACAAAGCTTGCATCTACAAAATGATATATTGACAGACACAAGATCAAGAGCGCTGGTGCTCAGGACCATGATATGTACCCTAAGGCAGTGGTCCTCAACCCTGGCCCTCAGGGCCCACTAACAGGCCAGGTTTGCAAGATAACTGATATACATCCCAGGTGATATCATTTGCTGCTCAGTGATTGCAGTACTCTAGTCTGCATCTCTCCAAGGTAATACTTAAAATCTGGCCTGTTAGTGGGCCCTGAGGACCGGAGTTGAGGACCACTGCCCTAAGGCATCAAAAATACATTTATGAAAACAGAGATAAAAAATACAAAAATGAGGCAACAAAAAATCAGTAGCCCATACAAATTAGGGCAGCCATGCGAGGGGACCTGAAGTGAAGTCCCAAATTCTGTGAAGAAAAAAGGGAAGAGAGGAGGCGCCTCTAAGTGTAGTAGTGCAGGATTTATTGGAAATTAAGCATTAAAACCACTCACAAAATCTGAGGTGTAAAAAAAGCCTGGAATAGGCCTCGATCTCGGCTCGTCTTTCAACCAGCCAGTGTCAGTCTGCTACCATTCAGCCGGCAGTCACATCACGGAGTACGGATCCCCTCCTTCGCTTCCTGTCATTGCCAGAGGAAATCTGACGATTCTCATAGGACACCTATTCCAGGCCTTTTTACTCCTCAGATTTTGTGAGTGGTTTTAATGCTTAATTTCCAATAAATCCTGTATTACTAAACTTGGAGGTGCCTCCTCTCGTCCCTTTTTTCTACAAAATGATAAATTGATGAATACACAGCTACATTCATTTGTGTCTAAGGCTGGCCATACACTATACAATTTTCTTATTCAATTTTCTTTTTTACTTTCAACTATGTACTGCCTGACTGCATACACATTGAAAGTGTTTAGGTTTTATCTCATATTATATGGTTTTGGCAAATCTTAAGGAATATTGGATAAGAAAATTTGTATAATGTACGGCCAGCCTCATATATGTGCCTGGAGTGTATCTTTAACCACTTTAGCTCCGGAAGGATTTACCCCCTTAATGACCAGGCCATTTTTTGCAATAAGGCACTGCATTATTTTAACTGACAATTGCGCAGTTGTGCGACGCTGTACCCAAATAAAATTGATGCCCTTTTTTTCCCCACAAATAGAGCTTTCTTTTGGTGGTATTTGATCACGTCTGCGTTTTTTTTTTTTTTTTTTTTTGCGCTATAAACAAAAAAAGAGCAAAATTAAAAAAAATAAATAATAATAATTTAATGTCTGCTATAAAACACATCCAATCAAAAATGTAAAAAAACATCGAATTTCTTCATCAATTTTTGCCAATATGTATTCTGCTACATATTTTTGGAAAACAAAATTCCAGTAAGTGTATATGGATTGGTTTGCGCAAAAGTTATAACGTTATAACGATGTGATATTTTTATGGAATTTTTATTTTTTATGTTTTTACTAGTAATGGCAGCGATCAGTGATTTTTAGTGGGAATGTGACATTGCGGCGGACAAATCGGACATCTAACTGACACTTTTGATACTTTTTTGGGGACCAGTGACACCAATACAGTGATCAGTACTAAGCAAATGCACTGTTACTGTACTAATGACACTGGCAGGGAAGGAATCAACATCAGGGGCGATCAAAGTGGTTAAGTGTGTCCCTATGGGGTGCTTGCTAACTGTGTGGCGGTTGCTCTGACTGGATTAAGACAGAGATCGGCGTTCCTGCTTAGTAGGAACACAAGATCTCCATCTTCTTCCTGTCAGAGCAGTGATCTGCCTTATTTACATAGGCAGAATGCCTTTCTGCCTCTCTGGGGAACGATCGTGGGTGGGTGGCAGACATTGGGTCTGCAGGACCTGCTGATTGGTATCTCCTGTGTCTAGTTAGCACCAGCTCGTGCCTCCAGCAGCAGATGCATGCCATCCAGTGGCTATTGCACAAAATCACACACAGGTACGTGATTTTGTGCAATAGACCCGACCTGCCACAGTTAATATGCAGTAGGCAGTCAGCAAGTGGTTAAATTGATTTGATTTTTGTGGGCAAAATCACAGTTGCTCTCATGAATTATCCTCTGCAGTCTGTGGACTGCTGCTTCTCCCTCTCAGCCACATTTCAGAGAGGGATACGTAAAAAGCATGGCTATATAAAGTTCATACATCTATATATAATTAATGATGTCTAATAGTTATTTGACAAAGACTGATTTCCAGCCCTGAGCAGCCACAACTGACAAGTTCATAAAATATTTACAATACACACTTAATTTGAAGATGATTTTTTCTTTGTGAAAAAAAAAAAGTATTATTCATTACGACAAAAATTATCGAGTTGTAGAGGTCAAATGACCCATTAGAATACTAAACTTTTTTTTTTTTTTTTTTTTTGGAGATGTTTTCTTTGACTCGAAAACTAAATATATTTACCCTGTACCAATCTGTGATGAGGATACTTAAACCTTTGATGGCCAGAGGTCATCTTAGCCTAGATGCCCAGGCCAAATTCAGCAGCATTAGTACTTCAGTGAATTTGACTATTAACCCAATTTGCCTACCTAAATCATTTTTACAATTCTATACAAGAAATATAAGGCTTTTTTTTTTTTTTTTTGCTATACTTTTCAATTTAAAAAAAAAAAGCCTGACCTGTTTTTCTTTTTCTTCCTTTTTTTTTTTTTTAAGCTCACAATTGAACAAAAATGTGAATTTTTTATTTTTTTTTTTACAGTTCTCACCGGAAATTTTTTAGTAGGGACACCTGTTTCAGTGGCTGCTAAGAACCTGGAAAAAAAATGGCTTTAGATGCATCTAAATCTCCCTTGCCTCTGAAGAACGAACTGTGCGATGTAACGCCTTCTCATTGCCAGTTTTAACCTCATTTTTGCCAACAAACGTGTCACAACTGCATAAGCTTCACATGGTTGCGGGGCATTTGAGGCACTTCCCCATTGACTTTAATGTGTGCTGCCTGCCGATCGCTACAAGTTAGGCCACCTTTGCCGTGGGCGCAAAGCATCACGGCGGCAGCATGTAAACCCTATCGCCCGCTGCCTATTGCAACTTAAGGGGGGCGGTTGGTGGGCAGCAAAAACCCGCCCCAACTGTCCATTTTTGCTGTCCTCAAACTGCAAGTTCAAATAGGGACTTTGGATCTATGCACACTGGGATCTATGCGCCCTAGGCAGAAAAGAGCAATATAGAGCAATTTTCTACATGTATTTAGGCGTATTTAGAAACTCTTCTCAAAAAATGCAAACCAGAAGGGTTTTTTTTTTTCTAAACTGCTGAGCTTAAAATATGCCTCTTAACGTCCTAATGTGCATGGACACATAGGATAACATTGAGCTGCTTCTACAGACAAAACACAAAACTCCTGTAGAAGCAGACATTTTTTAAGCCTGTTGTGCATGGATCCTTAGTGATCATTCTTGTACATTAATTTTGTCATAATGCAGGTGATCAGGGATGTGGCAAGGGTGCATCCATTGCCTAAAAAATCTGTGCTAAAAGGTGTCCCCCTTTTTTTTTGTAACAAATTTAGTTGTGCTAGGTTAATAAATATTCAGACTGTAACAATGAAAATTAGCAGGCAGCACATACATTCAGGAATAACGGCATAAAAAAACAAAATTGACACAAATTTATTTAAGGCCAATTTAAGTGACATGACCAGGGTAGGTCAGAGCTCCCGTGTTGCCCTGAACATATTCTACATCAACTGCTACCAACTCTAACCTCCTGTAACATTCCCACCTTATTAAATGATAACACTACACGTGGAGTTAAAATGGCCGACATGGCCTTTTATTAAACAACAAATCTTTTTAACAGAAACATAACATAATTCAGTTTAAACTTAGTTGTAGGTCCTTGACAGTACCATATTACCACCAACTTTGTGCCTGTGTCCCCATTTTGGCCTCGTTATGCTCCCAGCCGCTAAGCACCGCCTTGGGGACTAACACAGCCGACCTCAGATACCCACCTGTACCAATTAGAGGACGCCATACCTCGGATGGGTCCCCACCCAAAACCAGCTTTTAGACCCCTGTCAAGGACCCCAAACCGCCACAACTCATAAAGCAGAGAAGAAACTTAAATACTGCAACAATCGGAGTTCCTCAGTAGAAAAGGGCGGGAGGGAGGGACGTTCTTCCACAATTTCTCCCCAGAGAGTGACCCAAACCACTCCTACCCAGCAGCTATACTTCTACAGCTCCACCCAATCAACTGACCAATAAGGTAAGGGTCAAGCACCGACCACCTACTTTTTTACAGTTAACCCCTGCAGCTCAGTTCTCCTTCCACCCAGTCATGTATGCCCTCTACTTAGTTTGTTCCTCCTAGTGCCGGGCATGTCTTTAAAATTTGCAAATGCAGCAATTTAAAATAAAAAAATGGTTGAAAGTTTTAGCACTGGAAAACACTTTTTAAAAGATAAATAATGCATTTTATATACAACTATATAGATCAGACCAAAATGAGGGACAAATGAGGAGGAAAGAGGGACAGAGGGACTTTGTTCCAAAACAGGGATAGTCCCTCGAAATCAGGAACAGTTAGGAGCTATGAAAGCATACTGATGAAGGCCTCTTGACCCCATAGCGAAAAGGGAGCCTTGACTTCAGGGAGCATGGCCTAGTGACAGGGGCATGGTCAAGAGATATAAATTCAAACGGGTCAAAATGTATGGCTAGCTGGGCAGGGGATGAGGGGCTGAGCCTGAACTCTATAAAAGTTCCTCTCTGAGGTAAAATCTTCACTCACCCTTGGAGTAGCAGAAAGAAGAGTTGGAGGTGCTCACAGTACAACTGTGACTGGCATGGGTTTAATGTTGGAAAATTGCCTATGTGGAAAATTTTAATAAAGCTGCGGCCTTGCCCTTTCCAATTTAACCTGTTTGAGCATTGTTTATTGGGCAAGGTTATTGGTAGATATAGCTAAATATAACTTAAGGCCTATGCTCCTCAGCAGTCACGTAAGAAACATACAAAGCACATTGAGCCTCATTCACACATCAGCTGAGGCCTGTACATTATGAATTGGCGGATTGTTTGGAGCCGCCAGGCGCTCATTTTAATTTCACCGGGGTATGGGTGAAGGGTGGGTGGCCCCAAACACAGACAGTGTGCATTCGGAGCCACTTACTCTCACCTACACGTCTATGTAGAGAAGGGATCCTCAAACTACGGCCCTCTGTTGCGGAACTACACATCCATCCTATGAGGCATTGTAAAACTCTGACATTCACAGACATGACTAGGCATGATGGGAATTGTAGTTCCTGAACAACTGGATGGCTATAGTTTGAGACCCCTGATGTAGAGGGTTCCCTTTACATAGACTCTGTAAACAGAATTAATTGTGGTAGTTATATGATTAGAAGTATAATAAAATAAGCACTTACAGCTTTCAAGTTGCAGAGTGCAGGTCTGCTTATCCATGGGATATTTGGTTAAATCCATGCTGCATGCTACAGTGGTCGTTATCCTGCAAGAAATAAATCACCATGACTGAACTGCACTGGGATGATACACCAAATTAAATTACAATGCTGATGGAAGACTGTGTACTCTCCGTGTCATAAGGAAACGTCCCCAAAATGTATATTTCTTTATATTTCTCCATGGTAATAACAGCTGACAGATTTCAGGTGGTGCAAATGAATCTGACAGAATAAAAGAGATCCAGAACACAACAGAGAGATCCCCGAACTCGGTGAGATTGACAGTTGTGTTCCAGCAGCCAGGCAGGAAAAGCTCAGAAATATCTCACTTTATTTTATGTATAAACAGTACAGCGTGACAGTATAGGCACTTAGAGCAGCCGGGGAAGATCTGTAAATAAATTTTGGGAGGGAATGCAGAACTAAAGTCATATCTGCTCCGGAGCTCCCAGCACGGGGGGCCTGTAAACAAAGAACGTCAGGTATAAAAGGCTACCCCTGGCTGACTGCGTAATGATTTGTGCAGACGGCAGCAGAATTTGGGAAATATATAGGATAAAATGAAAAGAAACCTGTCAAGATAGAAACATGGGAGCTGCCATTGCTGACTTTTTTTTTTCTTTTTTTCTTTTAGGTGACCCTGTCCTTTGTCTATGCAGGGTAAGCCAAAAGTTTTACAATAAAGCAACCATGTCAGTAAAAATGTAAAAAGTTTAAAAACTCTGCCTGCAAAAAAAAAATGCTTTGTGGGCTTGTTCACACTGACCCATACACAAAAGTAATTTTAGTGTACAGGCTATTAATCAGTGTCAGGGGGGGGGGGGGGGGGGTTGACTTATGTTTTTACAAAGCAAGGCGTGCTTTACCTTTTTTTCTGCTTTTTGAAAACTCTATTGAAATGTCAAAATTACATTCCATTTAGGCCCCATTCACACCTGTGTGATGTGTCGTGATTTTTCATGCTTTCTTGATAGTTTATCACGCAGCAGCACAGGGCAGCCCATTCACTTAAATGAGCTGCCTTACGTGCACCAAACACGCCAAAGTAGCTCCTGTACTGTTTTTTTTTTTGCAGTGAGCCTCAGGTATTTCGTCGTGCCACAAAATGCACAACTGCTATCTGAATTTGAGGATGCGCACTTTGGAATGTGTTTTGCACGTTTACGGAAAAGTGCACAGAATTGCACATTTGTGCATGCGTTCATGGAACACCAAGGTTTGAATGGGGCCTCATTCTAGTTAAAACGGACAGTGCCTTCAGGTGAACTGTGATGCATTGCTGAAAAAGGAAGCATATCTTCTTTTTTCTGCAATGCACTGAAATTCATCTGCAGGCAGCATTGCAGTGTGAAGAAGGCACTTAGAATACAACTGTTATCTACTGTATGGGGGGATATGATTAACATGTATAAATACATAAGGGGTCCATATAGTGAACTTGGTGTGGAGTTATTCAATTTAAGGTCAACGCAGAGGACAAGGGGGCACTTTTTACCTCTAGAGGAAAACAGATTTTGTCTCCAAATACAGAAAGGTTTCTTCACCATATGAGCTGTGCAAATGTGGAAGAGACTCCCTCCAGAGGTGGTTCTGGCTAGCTTACAAGATTGCTTTAAAAAATGCCTGGATTCTTTCCTAGGTGTACATAATATAAGCTGGTATTAATATTTATAGGTAAAGTTGATCCAGGGAATATCCGACTGCCTCCCGGGGATCAGGAAGGATTTTTTTCCCCTGCTGTAGCAAATTGGATCGTGTTTTGCTGGGATTTTTCGCCTTCTTCTGGATCAACTGTGGGTATAGGATTGTGTATATGGAATTGTAGTGTTGGGTTTTCTTTACTGTTTTTTGTTTTTCATTGGTTGAGCCAGATGGACTTGTGTTTTTTTTCAACTTAAGTATGTATGTACCCTTGTGGTAACTGGCGCTAATCAAGTGCAGAAAAACACCTCTCACCGCACATAGTGTGAACAGGCTCACAAATGTAAAAATAAAGTCTCATATTTTTTTCTTTATTTTTGATAGCACAAGTATGAGTTAAAACCCTGTCAATGTCCTGTTTTTAGACACTCCTCATCACTTCCTGTTCAGTTTCCTGTTGAGTATACACAAAATCAAGTTGGAAGAAAAAGCTCCAATGTGAAGGAAATCCTCTCTAATACAGTTGTCACCATAACAGGTGTTCCCATCGGAAGCCCTCTCTATTCCTGATTTGATGACAACTCAAATTTGCATTAATGCAGCCCATTCATTTATAATGGGCTGCCAAAACACCACAACGGGTGAAAAAAAGTACAACAATTTGAAAAAAGAGTTTTCAAAACACAGCACACCACAACACACTGTGCATTGCATTGTGATGCATTATGCATCAGCCTCTACCGTCTAATGCATTGGGTGTTTCAAAATGAATGGTACTGCAATGCACCCCACACCTGTGCTCTCGCCACATGTGTATTGGCAGCAAGTCACGAAAATTTGTGCCCCCTCGGCACTAAGGACCAGGTGCCGAGAGACAGCATATTTGCCTATAGCCGGCCCCAAGGGGTTAAGGAGATTCAGCCTCTCCTTGTCCTGTTTACCATCATTTTGAAAGTCAAAGTAAGAGAAAATCCCATATTTTGGGCTGTCCCCAGAACAGTAATAGAGGGGAAATCTTCCAATGGGAACACTAGTTCTGGTGACCTGGGGGTCCCCAATGAATTCCCTAATTTGCATGTATTTCCTCTCACTCCGGTTGTTTATGGGACAGGAAGTGAAGGGAAATCTCTGCAATGGGACACAGATGGCCATAACAAATATGACAGAGGTCATAACCCTCCCTTGCTCTATTCAAAATGAAAAAAACATTTTTGCTTATAGTTCTACTTAAATGCAAGTTTTTTAGCATGTGTTGCCTTAATGCACAAGTGTGCATGGGGAGAGTTTCTAGCCCTTCCCTACTCTATCAGGAGACATGTAAGCACTTTTATACATTTGCTGCTCAGGTGCTAATATGAAGAGTGACAAATGTCTTTATAGTGGGAATTTGCTGTGAGAATCATTGACATTACATACTTTGTCACCTGCAAACTGCTGTAGATAAACCACATTTCAATATATAATTGGGCACAATGGATATTCATCATCCTGTGCTGCCATAGCTAAATACAATGTGTAATAAATAATATTTACAGAGCTTATCTCAATTTCCTGTCTCGCCTTATCAAATTTGTCAAATGTCTGGAATAGGCGGTTATGCATGATACTGTAAAGAACCTGCCTCCAGTATAATGGTTTGCAATGATGCACCATCAATCTCACTAAAATAACCCACAGTTTTAAAATGTCTTCTTGCTTGCCATGTAAAGAACCTGTAGTATACATTCACAAATTCAACATCTTTTCTACTTTCCTTCCAGCACATTATTTGACTGAAAGCACATCTTGTTTTTGGTTTAGCTCTTTCTGTCTATAAGAAGAAAAATTTCAAACAAAGTTATGTTGTATAGCTATATTAGATACAAATCATGCTAAACAGAAATATTTAAAAAATGATTTCCATAATATATTCACATGACCGTCAGAAATATACATTCTACTCTGTGCTCCAGGCACACTGGAGAACAGCTTTTCTCCACCTTTGAAAAAATTGCCAAATCTCAGAGAATCTGTGCTAAAAAAATTTCATCAATGGTCAGGGGGAGTAGTGGTTGGGATACCACATTTACAGACAGCTAAACAAATAATTGGTGTCATGCAGCTGGCTCTGTTAAGTGCCATTAGACCTGGAATTATGCAGGCATCATTAGATGGGAGGTCAATCAACCACAGCTCAAGGAACCCCTGGCAACTTCTAGAGGAACGTTAGGGTTCCACCGGACCCTTTTTGAGAATGGCTGCTGTAGAATGTTTTCACCATTTTTATGTTTTTTCCTTATTTTTGTCCTGTATGCTTACCTGTGTAGGTCAGTTTACAAAGTACTAATACTAAGTGTGTACCTTAAAGCGTAAAGAACCGTTCCGTTAGGGTAAATCCGGATGAGGCGGTTTTCTACAGTGATGTCATGAAGAAATGACTTTTTTGAATCCACTATAAATGTATCAGGGACCCACAATAATTCCACCAGACGGCCATCTAGACTTAGACTCTTGTTGCCTTCGAAGATGAGTCTTTCATCTGTCCAGCGCTGCCTCAAAAAGATGGTCGCAGTATAATCCTGAAGTAAAAAAAATCTATACTGAGGCACTGTGCAGTGTAAAGGTTAATATAAAATATTCTCTATACAGTACAAAGTAACAAACTAATTATGTGCAGTAATAATTTAAAAAATGCATATTTGTTATTTGGGTATGTTATTTAACCAATCTTACAGAGTTGTCTTAATTGTTAGTGAAAGTTCAAAAATCAGACTCCTCTTCACCTTCCATATGACTATGCCAGATGATTAAATCAGACAGGAGAAGCCTCTGATTGATGGCAGGGAGTTTCTTCTGTTCATCTCTTTGGATAGCCCATATTGCTCTGTGGGTTCTTTGTCATGTGATAAATGTTTAATTGCAAAAACAAGATTTTACAAAGTGTTTGTGTAGATAGATAGATAGATAGATAGATAGATAGATAGATAGATAGATAGATAGATAGATAGATAGATAGATAGATAGATAGATAGATAGATAGATAGATAGATAGATAGATAGATAGATAGATAGATAGATAGAAACATGATAAGGTAGAAACACCCAAGTTTATATTTGCACATATACCAAATAAAAACCAAGGTTTATCAATATCATATTTACTTTTAGGGCTCATGCATATGGACACATTTAGATGTACAGTACTTTGCAAATGTTTTTGGGCAGGTGTGAAAAAATGCTGTAAATTAAGAATGCTTTTACAAATAGAAGTGTTAATAGTTTATTTTTTTCAATAATCAAAATGAAAAGTAAACGAACAGACAAGAAATCCAAATCAAATCAATATTTGGTGACCCCCGTTTGCCTTTAAAACAGCATCAATTCTTCTAGGTACACTTGAACACAGTTTTTGATCAACCTCAGCAGGTAGGTTGTTCCAAACATCCTGAAGAACTAACCACATATATTCTGGATGTAGGCCACCTCTAATCTTTCTATCTCTTTATGTCATTCCAGACAGGCTCGATGATGTTGAGATCATGGGTCTGTGGGGGCCAAACCATCACTTCCAGGACTCCTTGTTCTAGCTTACACTGAAGATAGTTCTTAATGACATGGTTGTTTGTTTGGGGTCGTAGTTCTGCTGCAGAATACATTTTGTCCAGACTTCTCCAGACAGTAGATGAATGTACCTGGGTCTCACTGATTTCCGACAGTTTTGTGCTGATGGCCCTGCTGAACATCTTCCAATGTGGAAGAAAAGCAAGCATGATATGTCCTTCAATAATTAATTGAGTTTAATCCCACGCAAAAGGTATGGGTGTGGAAATGTGCATAAAATAAAGCTGCTGCCCACCCGTCTACTTCCCCAAAAGGAAGTATAATAGTAAAATAAAAAGTTAATGGGTTATGGCGCTGCTATAAAAACTGATGGTTAATATCCCCACCCTTTTTTTAGCCTATTCGAGCCAATGGCTCTAATCAAATGGCTATAATAAAATCCCATTGAAGTCCATGCGTCCGGCGCCCCGTATGTAGATTAGGGGGCCGGACGCATGGACAGGGGGGGCGGCCCCCCTGTGCCCCCAATGCACCAGCCGCCACTGTTATTCTATGTAAAGTGACTGAGTGCTTTTGTGAAAAAGTTTTTTTAAATATTATACTAGTGTTTGGAAATTTCACCACTCATTAGAAAATTCCTGGAGGTTCTCTAGATCTCGAGAACCTCCAGAAAATCTCTGAGTGGTGAGATTTCCAAACACTGGTAAACCATTTAAAACATTTTTTGTCACATAAGCACTCAGTCACTTTACATAGAATAATATGTATTATATTTAGCACTTTTTCACGTATAGCACTTTAGCGCACGTAGCACTTACAAATATACTCAAGCACTAGGAACCTTTGGGTTTAATTATAATAGCACTGCATAAAAGAATTGACCTATACAGTATAATAACCATAGATATTTACCTATTGTTTGGACATTTCATATAGTTTTATAATTTTACAACACATTAACTGGACCACAGTAGTGGGGATATTAACCATCAGTTTTTATAGCAGCGCCATAACCCATTAACGTTTCATTATATTTTCATGGTGTGCCCTTCATCTGCTGCGTTGTTTTCTTGGCCAACCACTGCATCTACTGTCCTCAACATTGTCCATTTCTTTGTGCTTCTTTAAAAGAGCTTGAACAGCACATCTTGAAACCCCAGTCTGCTTTGAAATCTTTGCCTAGGAGAGACCTTGTTGATGCAGTATAACTACCTTGTGTCTTTTTGCTGTTTTCAGTTTTGCCATGGTGTAGGACCTGTGACATGAAACTGTCTTCCCCATTCTCACTTTAGTAGCAGAGTTTGGCTGTTCCTCACTCGGTTTTAAGCCTCCTACACAGCTGTTCTGTTTCAGTTAATGACTGTGTTTTAACTTGCATATAAAATTGATGATCATTAGCTCTTGCTTAGTGTAATTGGTTAATCATACACCTGACTCTAATCCTACAAAATCCCTGACTTTGTGCAAGTGTACAAAGTGTCCAAGTGTAAGAATTGATGGTGGTTTGAAGCCAAAGGGTTGTCACACCAAATATTGATCTGATTTAGATTTTCCTTCTGTTCGCTCATTTTGCATTTTGTAAATAACAAATAAACAATTAAGCGCCGGTTCACACTACCGCAACGCTACTTCCCGGGGCGACCTCCGAGATCGCGGTGCGAGCAGCGCGCCGCGACCTCGGAGCGGCCGCCACGGACTTCATAACATTGAAGTCTATGGCGGTCGCCTCCTGGTCGCCCCAAAGAAGCTCCGGACCCTTTTTCTAGGTCGGAGCGACTTGTGTCGGTCCTATTAGAACGGGTCCGCAGCTTCCCTATAGGAGGCGACCTGCGGCGACCTGTGAGGCGACCAGGTCGCCTCACAGGTCGCCCTAGTGTGAACCGAGGCTCAAACATTTATTTTTAAAATTATTCTTACTTTATAGCATTTCTTCACACCTGTCTAAAACTTTTGCATAGTACTTATATATATATATATATATATATATATATATATATATATACACAATATATACTGTATATTTAACTTCAACCCAAAAGTTTCACTTAAAAATTCTGTCCTTGATCAGTCAAATGAGTAGAGCAGTACACAGATCTGGCTAAGATCTTATCTATTTGGTCAGCTTACCATGTTTATTTCTGATATTGTATCAATGCTGGCAATATCCAAACTCATTCCGACTGTTACTGGCCCATCTGAAACAGAAACATAGTAAGAATTAGGAACATGGGCTGTATTCTCTTTATCAGTATTAACCCAGAAACTAAGATTTGTCATGAGACACTAACAGAATTTTATTTTCCCTATTACCATAAGCATGAATCTACAGTTCCATATAAAATATGTATAGAAGGGTGACTTTCCTTTGGCTGTCCCTATCTGGATTGTCACTGCCAAGTGCATTAAGTTTGCCCTCAGATTGTTCCTAGCTTCACACCACATTAGCATATGCCATCCTGCCAGCAGAGAAGCAGCTGTGACTGTCAGCTGGATCCTCATTAACTGTTTTCCTGACATAAATAATGTGGAACAAAACAAAAAGGATGTTGAGAATATGCCCAGTTTTAATGCATGCATTGGTACAGTAATCCTTGTGATACTAATAAATTTGTACTTGGCTGTACTTTACCTTAAGTGCCAATACATGTAAATAGAAGAACGGCAAGAGTATGACTTTTTGTTGTGCAATGCTGGCCAAACGTGTTTCAGAACAATTCTTCCCTACAATAAGTTCTTCAATCTGGATCACAAAATGCACAATTTGATCAGTAACTGTTTTTGTCCAAAAGGAACAATTGGTCATAAAGGAAAATCAAATCAAATTTGGCCACATTATTTGGTGTAAAAAATGTTTTCAAGATTAGAGTTGTTTAGATCAGCTTTTCTCAACATTTTTTACACAAGAGGAATCCTTAAAATAATTTTCAGATCTCCGGAAACAACTGCTAAGAAGAATTCATCAGGGTGTCATTGAGAGTAATACTCCGCTCCAGACATCAGATGGAAGGTCAGGTAGCCACAGCTCAAGGAACCCTTATCAATCTCTAGAGCAGGGGTGTCAAACTCAATTTCATTCCGGGCCACATCAGCACTATGATTGCCCTCAAAGGGCCAGTTTTATCTGTAAGATCAGATGTCCAGAGCACCCCAACTCTGATTACACCAGATGTCAAGAGCACACCCACCATCAGTCTAGAATCCCCCACCCTCCCTTACATCACAGTGCTCCCCTCTTACCTTGTGTTGCTTCTGGGGAAGAAGCTGGGGGAAGAGCTGGGAAGCAGAAAGTGCAGGATCTGGAGGAGGACCAGAGAAAGGCTGGAGCTCTCCTGCAGCTGCAGGAGAGGTGTGAGGGCCACATGAGAGGGCCAGGAGGGCTGGATTCGGCCCCCGGGCCTTATGTTTGACACATGTGCTCTAGAGGAACCCTGGTTGAGAATGGCTGGTTTAGATTGATCACTCTAACAACCATTGAATAAAACATACATCAAATTTTCTTTTGCATTCCCTGAATGTTGCGTTAAATAATTAACGTGGTTATATAATATTAAAAACCTATATACACATTAACTGCTTCTTGCCTGGGCTATTGTAAAATGACCCTAGAGCAGGAGTCTTATTGTTCTGGGTGGATGTCTACGGACACAGCAGATGACAGATCAGTGTACTGGCCCACTGCCGGTACCCTGTGATCGCTGAGACCAATCACAGCAGATTACATGACCATGGTAAATAATGAATGACTTCAATTAATTCCATTCATTGTGTGCAATTGTGCTGCTAGCTGTGATTGGTCACAGTGATTACATAGTACAATACACACTGAATAAATCTATTTCATTCAGTAAAAATTCTTGCTTATAACAGTGAAATTAACTGCTTTAAGCAATCATAGTGTGTAAAAAATAAATAAATCCTGATCACCTCCCAAGAGTAGTACAGTGTTAGCATGGTAACATTGTATTGCTCTGGTCACAATATGTACAAAAAAAAAGGAGAAGAGAAGAAACATTTAAAAAAATGTAAAAATAATAATATATATATATTTTTTTAATTTACATACTGTCACCAGTTAGTGCCGGTTCACATTTGTGCGATGCGGGAATGCTGCGAATATACAGCGTGTTCTCGCATCGCATCCGCACCCCTGGCAGTTCACACTGCCATATGCGATACGCTGGGGGTGTCAATTAAAAGTTAACGACACCCCCAGATAAGATCGCATATCACAGTGTGATCTGTAAGTTCGCACAGAATCGGATCGCACTAGTGTGAACCACCATGCGATCCGATTCTGCTACGGACCGAAAAAAGGGTCCTGTGCGTCTTTAATGTGATTGCGGTGCGAATTCAGCCATACAAACTATATGGCTGAATTTGCACCGCACAGACATTGCATATAATTTTAGGAGCAGTTCGCTCCGTATTACATGCGATCTCTGTGATCGCACAAATGTGAACCGGCACTCAGTGTCCCTGATTACTGCCACACCAGTTATATATGATGATGCTGTACTGCACTGGAGATAGTACGTGAAAATAAAAATAAAAATGTCAAAAAAACATTCTTAATTTTCCAAAAAATTGTGAAAAAAAATTATAAGTTCAAAAACTGCGCCCTACCTCTTACTAAATATCTTGGACTGTCTACTTTCCAGAAAGGGGTCATTTGGAGAATATTTGTACTGTTCTGGCATTTTCGGGCCTCAAGAAATGAGATAGGCCAATACATTCAGTCAGTCAGTATATCAGGATTGATCAGTTTTCGGATGTATATAACATAGCTGGTTGACTCTATAACTCTCCTACAGGCTAAATAATATACAGTGATTTGGGTTATTTTCTCTAAAGAAATGTAGCAGAATAAATTTTGCAAAAAGTGAAAATAAACCACTCGCTCCAAAAATTACTAATGTGAAAAATATGTGTGGAAAAATATTGTGAAACAATGAATGTTAAGGGGCAGCCGCTGAACACAAGACTAAATAGATGATAAAAATAGCAAGTGAATAACTGTGCATATTAAACTAATTCAATAATATAAAAAAATGTATTCATAAAGAAATCCAGTCAATAATTTTCCATAAAAATTAAATTCATAAAAGAACCCAATGATCCTCATGTGTTATGCATGTCCATCCATATACCCAATCAACATACAAAATATAAAACAAAAAAATATATATGAACAGCAGTGCACTTATGACAGTCCAATTAACAAGTAGTCCATCGGAAAAGATTGTAGAATTTCAAGAAAAGAAGAAAAAAGCCTTCTACCAAAATTCTTCCCAATGAGTGATTATGAAGCAGCTCACGTGGCACCTGGTGAGGCCAGAGAAGTGTACATTTTGCCAACTCACCAGATGTCGTTGTTCATTCTTGCTTTATAGCAATAAGATCAAATTAGGCTTGTGTGGTCACCTTGACCAGGGAGAGATATTCCCAGACCTATCCTCCTGTCTCCTTGGCTAACACTCCAAAGTGTGTGTATCATGCAGGGACGAGAACAGAGAGCGGACTCCACATAGTGTAATATCTTTTGGTAATTTATTGCCCAAACGCGTCTGCGGATTGGGTATGCGAATGGACATGCATAACGCATGAGGATCATTGGGTTATTTTATGAATTTAATTTTTATGAAAAGTTATTCACTGGATTTCTTTATGAATACGTTTTTTTTTTTTATTATTATTATTATTGAATTTGTTAATTATGTACAGTTATTCACTTTAGTAATTTATATGGTGCAAGCGCTGTTGGTAGCATGAACTAGACAGAATGCATTTTGGCCTAAATGTATGAAGAAAGATTTGCAAAATTTTATAACTGAAACAAAGAAAAATGCATTTTGTTTACACTTATTTCACGTTTATTTAGCAAAAAAATAAAAAAAAAAATCCAGTGGCGATTAAATACCACCAAATAAAAGCTCTATTTGTGTAAAAAAAATATAAAAAAAGTCATATGGGTACAGTTTTGCATGGCCGCGCAATTGTTATTCAAAGTGTAACAGCGCTGAAAGCTGAAAATTGGCCTGGGCAGAAAAGGGGTAAAAGTGTCCGCTAATGAAGTGGTTAATAATAACTGAACCTATTTAAAAAGAGTCTATAGAATATTTAAATATAACCGATTGCTCTATTATATGTAGTGATTGATTTATATCTTTGTTGCTTTGGGAGGAATATCCTGTGTACGCTGGTGTGAGAATTTAAACAAGGCTGATGACGCCTCAGCAGTTTGCAGTTTCAATCTTCTAGTCCTTTAGGCCCCTTTCACACTAACGGACCGTTCAGATCCGCCTGTCAGTTTTTCAGGCGGATCTGAAAGGATGCCCCATGCATCTCTATGGAGCAGCGGATGTCAGCGGAGACATGTCCACCGACATCTGATCTGATCCTGTCCGTCAAATCCGGACGGATGGAAACCCTATTTTCCATCCGTCTGGCGGATTGGATCAGATGAGAACGGACAGCTAGTTCGTTCTCATCCGATTCCCCCATAGAGGACAGCGGGAATCTGACACCTCCGTCCTCGCACACAGAGCGGAGACGGAGCAGTCATCCGCCTGCTCAGCGGGGATCGGCGGATCGAGCCCCCGCTGAGTAGAACGGCTCCGTCGACAGAACAGAGCCGCGTGAAAGGGGCCTAAGGGCTCGTTCACACTATGTGCGGTGACTGGCAATTTTCAGCACCTGATGACACCGCATGTGGTTAATTGTAACGGGCCCTTAAACCAGGAGCTGCTGAAGCCTTTCCAACAGATGCTTTATTTCAGAATTGATTATTCCAGCTGAGTCTTCTTTACTCAACTTGACGTAGTATTGAAAGCCATGATGAAAGGGCTGCAGTTTTAGTCCCTAAAATGCATTGCCTTTTTATACTGGATTTCTATGATGCAATGTGGACTATAGAACAATTGGTTTGGCCATCTTGTTTTCTCGTTTTACCTGGGCTTTATCCAAGGTGCTACAATGAGCTGTCTCGTACCTTAGGCTCACCATACACAGTACAATTTTACAGTACAATCTTACTAGAATCAACTTTAGATCTATGAAAACTGTATACTATGGGTATTAGATATCTAATGAAGTACTATGGGGCCCACTTAATCCAACCAATCTATATATATACAATCAGGCAGATCCTTGTGCTATATACCTATTGGTAGATCTAAAAAAGATTGTACAATCAGACTGTAATGTGTGGTGATCGCAGCCTATTCGTAGCCATCCTACCATTTTACCAAAAGGCTACTTGAATTAGGGTTCATGCACATGGACAGTTTTAGGCATTTTTATGCTCAATGTAAAATTTCCAGCACTTTCTCACAGCTGGGGAGCTGCATGTACCGCTTACAGCATGCCATACAAGTGAATGGCTGTACCTGGCCATACATTTGTAAACACCAATGCTTCTTTGAATTGGCGTTTACCTGCGCATGTCCAATGTATTTCCCTAATGTGGAAGATTCGCATTCAGGAAATACGCCACATCTGTGGGAAAACACTGATGCAAAGAAGCATTGGAATATACAAGAGTATAACAGCATACAGCCATTGACTTGTATGGCAGGCTGTGCGTAGCACATGGAGCTACATGAAAGCGCCGAAAAATTAGGCATAAAAAAGTGAATTTAACTGTCCATGTGGATGAATCCTTAACCACTTCCCGCCCGCCCTATTACAAATTGACGGCGGGAATGTGGTTGAGTTATCCTGACCGGACGTCATATGATGGCGGCAGGATAACACCGCTCTGGGCGCCCCCCGGGGCGCGCAGAGCGGCGATCGGTGATGCGAGGTGTCAGTCTGACACCCTGCATCTCCGATCTCGGTAAAGAGCCTCTGACGGAGGCTCTTTACCATGTGATCAGCCATGTCCAATCACGGCTGGTCACATAGTAAAACAGGAACAGCCATTGATCGGCTTTCCTTAGTTCGTGCCTGACAGGCACGAGTAAAGGAGCGCCGATCGGCGGCTCCCCTGACAGGGGGGGGGGGTCAGCACTGGTAATCAGATCATTGATTACCAGTGCAGACCCTCGGGGGGGGGGGATGCCACTAGATCCACCAGGGATGCCCACTATGACCCCAGGGATGCCCACTATGACCCCAGGGATGCCCACTATGGCCACCAGGGATGGCAAACAGGGCTCAGGGAGCCCCCCATTGCCCTCCCCATCAGTGATGCCCACCAGTGTCCTCCCTATCAGTGCTGCCCACAAGTGCCCATCATTGCCATCCTTTAGTGTCGCCCACCAGTGCCCATTATTGCCCACCAGTGCCGCCTATCAGTGCCCATTAGTTCCCATCAGTGCCGCCTATCAGTGCCCACCAGTGCTGCCTATCAGTGCCCATTAGTGCCCGTCAGTGCCACCTATCAGTGCCCGTCAGTGCCGCCTATCAGTGCCCATCAATGCCGCCTATCAGTGCCCAGCAGTGCCGCCTATCAGTGCCCACCAATGCTGCATATCAGTGCTACCTATCAGTGCCTATCAGTGCCGCCTATCAGTGCCGCCTATCAGTGCTGCCTATCAGTGCCACCCCATCAGTGCCACCCCATCAGTGCCACCCCATCATTGCCTCCTCATCAGTGCCTGTCAGTGCAGTCTCATCAGTGCTCATCAGTGCAGGAAAAAACTTATTTATTTACAAAATTGTATAACATAAACAAAAAACTTTTTTTATTTTTCAAACTTTTCTGTCTTTTTTTATTTGTTTAGCAAAAAGTAAAAATCGCACAGGTGATCAAATGCCCTCAAAAGAAAGCTCTATTTGTGGGGGGAAAATGATATAAATTTGGTGTAAGTACAGTGTTGCATGACCGCGCAATTGTCATTCAAAATGCAACAGCGCTAAAAGGGGAAAATTGGCCTGGGCGGGAAGGGAGGGAAGTGCCCTGTATTAAAGTGGTTAAATGTTCCCATAGAATAGCTCTAAACCAGGGGTTTTCAAACTGTGGTCCTCCAGTTGTTCAGGAACTACAATTCCCATCATGCCTAGTCATGTCTGTGAATGTCAGAGTTTTACAATGCCTCATGGGTTGTGTAGTTCCGCAACAGCTGAAGGGCCACAGTTTGAGGATCCTTGATCTAGACCCTCACATTCACATTTCTTTAAGTGTAGATTGCAGTCTATGGCTCCATTGGAGAGACGCGAAGAGATAGAAAATCTCAGTAAAGGGCGCACGCAAAAACACATTTTAGGACAGCATGAAAGGGTTAGAATATCTGACAATATATATATATATTTTTTATATTTATATTACTGTTGCAACTCCCTGTCCTCGTGATAACCACTGCTCTATTTCTTGTCATGGTGTCATAAGTCAGAAAGTGAGGAAAAATACCCCAATGGTGTCACATACAAAAATAAAGACCTAAGAGAAACTTTATCTTTTTCCCATTCTTTACAAATAGGATTGATGTAAAGTGCAAAACCTGCTGGCATGCCATACATTGCATAACATGTTAAACAGCGTTATAATTAAGGCATGCATTTCCCTAGCCTGTGTCCTCATCTCATTAAAAAAATGTAACAATGAAAAGTAAAATGATTGTTATCATTCAAACAATTTTTTAGATTACTATACTAGTCCAGTGAGGAAACAATACAGTTTCCCTGGGTTATAAGAACACAACTTTTTTTTTTTTAAATCAAACCTCGCTTGCAGGAAGTCACGACTTAATAGATAAATAGTCGTAAAAGCATCATTGGCAAAGACACAAAGACGGTGCACTATATTTTAGTAATATCAGATCACGTTGTGTGCCTTCTGTAGTATAATATGCATTTTACAGCAGCCTAAACAAAACAAAAACATGAATCTACATTAATTTGCTTGTTATATTAAAACATTACAACTTGGAAGAAATAAAATTAATATTACATTTTAAACTACATAAAATGCAGCAAACATTTTACTGCCAGTGTGTTTATTATGAGTTTACTTAACAATATAAAGGGAATTTATGCTTCTTCTGGGACACATTGCTTCATCTGTCTGGGTGTTATCTGTTATTTTACTATCTGTTGTGTCACCGCATTCAAATTTTCAGTGCAACGATATTCATCAGTCACATATTTTAGCTATGTTTAAAAGGGAGGTTAAACTTTTACCAAAATGGCTGCCAAACTTTGGGGGGGAAAAACGGCTGCCAAACAAATGAATAAACGATTAAACTATGACTTTCTAACATATATTTGTAGCACCCTCCTAGGTAGGTGCTAGTGAGAGAGTATAGTTTTTGGCTCTGTCTGCCTATCAGAGGAGCAGCAGGCAAATCTATATTGCTTTCTGCCCACCAGGGGGCAGGATCTGTGAGTTACTTCTGCTCATAGTGCTCAGTGTGTGATTCATCTGGTCTAGGGTAGTGTCCCCACTAGTCCAAAAGGGAGGCATATTGGACAGTGGAGGAAATTTGACCAAAGAGTACACAGGCTTTGATACAGCCCCAGTGATTGGCACAGACTGATTGTCTCAGTGCATTGCGGGGTGTGGTATAAAAGCCAGGAGCACATGTGCTGCGGGGTCTTTGGCTGGTGAGCAGAGTACCGGAGGGAGGGTGACGGCTGCCTCCTCCTCTGCAGCAGTGGTACGCGGTCACAGGCAGTTGGCCTGGGGACCAGAAGGAAGGAGCTGAACCCAGACGTCCATGAGAGCTCACTGAAGGGGTAGAGACACTGGAGACCCTTGAAAAACAGTATCGTGAGTACAGGGGATCATGTCTAGGTGCCTGACCTGAGGGGGGCCACCCTGCTGTAGGATAGTCAGAGGACGAGTGTCAGCAGGTGGAGTGAAAGGGGGTACTAGGTGTGTATCCCAAAGATAATTCATCCTAACAATTCATCTACATAGAGGCTCAATCCTAAATTCATCTAAGTGGCAAGGTGAATCAACAGCCTGGCTGCATCTTCAGACAGGAGTCCTCATATACTGTGAATAGTTCAAGTTGGAGTATCTCCCTCTCTTCCCTTCTCCCATCCCTAATTTAAATAAAACCACAAAAACAACTACATCCCCTAGACTGTTCATTGACTGAGCCAGAGAGTAAAGAGTTAAATTGTGCATGCTGCAGTTGCTATCGGTAACCCAGGGGGATCCCAAGGTGAACAATCCAGCAGTCCTCAAGGGGCAGTGCTACATATTAATAAAAAAAGATGCAAAGCATTTGGATTCAAAGCTGGCTTTTTGGCATTCAGATACTTTTGGCACCAAAGAGGTAAGTCTAGCTTACCTTGAAGCCAACTTTTTCAATCTTTTCAGGCCTTATGCACACTGCAGCTAAAAAACGCCCATTTTACAGTTGTTTGACATTTTTCTTCTTCTAAATGCACCTTTATGTTGATGTAGCACCCTCCTAGTGTAAGATGCTAGGCAAATTTAGTTCTTGGCTCCTTCTGTAGTCAATGGAGAAGTGATTGTTTGCTATGGTCTGTCCAGAGCTTCACAGGCTGAGAGTTTGCTTACCTCTGCTACTGAAAGAAGTTTCCAGAATATGGGGCTGGGAAATGCAAATGACCAGCCTGAATATTTATCATGCCCTAGTCAATCACTGGAGGGGAGTGTCCAGGAGGTGGCTGAGGGTGTGATAAATAGATTGAAGCCCTGAAGAGAGGGTTTCAAACTATTCCACATCAGGGAGGGTTCCAAAGCCTCTGGGGTTGCTTCCCCCTAATGTAGCCTGTGTAGCTGTTCTCTGTGGTCTCAGCGGTGGTAGGGCTGGAAACCTAAATCATCCTTTCTGACAATATGGCTATGGAACTTCACCTTAGGGGATCTGGTCTGAAGAGGGATTGTCTTCTTCAATGGGGTGCATCTGGAGGAAGCTGGAAAGTCCTGGAGACTTGTGAGTACTAACCCTGAGTTGTGATCCCTGGTGACTATGTGTGCTTTTAGGATGTAAGTGCCAGGGGTAACAAGGTCTCAGTGTACTGGCCATTCACCTGTATCTGCAGCAAAATCTCTGAATGGGAGCCTGGAGAAAATATCCCTAATGTTATTGTGCAGCATTTTTGAACACCCCACACCCTTACTCCCCTCTGTTTTAAGTTCTTCAAGCAATAAATATCAAAAAGACATCCCCTAGACTGAGTTGTTGGAGCTAGTGTGCATGGCTGATGCCTGTGGGAAAGGGCAGCCTGTTTATAATTTGGGAAGAATCAGTTATTACCAGTGGCCTACAGGGGTGGCACTATATTAGCCTTTATGTCCATGCACATGTAAGCATTTACAGGCGTTTAGGGGCAGACATGTGATCCCACAAAAATTGCATTCAGGAGAGGAGCATTTGGGCAGAAAAAACACCTGATGCGCCCAAACTACCGTAAACGCATCTAAACATTAAGAGTGTTTAGCTCTTGAGCATTAATTTATTTCAAGTGCCAGAATAAACTATTATTCTCAAACATTCAACGCTCCTGAATGCATCTAAACGCGCCTAAACATGTTTGAGAAATGTGGCTTTAGGTGCGTTTTAAGCATTGCTTTTCTCCTGCCAGGAGAAAGGTGTTCCGAAGAGCCCAGTGTGCATAAGGCCTTATTCCTGAGGAGCCCTTGAAATAATTTCAGAGAACATTTCTTAAATCAATATGTATTGGTGTGAGTCTCGCGCTGTCTGGAGAGAATCTAGTGTACACTTCCTAGATGCTGCGTATACCGGTACTGTAGACCATACAGTGCAAAGTATATACTAGGGGGGGAGGAGTACCGTGCTTCAGGGAAGTAATGCACCTAGTCTAATAACTGATCAGAGAACATCAACCAAACATGTGTTCAATTACTGTGATAGTGTTCAACCACATCCGTGTGTCAGCTACCAATATATACAAATGTGTTTCTAAATAAATAAATATATGATCATCAAATACCAATTTCTTAAATCAAATTAATTGGTGGTCATTAGTAAATATGACACTTACATTAACGGTTATGGGGGAAATATTCGCCTTACAAACTGCTAAAAAGATCATTGGGTTTATGCAGTTGGCTCTGCCAAGTGGTGTTGACCACAAAACTATGCAGCACCAACAGATGGGAGGTAAATCAGTCACAGCTCAAGGAACCCCTAGCAACCTCTGGAGGAACCCTAGGCTTCCATGGAACCTTGGTTGAGAATAGCTACATTAAAGATTTAAAGGTTAGGTTAGGATAGGGATAGGGTCAGGGGATTAGGTGAAGTTAAGGTTTCAGGGGGTAAGTGTTATAGTGGACCTTCCATGAAAAATGGAAGGTCCCCTTCCCTGCCAGCTCCACCCCACCAAAACATATTTGGCATGGAAAAAAAAGGAAACCTTTAAAAATAAAGATTTAACAAAAAAGACAAAAATGGAGTCCATTCTAGCTTCATCCATGGAGTCCATGCCTTACTGCTGCCTTCTGGGACAGCTAAGCACTCAAAATCCCATGAGAATATATCCCATTGCAGGAGAGCATGCTTGTGAGAAATGAGTGCCCCTTTAGCAAGTGGTTTGCTATGGGGGCACTTGGAAGAGAGGAGGAGCCAAGAGCGCTGGCAGGGGAACCCAGAAGAGGAGATTCAGGGCCGCTCTGTGCAAAACCACAGAGCAGGTAAATATTACATCTTTATTATTGTAGGAAAAATAATAAACCTTTGTAAATCACTTAAATACCAGCTGGTTTGGATTCAGTTTTTTCCAACTCTTTTGGAGCTCCATTTGTGAAAGGAAACATACTGGAATATATTGAATATATTCCTGACCCCCTTCTGAAAAAGCTAGTTACATAGTAGATGAGGTTGAATAAAGACATCAGTCCATCCAGTTCAACTTGTATAGGTGTGTGTGTGTGTGTGTGTGTGTGTCAGTGGCGTGCTTATTTCCCATAACCCTGAATGTTATGATCTGTGAGATGCACGTCCAAGAGTCTTTTAAAAGTAGCCATACTCCCTGCAGCTACCACCAATTGTGGAAGAGAGTTCCACATTCTCACTGCCCTTACAGTGAAGAATCCTTTACACAGCACGAGGTTAAACCGCCTCTCCTCTAATCTCATTGTGTGGCCACGTGTCTTCCTGCTCTGCTTGGGACTAAATAGTTTTCCGCCTATGCTAGGATCGCCATTGTAGATCGCTATCATGCCCCCTCTCAGGCGTCTCCTCTCCAAGGAGAAAAAATTAAGCGCTTGTAATCGCTCCTCATAATTAAGTTCCTCCAATCCCCTAATTAGTTTAGTTGCCTGGCAGTTTCTGGATACAATAATTTCTGAGTCACTGGGGTTGATTTACTAAAGGCAAATTGGCTGTTCACTTTGCGAAGGGGAATTTTCAGTTAGCTTAGTGAATGATGAGCAAGAATTATTTTCCTTGCATTGTGTTTGGGAAAATTCCCTTGCAAAGTGTAATTTCCCTTGCAAAGTGAACAATCTATTTGCCTTTCGTTAATCAACCCCAGTGACCCAGAAATTATTGTATCCAGAGACTGCCAGGTACAATAGTACGAAACCTTTTGTTGAGATTTGCCATTGACAGGAAAGTTCAGGAGGCTGCTGTAAGAATACGTAGGTATCTACAAGTGCCTGCATTCCATACCTGAAGTACATCGATCCCCTTTATTACAGAGACAGAGGGGTTGATTTACAAAAAGCCAATCAACTGTGCACTTTGCAAAGTGCAGTTGCTGCAAAGCTTAGTAAATAAGATAAAGCAAGAATACCCAATCACGAGCAAGGAAAATAAAAAAAATAAAAAAAATGCATTTTTGCTAGCACAAGATTGGATGATGGAAGTCAGCAGAGCTTCTGCTCATTTACTAAGCTCTGAAACAACTGCACTTACAGAGTACATCTGCCCCTTGCAAAGTGCACAGTCTATTTGCTTTCAGTAAATCAACCCCATGGACTCTTTAAAAAAGAGTGCTAAAGTGGTCTTTCAACCAATATTATTGCATGTTATTTTACAATACCTTAAGAGCTACTTAGCATGTCTTAGGTGATCCCGTGGCTTGACGAATCAGGACTAAAGTTTTGTAATAAAGAGTTGCTAAATATTTAATTTGCTGAAATAAATATACATTATTATTTCCTTGAATGCTGAATGTCAGGGGGGCTTTAATCTGTATCAAAACCGGGTCAGCCGTTCAGACAAATGTTTACCATCCATTGCAGTTCAGATTGTCATAGCATGTTATGTCAAGCAAGCTGTGTCCGCTATCAGTGAAGAGTATTGTATATGATGAGGCTCAGAATATGCCATGATGAGCATTCTGAAATATTAAACTAATACCTGCCGATAACAAGCAGTCAAAGCAACCATGACTCTGTAGAGGGTTTTTACTGTGTGCACTTCTTATGTAGAAAGATAAATCCTGGGGATTTTTCGTATGAAGATCTTCTTTATGATCTGCTTATAATGAGATGTATCAGGGTCTTAGAGCTAAAATGCAATCAACGTATTACTACATAAACAGTCACATAGATAAACACAACCCACCATCAACCATTTGTACTGAAACTGTGAAATAATCTCAAATCTAATTGTAGGTTGCCTTGACAGGTGATTGAAATTGTCTAAAAATTACAGTGTATATCCACCACTAAACTAATGTTACAATCTGATTGCATTTACAATTGCTGTACAATTACCTTTAAATTCACTAAAACTAGATAATGAAGCGACAGCGTAAACAAGTGGATTTTGATAGAAAGTTAAAATACAATTAGAATTTATGATTGTAAAACATCAATCGCATCTCTCTTTCCACCATATAATCTCATAATCTGATCAATCGAAATACAAAAACGTTCAAAGTAATTGGATGCTGCCAATTTCATCAAAATGATCAATCATTTTCTGCCCTGGTCGATCAACTCAATTTGATTAACCTCTTCTGGACCACCCACGCATATATACTGCGGCAGGGCGGCCCTCCTGCATGAAATCACGTCCCTGTATGTGATTTTGTGCAATGGGTCTGGGGCGCGTGTTGCCGATGACCCGCTCCCACTGGGCTTGGACACAGCAGGAGCCAATCAGCAAGTTCAGCAGACCCGATGTTCACCGGCACCTCACGATCGTTCGGGAAAGATGCAGAAAGGCTGTCTCCCTATGTAAACAAGGCAGATCTCCATTCTGTGAGAGGGGAAGATGGAGATTTTGTGTTTCTGCTAAGCAGGAACACAGATCTCTGTCTTCCCCCCCCCCCCACAGTTAGCAAGCACTCCCAGGGAACACATTTAACCCTTTGATCACCCCTGATGTTAACCCCTTCCCTGCCAGTGTCATTCGTATAGTGACAGTGAATATTTTTAGCACTGATCACTGTATTAGTGTCACTGGTCTCCAAAAAAGTGTCAAAAGTGTAAGTTAGTGTCTGATTTGTCCGCCCCAATGCCGCAGTCCTGCTAAAAATCGCTGATCGTCACCATTACTAGTAAAATAAATAAATAAATAAATAAAAATTCCATAAAAATATCCCATAGTTTGTAGACGCTATAACTTTTGTGCAAACCAAAGTTTTACATTTTTTTTATTGGATATTTTTTATAGCATAAAGTAAAAAATATTGTTTTTTTTTTTTTTTTTTTTTTTAATTGTCTGTCTTAAAAAAGTAAAAAAGGCAGAGTTGATCAAATACCACCAAAAGAAGACTCTATTTGTGACAGTTTTAATTGGGTACAGTGTTGTACGACCGCGCAATTGTCACTTAAAGTAACGCAGTGTAGTATTGCAAAAAAATGGCCTGGTCAAACCTTCTGGAGCTGAAGTGGTAAATACGATTTGAATCGAGTCTAAATTGTTCGGAAGGGAGATTAGGGCTATTCAATTGTGTGCAGATTCAGTTGTTTTACTCAAATCACACATTGACTGGATAATAAAATCGAAGCATATATGATTTTTATCAGCTGCTTTCTGCCCAGCGTATAGTGAAATGATGGACGGGTGGGAGCACTCTCGTTCTGGGAGGACATCATATGACGTCCTCCCATTCTTGCCACGCATGTGCTCCCGTGAGGGTGCACAGCATGGTGTTCGGTGCATTGTGTCCCTCCAACACAGCGCATCACCGATCACAGTAAAGAGCCTATGACGTAGGTTCTTTACCATGTTGTCAGCTGTGTCCAATCACAGCTGATCACAGAGAAAACAGGAAATGTCGGTTATCGGCATTCCTCTCCTCACACTTACAGTGTGTGAGGAGAGGAGAGCCGGTAAGCAGCATTCCTCAATGGGGACATCTGCACTGACAATCAGGGCACTGATCATCAGTGCCCTATTGATCAGTGCAGCCCCATTAGTGCCCATCAGTGCTGCCCTTCAGTGCCCACCAGTGCTGTCAATCAATGCCCATCAGTGATGCTTGTCAGTGCCCATCCGTGCTGCCTTTTAGTGTCCATCAGTGATGCCTGTCAGTGCCCATCCGTGCCTCCTCATCAGTGCCACCTATCAGCGCCATCTATCAGTGCCCATCAGTGCCTCCTCATCAGTGCCACCTATCAGCGCCATCTATCAGTGTCCATCAGTGCAGCCTATCAGTGCCATCTATCAGTGCCCATCACTGCACTTTGTTTAGTAAAAAATAAAAAACCCAATGGGGAATAAATACCACCAAAAGAAAGCTCTATCTGTCTCAAAAAATGATAAAACATTAGTTTGAGTACAGCGTTGCATGACCACGCAATTGTCATTCAAAGTGCCACAGCACTGAAATATGAAATTAGCCTGGGCAGGAAGAGGGTGAATTGAAAAGTATAGTCAACATTTTTTGGGCTATATGTCTCCTATGGAGTGCAGTTCGTTCTGCACTTCTGTGACCCATTTTCACTCAGCCTCCCATATAAGAAAAATTTTGACGTTTGTCTCTTTGAGAATTTACGCACGTAAATTCAAAATCTGCTGTCTAAAGTTGTGTACACACTATACGAAAATCGTACGAAAATTCTTTGAACGAAATTGTTCGCTCAGTGTGTACGAGCCTTAAGACTCCCTCACTCAACTAAAAAAAAATGCAATCTCTGTGTCCCATCTCTTCCTGGTCCTGTCACTTAGACAGGAAGTGGGGGAAAGTCTCCCCAGTTGGGCTGAAGAAAAGTCCTGGCAGAGGATTTGAAAACTAAAAAACAAAACCATTTGGCTGGATTTGGGCTTTAAAGTGTAACTAAAGGTAATACTTTTTTAGATAGAATGGAGATAGAATAGAGAGTGCCAGTCTTTATAGCTGTCTGTGCCCCTGTTAGGGCACGCTCTATATTTGTCCTGTTTTCCATTATCATTTAAAGTAAAAGTAAAAGAAACAGAACAGTTGTGGAGGGGACCGTAGTTCTAGTGACCCTGGTGACAGCCCAGGATTCCTTCAATTTAGAGGGATTTCCTGTCACTTCCTGTTTTGGCTATGGGACAGGAACTGAAGGGAATTCTCCTCTATGGGACACAGGTGGCAAAAAATCGATAGGGGTTATAACTCTCCCTTACTCTATCTTAAAAAAAAATAACTTTACTCTCCCAATCAACATTCATTATTTATAATCCTTATGCTGCTAGCATTAATCTTCAAGAGTGGAGGAGAGGAGGAGGGGTTTTCTCAGCTTAGCACACCCCCTGCCTGCATGCTTGAGCTAAAGAAAGATTGATTCCAGGAAGTAAATGCTACATGAATCATCTGCCCTTACTCAAGATGGCCACAGCCAGAAATGCTAGAGGGTTGTTTTTCAAAGTGATTTCTCAACAAAATAAAGCATAGAGGCATGAATGAATGGGGAAGTTAGCTTTGAATATTAAAAATTTATTAAATAGTGTTTTTGGTTTGTGGTGCTTAGATGCAGTGAAGATCCCCTTTAAGTTACTAGCACTGAGGACAGCGTACTAATTGTACTTGTTTTTGCTTTTTAGCATGGCTAAGAATGTTACATTGATTCAAATTTGTAAAGCACTAAGGCTAAGTTAACATACATGCAGGTACATGCATAATCGCAGCGGTCCCACACAGAAAAACACTGCTCATCAGTGGATTGGCACCCCCACACATTGGCACCCACACGCCTTTTCGTGTGCGTGAAACAGCATGATGCCACAACGCCAGGCGGTTCTTAGCAGAGCGTTTTTAAAAAAGGGTCGGCAACTTTTTTCCCCACATTTCTCGTGGGTACAGCAGGCTATGCAGATGAATGCACGCACATATGTGAACCTTATTTGTTAAAATAACACAAAAATCATTGGGATTATGGAGTAATTTATAGCAAGCAATGGCAATTTAGATGGTTCCTAAATGCCAATGGTCTCTAAACAGCGGCCTGGATGCTGGATGCTGGTTGCTGCCTTAACCTGCCTTTATCTGGCCCTTGGGGCACTGTTCCACCCACTGATATAAGACACTATTGTTCCCAACTGACACCAACAACGGGACTAATTTCTGCCACTCACATCAACAATGGTGCACTATTTCTCCCATTGATGCCAACGATGGGGCACTATTCCTCTCACTGACACCAATGGTGGGGCACTATACCTCCCACTGGCACCAACAATTCCTCCCACTAACACCAATGATGGGACACTATTTCTCCCACTGATACAATTGATGGGGCACTATTCCTCTCACTGGCACCAACGATAGGGCACTATTTCTCCCACTTACACAAACGATGGGGCACTATTCCTCCCATTGAAACCAATGATGAGGCACTATTCATCTCACTGACACCAATGATGGAGCACTAATCCTACCACTGATATCAATGATGGGACACTATTCCTCCCACTGACACCAAGGATGGGGCACTATTCCTCCCACTGATATCAATGATGGGGCACTATTCCTCCCACTGACACAAACAATGGGGCAATATTCCTCCCACTGAAACCAACAATGGGGCACTGACACCAATGATGGGACACTATTTCTCCCACTGACACCAATGATGGGGCTCTATTCCTCCCACTGACACCAACGATGGGGCACTATTTCTCCCACTGACACCAATGATGGGGCTCTATTCCTCCCACTGACACCAACAATTGGGCACTATTTCTCCCACTGACACCAATGATGGGACACTATTTCTCCCACTGACACCAATGATGGGACACTATTTCTCCCACTGACACCAATGATGCGGCTCTATTCCTTCCACTGACACCAACGATTGGGCATTATTTAGATTTGGGTAGCTTTGAGTTAGAACTTCTGGGGAGATTTCACTTCCTATACATGTGTAATCAAAGGAACAGGGTTCACCGGAAAAGAAAGATACAAAAGCCCATAAACACCTAAGCAAGGTTCTAAAGTGGGGTACATACTATAAGAAAATCGGGTGAACGATTGTCCGATTTTCCTCGTTTCACAGCAAATCGGAACCGATGAAAGAAAATTTGTACAAAAATTCTCGTACGACAAAGGCTTTATTTTTTGTTGTTTATTGTTTCTGATCATGCGCATTCTTTTTTTTTCCTGATGTTTCTTATACAAAAATCCTATGAAAACACATTAAACGAAAATTGTTCATTTTTTCCCATACAAGAAAAATTTTGCTGTTTTGTCTCTTCGAGAATTTTCGCACGAAAATTCAGAATAGGCTGTCTAAAGTTGTGTACACACTATACGAAAATCGTACGACAATTCTTTGAACGAAATTGTTCGCTCAGTGTGTACGAGCCTTAAGACTCCCTCACTCAACTAAAAAAAATGCAATCTCTGTGTCCCATCTCTTCCTGGTCCTGTCACTTAGACAGGAAGTGGGGGAAAGTCTCCCCAGTTGGGCTGAAAAAAAATCCTGGCAGAGGATTTGAAAACTAAAAATCAAAACCATTTGGCTGGATTTGGGCTTTAAAGTGACACCAACGATTGGGCATTATTTCTCCCACTGACACTAATGATGGGACACTATTTCTCCCACTGACACCAATGATGGTGCTCTATTCCTCCCACTGACACCAACGATTGGGCACTATTTCTCCCACTGGCACCAATGATGGGGCTCTATTCCTCCCACTGACACCAACGATTGGGCACTATTTCTCCCACTGACACCAATGATGGGACACTATTTCTCCCACTGACACAAACGATGGGGCACAATTCCTCTCACTGACACCAATGATGGAGCACTAATCCTCCCACTGACACCAATGATGGGGCACTATTCCTCTCACTGACACCAATGATGGAGCACTAATCCTCCCACTGACACCAATGATGGAGCACTAATCCTCCCACTGACACCAATGATGGGGCACTATTCCTCCCCCTAGTACTAAAGATGCATTGTTTACTCCCACTGACACCAGGACAATTTCTACTCCCACTGTCCACAGTCCAGCCCCTAAAGTCTGAAGGACAGTAAACTGGCTTTTTATTTAGAAAGTTTGCAGACCCCTGCTATAGGGGCTATATAAACTTCCTCTCTGTTCACTGCACTTGATAATTAAGCTAAAAGAGCTAATTATGGTTAAAGGTTAAGTTTCAGGCTTGAGCTCCCTCAATCAATTCACTATGACCAAAGGGCCTGGGCATCAATGAGTATGTCCTCAATCTCCAGGGCTGAATGACAATGGGCATCATTAACCACTTAAGGACTGCCCACACATACATTTACTGCAGCAAGGCGGTCCTTAGGTGTCAAAGGCTCTAGGGGGCGCGCGCGCACCACTAGAGCTGCATTTCGCTGTGATTGGGAACAGCGGGAGCCAATAAGTGGGTCTGGCGTCCGCGATGGCCGCCGGCTACCCGCGATCATTCGGAAGAACGACAGAAAGGCGGTCTGCCTGTGTAAACAAGGCAGACCGTCGTTCTGTCAGACAGGAAGGGAGACATATTGTGTTCCTACTAATCAGGAACACAGATATCTCTCTTCTTGCAGTCAGGTCACCCCCCACACAGTTAGAAAGCACTCCTTATGAACACACTTAACCCTTTGATTACCCCAGATGGTAACCTCTTCCCTGCCAGTGTCATTTATACAGTGACAGTGCATTTTATTTAGCACTGATCACTGTATTGGTGTCACAGGTCCCCAAAAAGTGTCACTTAGTGTCAGATTTGTCCGCTGCAATGTTCCAGTCCTGCTAAAAATCGCTCATCGCCGCCATTACTAATAAGAATATTTAAAAAACAAAAAGTTCATAAATCTATCTCATAGTTTGAAGACACTATATAACTATTGCTCAAACCAATCAATGTACGCTTTTTGGGATTTTTTTTTACCAAAAATATGTAGCAGAACACAAATTTGCTTCAAATTTAAGTTTTTTTTAATGGATATGTTTTATAGCAGAAAGTAAAAAAATATTGTTTTTTTTTTTCAAAATTGTTGGTCTATATTTTCGTTTATAGTGCAAAAGATAAAAACCGTACAGGTGATCAAATACCACCAAAAGAAAGCTCTATTTGTGGGGAAAAAAAAGACAATAATTTTATTTGGGTACAACATCGCACGACAGCGCAATTGTCGGTTAAACCAAGACAGTGCCGTATTGCAAAAAATAGTCTGGTCAGGAAGGGTTAAACCTTTCCGAGCTGAAGTGGTTAAGCTAAAAGAATGAGGACATCTTATGGTGAAAACATGCATTGCGGGGAACAGCTCTGGATTGAAGATAAATACTGCAGCCTGAATGACTTTTTTTTTTTTTTTTTTTTTTTTGTTCAAGGGCTGAGGTCACACTTTTAAAAAACATTTGCTCTGAGCTGGGCTCATATTTTTGCATGTGTGTTCCAGGTCAGTAACTTGGGAAGTTCCTGTGCTATAAAGACAGCCTGGAACCAAGCATTTTTGGAGACAGGTTAGCAATTGCAGCTTTCATGTTTCTTTAATCAAAGGCAAGTCACCTTTAACTTGGTAGAAACAATAACCAAGTGGTTACACTCTTTACTTGAATGCAAACATCCCTATATCTTCAAGTATAAAGTTCCATGTTTAGGTGGAACTTTTCAGGCAATCCACATGTTCACGCATGCAAATCTATACAATGTGTTTTATTAAAAACATATTCAAAATACAAAAAACATAAAAACAATACAGGCACAGTTGTGATCAAGACATATTGGGTACAATTATCTTCATTGTAATAAAGAAATATGACCAGCGCTACGGACTAGATGTTTGGGAGAGAAATATATTAGATAGAGGTGTAAGCTGCCCCAATCAGACCTTAGGTGTAAGGTGCAAGTGTTTAAAAAGAAGTGTGAAGATTGGTGGTGGCGCTACCTCTGAAATAAAAGCAACCATATATAAAATACCCCTTGTGAAGTGTAAGGGGAAGTATACTGGTAAAAATAACCCACAAATGGTGCAATATCTAAAAATAATAATAAATAGAAATGGATAACAAAGATATATTCAAATCAAACAATAAATGCGAAGAAAATATATATATATAAACCGATGTCGTGACAAAAGACCCACAACCGAAGATATGTGAGTGATTTCCAAATGAATGTGCCACGTGATCTGTATCAGCGTGAGTGAAAAAAATAAAATAAAAGAAAGTGGATAAGTGAAATTCCACGAGTGGCCACTAGGTGGCGCAAATAGCTTGGTACAACCTGTATGCTGATGTATGGAGATGTTCCTTTTCGAGATGAACGAGCAGTCAGAGAAGTCAGCGGCGGGTGCCCTGAGTGCTCGCATGAAAGGAAAAAAACCCCATGGTGAATAATAGTAACACACAGTTATACATAAGCGGCGTAGTAGACTCACTCGTACAGTAGATCAGGATCAGAATAGTCGTGTTCGCCGGGAGGCTTCCGCGTTCCACGGCCGACAACCGGAAGTGAGACTATATAAAAGGACTGGTTATATAAAAATATTTTTTTTAAAAAATGTTTAAAAAGTGTATAAAAATTGTATAAAATAGGGAGGATAAAAGAGTTGGATGTTTATGTATCCGTAATAAAGCAGTTCAGGTCTATGTCAGTATTTAGTCCTTCGGGCCGGAGAGATCTCATCAAGTAAATCCACTTGGTTTCATTGCGTGAAACCATTCTGCGTTTATTACTACCTCTCCAATCGTCTTTGATCTTGTCTATCCCATAGAATATAAGGCCCGAGGGATCTTGACCATGTGCCTCTTTAAAGTGCCTGGAAAGAGTGTGTTTCTCAAACCCCTTTCTAATGTTTTTGACATGTTCACGTATCCTGACGTACAACTGTCGGGTAGTTCTTCCGATGTACTGTAAGTGACATGGGCACTCAATGACATATGTCACATAGGAGCTGGTACACGTGATAGTATCTTTTATCCTGAACAACTCTCCTGTGGTGCTGGAAGTAAAGTTGGTGATCTTTCTCGGCTGCTTTTTATTCGTTCTACACGGTAGACATTTCTTACATCTAAAAAAGCCATTAAGGCTAGTCGGAAGAGTGATCCGTTTTGGAGGGTTAATCACATTTTTCACCAGTTTGTCTCTTAGAGTTGGGGCTCTTCTGTATATGAAGGTAGGTTTCTTTGGTAGAATTTTCTTAAGTGTCTTGTCTGCTGCAAGGATGGGCCAATGTTTTTTAATTATTCTCTCCACCCCTTTATGCTGTCTATTAAAACCGGTGATGAAGGCAAATTCATAGTCGTTCTTCTTTTCTTTTTTATCTTTATCCCTAATGAGTTCCTCCCTATTCATATCTCTCACTATTTCCTTAAGGTTTTTTCATTTCCTTCTTGTTATATCCCTTCTCAATAAATCTCTCTATAAGGAGATCAGCTTGTATGTCATAATCCCGGGCATTACTACAGTTCCTACGTATACGTAACAACTGTCCTTTGGGGATATTCCCCAGCCATTTAGGATGGTGGCAGCTCCTCTTTGGTATGTAGCCGTTCTTATCGGTCTTTTTAAAAAATGTCTTACTAAAAATATTTCCATCCTGTTTGAACAGCTCTAGGTCCAGATAGGATATTTTTTGTTTGTCCCAGTTGCCTGTGAATGATAATCCATATCTGTTTCCACTAATTTCGTCAAAGAAAGTCTGTAAACTTTCAGCATCCCCTCGCCAAATCAGGATAATATCATCTATATATCTCTTATAGTATTGCAAGTTGGGTCTTTCTACACTAAAAATCTGTTCTTCCTCCCATTTCTGCATAAAAATATTTGCAACACTAGGTGCATATTTGGCTCCCATCGCGACGCCCCTGGTTTGTTCGTAATACTTCCCCTTAATCCAAAAATAATTTGAATTCATTGCCATTTGCAGGCCCTCAAAAATAAAGTGCATCTGTGCTTGTCTGAGGTCAGTGTATTTGTGCAGCGCCCATTCAACACTATCTAACCCATCACTCTGTATGATGTTAGTATATAGGGAATTTACATCAATAGTTACCAGAAGGTCTTCTTCTGTGACAGTTAAATTTTTAATTTCATTTAGTAGTTGTTTACTATCCCTAAGATACGATCTCCCCTTGGGGACCAGGGGCTGCAAGAATTTATCTAAATACTCCCCTAGACGTGAGTGCACTGAATTAATGCCACTCACTATGGGGCGTCCTGGGGGCTTTTTTTCATCTTTATGAATCTTGGGTAAAAAATAAATAACAGGAGTTCTTGCTTCTTCCAACTGGAGATATTCCGCTTCCTTACTGTTTAAAATGCCCATCCTCTTTCCTTTTTCAATAAAATCCTTTAAAACTTTTTGTAGTCTCATCTTAGGGTTTCCACGAAGTTTCTTGTACGTGTCTTCTGCGCTTAATAGCCTTTCCAACTCCTCCTCATATTCTTTTTGGTTTAAAATGACCAAACCACCCCCTTTGTCAGCGGGTCTGATGACAATCCCCTTCTTTTTTTCAAGTTTTCTTATTGTGTCCCAAATATTCTTCTCTTTCCTCCTCTCAATTTTCAAGTTCCTAATTTCATCCTCTACCATTCGTTTGAACACTTCCAGATTTTCGTTTTGTGGATTTTTGGGATTGAAGGTCGATTTGTTTTTTAAAGCAGTGTGTTTGAATTTGGTGGGTGCTGGGGGGGGTGGTTTTGTTTTTCTTAATCTCAAAGAATTTCTTTATGTTAATCTTTCTGATATATTTTTGAAGATCGATATAGGCTTCAAACTTGTCCAAATTCTTGTCAGGGGCATATTTTAGGCCTAAATCCAAGATTTTTAATTCCTCCTCATCAAACGTTATACCACTGAGATTGAATATTCCTTTTCCTAGTAAACCCTTCTTCTTTTTCTTTGTCCCTCCTCGTTTTCCCCTTGGTTTTCGTTTCTTCCGTATTCGAAGTACCTCGGTGGTTCTTCCCTCCTGTTGGAATTGAACCCTTCTGGTCTCCATGTTTCTCCTCGATATCCTTGGGGTCTTGGACCTCTCTGTTCCCCCCTCCATGGAGTGTGTCGGCCATTGGGTGGCCCCTGGTATCCTCTTTGCACTCCCCATTGTCCTTCTCGTCTCCAAGGTTGTTGCCACCCATGGTTTCTCCCACGGTCCTGTTGCCATCCATTTTGTCTTCCTTGTTCCTGTTGCCATCCGTGGTTCCTCCAGTCGTTGTAATGTCTTGGTGGGGCCCCTCCTCTCGGGGGCCTTCCCCGGTTGCCCCTTGGAAAAAAACTTCCATCTCTGGGGTCTTGATCCTCGTATCGGACTTCTGGACGGTAACTTAACGGGGCAAATCTATTGGATGTGCTAACACGGGCTTGGTTTGTTCCTGGAGTTCTATTTGCTCTGGTGTTGGTGTGTGTGTTGGACCTAGAGTTAGACGTTGATGGTTCTGGTTCCCAGTCTGTATCCATATTATCTTCAATTTCGGTTCCTGGAGTCCTGGGTGTCCTGGGGGTGCCTATTTCCAACCAGGGATCGTTCTCATCATCTCCCATTTCAGAGGGGTCCCTGGATGTTAAATCAATGGGATCCACACTGCTGCCTTGTCCATTATAGAGTTCATCCAATTGCCATTTATAAACGTTTTGGTTTCTATAATCCAAAATATCTCTTATATTTCTTTTGCTTCTTAGCCTGTATCGTTTTATCATATTTTAATATAGATTCTTGTAAACTCTTCTCCTTATTTTTGTACTCAGTTGTTTCTGCGTGGGGGGCTAGTTGTTCCTTCAATTGGACAATGGTGGCTTCTATTTTCTTTAATTTGTATTGTCTCCTCTTAATAATGATACCTAACAGTTCCTTTTCACATTTGTTGAAGAAGTGATACCATTCCTCCAGCAAAGCGGTGTCTGTAATGTGGTCATTGGGAGATATATCCCACCTTAGTCTCCTAGGTGTTATGCCCTCTCGGCTGTATTTTTCTAGGGTGGCGATATCCCACCAGACCCTTAATTGCTTCTCCATGTTTTGTTTTAATTGTTTGAAGGAGCCCTCCATATCTTGTCTTTGAATTATCGTGACTTGGTCAAAAATCTCTTCCACATTAACATTTCTCCCAGTCATATATTTAAATATATCCATTGCTGCTAGGTCTGGTTGTATACCCCCAAAGGTGGTAGACACAGATAGTAATAAAGAAATATGACCAGCGCTACGGACTAGATGTTTGGGAGAGAAATATATTAGATAGAGGTGTAAGCTGCCCCAATCAGACCTTAGGTGTAAGGTGCAAGTGTTTAAAAAGAAGTGTGAAGATTGGTGGTGGCGCTACCTCTGAAATAAAAGCAACCATATATAAAATACCCCTTGTGAAGTGTAAGTGGAAGTATACTGGTAAAAATAACCCACAAATGGTGCAATATCTAAAAATAATAATAAATAGAAATGGATAACAAAGATATATTCAAATCAAACAATAAATGCGAAGAAAATATATATATATAAACCGATGTCGTGACAAAAGACCCACAACCGAAGATAAGATGGCCGTTCCCCTGCACATCCATAATGAAGCTAGTGGCTGAGTAATATGGCTTCCGGAGAGGGAGTAGCAAGATGGCGGTGTTTGTTCCGTCCCCTCCGTTACCTGGATACGGGCAGCTATAAATATTCCGGGAGTACGCTATGTTGACGCCGCTCCAGTTGACGTCATTGTGACGAAACGCGTAGGGCGGAGTCTCCGACGTCAAACGTCACTTCCGGTTGTCGGCCGTGGAACGCGGAAGCCTCCCGGCGAACACGACTATTCTGATCCTGATCTACTGTACGAGTGAGTCTACTACGCCTCTTATGTATAACTGTGTGTTACTATTATTCACCATGGGGTTTTTTTCCTTTCATGTGAGCACTCAGGGCACCCGCCGCTGACTTCTCTGACTGCTCGTTCATCTCGAAAAGGAACATCTCCATACATCAACATACAGGTTGTTTCCAAAAACACATGACTCACCAGACAGCAGCAGTCTGGGTCATTATATATATCATCTGAAGAGGGCCCTATCCTACATTTGAATTATTGGATATGGAAAGGTTGGGAGACAAGGATTTCGGGCACTAAATTTTCATAAAATTGCTTTTTATTAAACAAACATTTTAAAAACATCTAATGATACAAGCAGATGAAAGAAATCTACATTGAACATGAGACCAGAAAACGGTCGACAGTATCAGATATAATCTTGCATGAGGTGCTAGACCTTCATATAGTATAGGAACAGTTGTGTACAGAACAAGTTGTATTATGCATACATCCAATGTAATATACTTCAAAGCAGACAGAAGCTGCCGGCGGACACCTCGATGCTCAGGGTGCCAGTCAGCAGGGTCGGCCGAAGTTTACAGTAAATATATGGTATACATTACTCATGACAGTTTGCTCAACATGTTTCGCCTTCTCGGTGAAAGCTTCGTCTGGAGCTTAATAATTGTTTTGTCTGTGTAAAAACATAAGTAATTTTAAGGAAACAGAATATATTATTTACTACATATTCCATAAATGAGAATAATGCATTTTATATGTGATATACAATGTCAATGTAAAAGAAAAGGCATTTCACACATATGGTATTACTGTTCTAGCCATCAGGGGGGAGGGGGCTCGGTGGGTAGGCAAGAGGATAGCCATTGGGACACATGTGGGGACACACACCGTATGAAATAGATAACACTATTTTTTAGGCATCAGTATATATAAATGATAAAGAAAACATATCTGTATAGGATATGAACATACCTGTACAGTGTATATTCTGAACTTTTTTGGTACTGTAACGAGGAGGACTAAAAGACGGTCACTGAGCTCATAAATGGGGGAGCCGATGTTCACAAGGAGTGTAAATACAAACGCTCCTATGTGTTTGTATCTGGGTTGGATATAGAAAGTGCGCTAATTATAATATGTCAAACCATTATCGGTAGAAAATAGCCACACCCGGTGCATGTTGATACACAGATAGGTGAGGATAGAGTTGTTTGTATATAAAAAAGGAAGAAACCCATTGAAGAAAGATGCATGGACATATACCAATCACAGGGAGGGAGCTTCTACTTTATGTCATCATATACCGCAATAGTTAGAGGTTTTTATGAGAAGAGTTCCAAAAGAGTAATTGCCCAGGTATAGGTCGCTTGTATGGTCCCAAGTCTCCATACAAGCAAAAACATAGGATACATTGATTCCCTCATATGAGGTGCAACATTATTCAGCCTTGAGTGTATAGTGGATTAGAAGAATTGCTTCTAGTACCGCATTACTTTCAATGAGCCCAGCGGTGGTAGTCCATGCATGTTTCAAGATAGTTGGAAAATCACCAATAGTTACATACGAGTGTATTGGGGGCTCACTAATAATTAAACATGCTCACCGATCCTGCAGAATACTTTGTTAAGATAGAGGTAAATTAAACCTGCCTTGTAAGTGGCAGACACTGTTGAATTGAGAAAGGATTAAAGACAAAGTTGTAAGTAAAATGGTGTGCATAATCCAAAAGATAGCGAAGATATAAGTTTGTCGGCTTACCCTGTTGAGCCAAATTCCGTCATAGATGTCCTCCCCGGATGGGTAAGGACTGTAAAAGGCTACAGTAAACGCCTTTTACGTACAGCATACAATAGAGCCTTCTCACAAGATCGGAATAGTCTGATTTTTAGAGTTAAAGATCGAGATACACTACCCACGGTGAAACTCATAACGAAGTTTTCAAGCCACCAGAATGTACTCCGAACCATCCTTGAACGACACTGGCATTTACTCAGTCATGATCCAATCACGAGCAAATATGTGGGACCATACCCACAAATTGTATTTAAACGTACTAGATCATTACGAGATCAATTAACAGCTAGCCACTACCAACCCATAAAAAATTCCAAAACAACTAATAGGGGTACGTATAGATGCCGTGGTTGTGCCATGTGTCCATGGGTTAAGGAGGGTTCCCATTTTGTTCTACCCAATGGGGAAGATTTTTCCCCTACCTTTCGTGCCAACTGTGACACTCGTGGGTTGGTGTATCTCATGCACTGTACATGTGGCATGTTCTATGTTGGGAAAACAATTAGAGAGCTCCGTCAGAGGATAAATGACCATATATACATATCAGAGGGAGGAAAGATGGTCACGCCCGTGAGCAGGCACCTAGACCTCTACCACAGATTCAACCCAAAAAAAGCACGCTTCTATGTCCTGGATGTGATTCCCCAGGACCCACGAGGGGGCAACTGGGACAAAAGAATTCTCCAGAGGGAAACCATCTGGATTGAACGTCTCAATGCCACCGTTAGACCGGGTTTGAATGAAACCCAATCTTATAAATCATTTTTGTAAATTATGCATTTCTTAATGATTTAAGATAAAACTCTTTTCCGCCGTCGTTACTATTTGTCATCTGTGGAGGGTGGGATGGGTGTCGGCTTGCCTGGCGTAACCATCTTTCCACCCCCTGTTTCTTTTTCTTTTTTAGCCCCGGCCCCCCCCCTTTGTGTCTTTTTACCCCTAATTGTCTTTTACTAATCATTAGAAGAATTACTATCGCATCATATGAAACCCAATGAATGTCCATGTGCTGACCCTATGCCTCTTCGATATGTATGAGAATCATAATTTCCAAACTCAGCTCTTCATATGTTTAAAAGCTATTGAGGGTAGTGTCTTCAATTTTTGGGCCTAACAGCTCTAATCCTTCCATTTTTTAAGCACCAAATTGCCTGGGTGCTAGATACACCATTATTACTATTTTTCTTTTTTTTTTTTTTTTTTTTTTTCCCTTATTAACATATTCTGTTTATCCTTTTTTCTTTTTTTTTCTCTTTTCTCTTCTTTTAGAATATAATATATTATTATATTCTTGGTTCTTCTTGTTTTCATCACTCTTTGTTAACTATTGATGTATATATATTTTTTTTTCTGTAATTACTACTCAGATTAATGTATTCTTGTTATTATGTGTTTGCAGATGCTTTGTATCTAAGTGTGCCATGCTAGTAACCTCTGGGGGCGCTGTGGGACGCTAGAGTTTTCAGCCAATCCGGTGATATATGTGCGGCCTGGTAAGCCACAGTGGACTTCCGCTCCTAGGAGCATCGTTTCCTGTGGCACCAGATCAGACTTTCTGGAGCCTGTCAGCTCTGAGAGTCTGACCTAACCTCTCGGAGCGTTACGAGTGGCCGTAGCGGAGTCACTTCCGTCTACGCCGCATCGTCATTTCCGGGGGGTGTGGCCGGGGTGGCGACGTCGTTCTGACGAACCGCCCGGGACCCACGCCATAAAAGGGCGCCATACAAGCGTCCGAGTATGGCGGCGGTTCCCCATCCGGGGAGGACATCTATGACGGAATTTGGCTCAACAGGGTAAGCCGACAAACTTATATCTTCGCTATCTTTTGGATTATGCACACCATTTTACTTACAACTTTGTCTTTAATCCTTTCTCAATTCAACAGTGTCTGCCACTTACAAGGCAGGTTTAATTTACCTCTATCTTAACAAAGTATTCTGCAGGATCGGTGAGCATGTTTAATTATTAGTGAGCCCCCAATACACTCGTATGTAACTATTGGTGATTTTCCAACTATCTTGAAACATGCATGGACTACCACCGCTGGGCTCATTGAAAGTAATGCGGTACTAGAAGCAATTCTTCTAATCCACTATACACTCAAGGCTGAATAATGTTGCACCTCATATGAGGGAATCAATGTATCCTATGTTTTTGCTTGTATGGAGACTTGGGACCATACAAGCGACCTATACCTGGGCAATTACTCTTTTGGAACTCTTCTCATAAAAACCTCTAACTATTGCGGTATATGATGACATAAAGTAGAAGCTCCCTCCCTGTGATTGGTATATGTCCATGCATCTTTCTTCAATGGGTTTCTTCCTTTTTTATATACAAACAACTCTATCCTCACCTATCTGTGTATCAACATGCACCGGGTGTGGCTATTTTCTACCGATAATGGTTTGACATATTATAATTAGCGCACTTTCTATATCCAACCCAGATACAAACACATAGGAGCGTTTGTATTTACACTCCTTGTGAACATCGGCTCCCCCATTTATGAGCTCAGTGACCGTCTTTTAGTCCTCCTCGTTACAGTACCAAAAAAGTTCAGAATATACACTGTACAGGTATGTTCATATCCTATACAGATATGTTTTCTTTATCATTTATATATACTGATGCCTAAAAAATAGTGTTATCTATTTCATACGGTGTGTGTCCCCACATGTGTCCCAATGGCTATCCTCTTGCCTACCCACCGAGCCCCCTCCCCCCTGATGGCTAGAACAGTAATACCATATGTGTGAAATGCCTTTTCTTTTACATTGACATTGTATATCACATATAAAATGCATTATTCTCATTTATGGAATATGTAGTAAATAATATATTCTGTTTCCTTAAAATTACTTATGTTTTTACACAGACAAAACAATTATTAAGCTCCAGACGAAGCTTTCACCGAGAAGGCGAAACATGTTGAGCAAACTGTCATGAGTAATGTATACCATATATTTACTGTAAACTTCGGCCGACCCTGCTGACTGGCACCCTGAGCATCGAGGTGTCCACCGGCAGCTTCTGTCTGCTTTGAAGTATATTACATTGGATGTATGCATAATACAACTTGTTCTGTACACAACTGTTCCTATACTATATGAAGGTCTAGCACCTCATGCAAGATTATATCTGATACTGTCGACCGTTTTCTGGTCTCATGTTCAATGTAGATTTCTTTCATCTGCTTGTATCATTAGATGTTTTTAAAATGTTTGTTTAATAAAAAGCAATTTTATGAAAATTTAGTGCCCGAAATCCTTGTCTCCCAACCTTTCCATATCCAACATACAGGTTGTACCAAGCTATTTGCGCCACCTAGTGGCCACTCGTGGAATTTCACTTATCCACTTTCTTTTATTTTATTTTTTTCACTCACGCTGATACAGATCACGTGGCACATTCATTTGGAAATCACTCACATATCTTCGGTTGTGGGTCTTTTGTCACGACATCGGTTTATATATATATATTTTCTTCGCATTTATTGTTTGATTTGAATATATCTTTGTTATCCATTTCTATTTATTATTATTTTTAGATATTGCACCATTTGTGGGTTATTTTTACCAGTATACTTCCCCTTACACTTCACAAGGGGTATTTTATATATGGTTGCTTTTATTTCAGAGGTAGCGCCACCACCAATCTTCACACTTCTTTTTAAACAATTATCTTCATTCCCAATGCGTTTCAAAAAGATTGTATTTCTTCCTCAGGGAAAATGAGAATCTGCAAGAGACCCAGGTGATCACAATTAATCCATTGCTGTATTAAAAAGTCATCTGGCAAGCCCTACAGGTGAGCTAAAAAAAATTCCCCCCCCCCCAACAGGACTCAACGATCGGGGACGAGGCTCGTCCCTCGGACAGAGCCTATCCCCGATTTAGGTAAAGAGCCAATGAAATTGGCTTTTTACCATGTGACCGGCTGTCAATCACAGCCAGTCACAGAATGTCAACAGAGAACACGGTAACAAGCTGTTACCGTGTTCTCCTCCTCACACACTGATCCTGTGTGAGGAGGAGATTGTGGTAACAGCTATTTACTGATTACAGTGCAGCCCAAAACACACTGATTGCCCCCCCCCAATGAAGAGGACCTGTCACCAGCCCATTAAAGTACCTGTCACCAGCCCATCAGAGTACCCGAGTACCTGTCACCAGCCCATCAGGTACTCTGATGACCGGTACTCGGGTACTCTGATGGGCTGGTGACAGGTATTCGGGTACTCTGATGACAGGTACTTGGGTACTCTGATGACAGATATTCGGGTACTTTGAGTACCTGTCATCAGAGTACCCGTGTACCTGTCATCAGAGTACCCAAGTACATGTCATCGGAGTACCCAAGTACCTGTCACCAGCCCATCAGGTACTCTGATGACAGGTACTCGGGTACTCTGATGGGCTGGTGACAGGTACTCGGGTACTCTGATCGGCTGGTGACAGCTACTTGGGTACTCTGATGACAGGTGCTCGGGTACTCGGTTACTCTGATGACAGGTACTCGGGTACTCTGATGACAGGTACTCGGGTACTCTGATGGGCTGGTGACAGGTACTCTGGTACTCTGATGGACAGGTACTCGGGTACTCCGGTGACAGGTACTCGGGTACTCTGATGACAGGTACTCAGGTACTTTGAGTACCTGTCATCTGAGTGCCCGAGTACCTATCTGCACCCCATCAGATTACCCGAGTGCCTGTCTCTAGCCCATCAGAATACCCAAGTACTTCTCTGAAGCTCATCAGAGTACCCGAGTACCTTTCTGAAGCTGATCAGTGTACCTGAGTACCTGTCTGCAGTCCATCAGAGTACCTGAGTACCTATCTGCAGCCCATGCCTCCTAGATTATGTGTTTGCTTTTCAAAATGGGGTCATTTTGTGGAGGCCTTCAAAAGTGTGATTGGTTGTAATGAAATTATATGTGTAATTTATGCTCCTAGAACACCTGACGGTACTCCTTGCATGTTGGGCCTCTGCATGTGGCTATGCTGTGACAAAGTCCCACATATGTGGTATCGCTATACTCAGGATGAGTAGTAGAATGTATTTTGGGGTGTAATTTTTGCTACGTACATGCTATGTGTTAGAAATTTCTTATAAATTGACAACTTTTGGTAAAAAAAAATGCGTTTTCGTTTTCTTTCCACGTTTTCCAAAAACTTGTGGAAAAAAATGACATGTTCAAAAGACTCATTGTGCCTCATAGAATATACGTTGGGGTGTTTGCTTTCCAAAATGGGGTCATTTTGTGGGTAATTCCATTGTCCTGGTGCCAGACTTGTATAAAGTACTCGAAATTTCTACTTGAGTAAAAGTACAAGTGCTCGATCAAAAAGTGACTTGAGTAGAAGTGGAAGTGCTCGCAGAAAAAGTTACTTAAGTAGAAGTACTAAAGTATTCAACATTTTTTTTACTTAAGTATTGCAAGTAGTTTTTTCAAAAAATTTGCTACTTAAGTACTAAAAGTAAAAAGTACCAGTAGTTTTGAAAAAAAAATTCTACTCAAGTACTGAAAGTAGAAGTACAAGTACTGTGTTATGTAGTTATTAAAGAAAGAAGTCAAAAGTTTGAACATCATATTGTTTTTTATTATTTCAAATGATTTATTCAAATGATTAACCTGTGTTTGTTAGTAGTTTCTTGATGCACTTTAAGCGCTGTAGCACCATTTATTTGTTTGTTTCATATTTTCTTTTTATTGGAGAGATTTGGTATAGCAGCTTTTATTATACACAGCCTTTATTTTCGTATGCGCTGATTTACAAATGACATTATACACATTTCTTTGAGCTTTATGCAACCTGCCATCTACTGTTCTGGCAGTGATAATTTTTTTAAAAGTAACGAGTAACTATGCAGCACAAAAAAAAAATACTTGAGTAGAAGTATCGAAATCATCGAAAAAATGTAGTGAAGTAAAAGTAGAAGTAGGAGAAAAAAATTCTACTCTAGGAAAGTACAGATACCGCATTTCGGTACTTAAGTACAGTACTTAAGTAGTTCTACTTCGTTACTATACATCTCTGCCTGGTGCTCCAGGGCCTTCTAGGAAATTATATGTGTAATTTATGCTCCTAGAACACCTGACGGTGCTCCTTGAATGTTGGGCCTCTGTATGTGGCCAGGCTGTGTAAAAGTCTCACACATGTGGTATTGCCATACTCAGGAAGAGTAGCAGAATGTATTTTGGGGTGTAATTGCAAGTATGCATATACTGTGTGAGAAATAACTTGTTATTATGACAATTTTGTGTAAAAAAAATAAAATAAAATTATTTCTTCATTTTCCCAAGAATTATGGGAAAAAATTAAAACTTAAAAAAACTCACCATGTCTCTTACTAAATACCCTGGAATGTCTATTTCCAAAAAGGGGTCATTTGGGGGGTATTTTTACTGTCCTGACATTTCAGGGCCTCAAGAAATGAGTTAGGCCGTCGGTACATCAGGTGTGATCAATGTTCAATGATTGGCATCATAACTTGTAGACTCTATAACTTTCACACAGACAAAATAATAACCACTAATTTGGATTATTTTTACCAAAGATATGTAGAAGTATACATTTTGGCCCAAATTTATGAAAAAAAATTGCTTATTTGCAAAATTGTATAATAGAAACGAAAACAAAATGTGTTTTTTTCAAAATGTTTGCTCTTTTTTCACTTATATCGCAAAAAATAAAAAACCCAGTGGTGATTAAATACTTCCAAAAGAAAGCTCTATTTGTGTGAAAAAATGATAAAAAATTTGATTGGGTACAGCGTTGTATGACTGAGTAATTATCATTCAAAGTGTGAGAGTGCCGAAAAGTGAAAATTGGTCTGGGCAGGAAGGGGGTGTAACTGCTCTGTATGGAAGTGGTTAATGATGGAAATCAACTAGCTTAACCTGGGGGTTATCAATAGGTTTTGATGATTTATAACGTCCATTCATGATCAACAGGTCAAATAAAGACATGGTGCTAATCAATGGCTAAGGTGTATCATCATTACAGACTATGTTTTGCTTGAGAGAGGGAGGAATACCGGGCCTGATGTCTGTCATAGCTGGTTTGTCATAGCATGGTTCCTGATGCACTTTTCGTCAGCAGCTCTATGCAGCTTAGGAAAAGCTATTCTAGAAAGGAAACACTGGCAGATGTACACAATGTTAAGGGTTGAAAGAGTGAAAAACTCTTGGGCAGTAAACTCACTGGCATTTGTATGGGACTCCTATATTTTTAGTAAATAAATCTACAACATAAACATTTTTCTAGCTGCATTTTATTATAAAGAATTGTAAATAAGGCATTAAATTATATATGGCTTAGAATGATGAGATTTGAACACATAACCAGAGGGAAATATAAATACGCAAATATATAAAATACCAAACTGTCTGATGTGGTTTAGCATAATCTGAGAAAACCTCTCCAGGGGACAATATCTTGGAATGCTCTGGTGTAGCTCTACTTGATTATTTGCAATCATCACATTTGTTAGAGGTTAAATTTGTTTTATCCTGTGTGCTCAGGCGTGACTCTGTAATGTACAAGTCTGAGTGACAATATGTAAATACCGTACATCACTGCATTTCATGGAACTTTGCATGTCATAGTAACATGGAAAAGAATGAGTTACTGCTCATACTGTATGTAAAAGGAGATGATACACTTTAGGGTTCCATTTATGAATGTATTCAGTAGCATAGCCTGGGTTGTCAGCACTCGGGGGAAGGAAAGTAATTTGGGCCTCCTAACCACTGGACTTACATATACCCCCAACCTGAGCACACCCCCAGATATCCCCACCCTGATCACACCCCCCAGATACCCTCACCCTGATCACCAGATAGCCGCATCCTGACCACACCCCTCAGATACCCCCACTCTTATCTACACCCCCATACCCCCCCACTCTAATTACACACCCCTAGATACCCCTAACCTGATCACTCCTCTGAAGTACCCGTATCCTAAACACACACCCCAGAGACCCCCACTCTGTTTACACCCCCAGATATTTCCACCCCAGATTCTCTCCACTTTGATCACACCCCCCGATTTCCCACCAGATCCCCCCACTCTGATCACATTCCCAGATCCCCTCCCCCATCCCTCCACTTTAATCACACCTCCAGATACCTACCCCCCATCTCTTCACTTTGATCACACCTCCAGATACCGCCAGATCCCTCCACTCTGATCAGACCTCCAGATAACCCCAGATCCTTCCACTCTGATCAGAACTCCAGATAACCCCAGATCCTTCCACTCTGATAATACCTCCAGATTCCCCTCATCCCTTCACTCTGATAACACCTCCAGATACCCCTCATCCCTCCACTCTGATAACACCTCCAGATACCCCCCATTCCTCCACTCTGATCACACCTCCAGATTCCCCTCATCCCTTCACTATGATAACACCTCCAGATACCCCTCATCCCTCCACTCTGATAACACCTCCAGATACCCCCATCCTTCCACTCTGATCACACCTCCAGATACCCCTCATCCCTCCACTCGAACACCTCCAGATACCCCCATCCCTCCACTCTGATAACACCTCCAGATGCCCCCATCCCTCCACTCTGATCACACCTCCAGATACCCCTCATCCCTCCACTCGAACACCTCCAGATACCCCCCATCCCTCCACTCTGATAACACCTCCAGATACCCCCCCATCCCTCCACTCTGATCACACCTCCAGATACCCCCATCCCTCCACTCTGATCACACCTCCAGATACCCCTCATCCCTCCACTCGAACACCTCCAGATACCCCCGATCCCTCCACTCTGATCACGCCTCCAGACACCCCCAGATCCCTCCACTATGATAACACCTCCAGATACCCCCAGATCCCTCCACTTTAAACATTAACATACCCTAATCTAGTACGTTCATTTTCTAAATGATAATATATATGGATATCTGAAAAAAACAATTCTAAATGTTTTTTTAGAACTCTGTTACAATTATATAAAAATCGACTGCAAAGTATAAACGCATTAGTAGACCATCTCTTAGATTATAAGCTCTATCGAGCAGGGCCCTCTGATTCCTCCTGTATTAAACTGTATTGTATTTGTACTGTCTGCCCCTATGTTTTAAAACTCTGCGTAAACTGTTGGCACTATGTAAATCCTGTATTATGAAAATAATAATAATAATCTCTGCTTTGTGAGTGCCAGCAGCTAAATCCAAAACTGATCAGCGATAATGAAGTATACTAATTTCTTGGTGCAGTTTAAGATGGACTTTCATGTCTGTTAACTTTTTGTAAATGCCTTAGCTTACACTGGAGTTTTTTCAAATTCTGTAACCATGTCTGACTTCGGTTTGTGAATTTATATTAAATGCCTAAGAATATAAAGTTGGTGATACTTCTGTATTAGTAATATTTTATTGAATTTTCAGCACTGCAAACAAAATGAAGAAAAGAAAAAAACAATACAAAAAAGTAATCATAACAAAAGGAACATAATACAATAAAGTCCTTGACAAGTATTAATAGCCTGTCTTTACTTCAAGAAGAAATATGTATCCACATCCGCTTAATAAGACTCACAAACATGAAATATTGATTAAATATATTTTTAATACAAACATATGCACTTAGTAAATTCAAAGTAAATATGAGAAAAAATAGTAAAGCAATAGCTCTAATAGTTTATATTTAAAGTAATAGGTCTAATTTTCTTCATTTAAAGTAAAAGATAAAAAATAAATAAAAAAATGTAATACAAATTTAGGTAATAGCTCCTTAAAAAGTAAAAGGAAGAAAAATCCTTAAAACGTATTTCTAGATAAACTCTTTTTTTTGTTTTGGATAGTATGGGAAAGGGTTAGACCCTTTGTCAAATTATTACTGCTTTCCATTTGGTCGCTGGGGAGATTCACCCCCCATTTTGCATGGTGACCACTTTCACAGAAAAAATAAATGAACAACAGTCCAAAATGTTCGATTTATTTTCAAAACAGGAGATAATGGGAAATCTTCCAATGGGGAAATCTGTTCTAAAGACAACTATCTAAGAAGAAAATCTCACTCACTTTGGGTGATTTCTTCAGAACTCCTGTTGGTGCCTGGTGGGTTAGTAGTGGGTGCTGTAGTATATTGGGGTATGCTTTCCCTTGCATGTGTCACTTCCTGTCTTTAATGGAGTAATAAATATAAGAGGAAGATGGGCCTTGTGGCTTTTTGGGAAGTTGGAGATGTGACCATACACACTGAGATGTAATTACTGTTCTAATAGTTGAGTAGCCTTAATGGGACTCTAGCATGTGTCCAAAGACTGGACTTTCTCTACAATACCTTTTTGGGGGCACTACTGAACGGGTCACTTTACAGCACCACAGCACTTAAACAAGGGGGAGGGAGGGGATGCTTTGTATCACTGATGTTGCACCATTGTTTGTGTAATTATATTGTAATGCCTTTGGAAACTGTCTGTACAGGATACAAAATAACAAGTAAAGCAGTTACTGTTTAAGTTACAATGTCTGGCCTGGTTCATGGAAGAAGAGCGTGAATGCACAGGGAATATACCTGGGGAACAAGGTTTACAATTTTAGAATAACCTTTTGGGTGTTGATGATGTGAGTGAAGTTACGCGAAGGAGGAGCAGCCAACTCAGGAGTGGAAGTGGTAGTGGTCGGGAAAATGATGTACCATAGAAGGGGTAGATTAATAACTGTGATTTTTCCCTCCTGAACATTTGAGCTCCTAATTTATGGCCTGCTGCAGAATAGAACTGGTCTTAGAGACCCGGCCTGGAACCACAGAGTACAAGACCTTACAACGTATACGGTGGCTTCACTCCAAGGCTACGGGCTGAAGATGGTTAAAGGATACGTTTGTGACATAAACACTGGTGGTGGTGCCCTTTTATGTAAAAGTGTAAGGAAAATGTATAGCTGCCCCTTTAAAAATGAAAGACTCACTTATCAAGTAAAGACAATGGGTAAAGGCGTTGGCGCTCACAGTGTGGGGTGATGTTTGAACATACAAAAATCTTGTGCAATAATTTAGTGATAAACAAGTATTATCTATATACCACGTTGTATATTTAAAAAAATGTGCATAATGCAAAAATGTGACAAGAAATGCAATACAGAAAATAAAAGTCCAATGTGACAATACCCAACACCAAAAAAAATGAATAGTTTGTTGTATCAAAAGTGTTTATGGAAAGATGTGTCTTCCCAATGCTTCTCCATGAGTGCTCATATGGTAGATGGCAACTCACCAAAGGTGTTTGACCTCTCATTACAGAAGGCCAAAATGTGCTTGTGGGAAAAACAGATTGGTTCCTGGGTTAGCACCCTTCTATTCTGATACTCCCTCAGGGAAAGGCTGGAGATGTGGGAAAAACTCCACCAGGGACAAAAAGAAGGACTGATAATGTAATACTTTTTTATTGGTGTTAAAACAAAAATTAATAAAATATTAAACTCACATGTATCTTTGCCGTGCCTTGCACAATGAAAAAAAAATTAATAGTTGGCTGTATATTGAAACATTGAAGCAATCATTTACAATTGCAAAATAGTTTGCATAACAATAATATACTGTATGTCACATGTGTCAAAAACAAGGCCATTTCATATGGTCCTTACACCTCTCCCACAGCTGCATCACCCACCTCATTTCCGCCCCCACCTTGCCTAAGTAGTTGGCAGCAGAGAAGAGAACAGTACTCCTCCATTAGATTCTGCGCTTCTCCATGCAACCACAATGCGGCTTGTCTCTGCCCCTTTCCCCACCCCCCTACCTCAGCAGCAAAGAGGCGGACAGAACTCCTCCAACAGATCCTGTGCCTCTCTGTGAAGTTGCAGCAACCCCTTGTCTCTGCATCACCTGGTGTCAGCATTCAGCAGACTATTACAGCTGACTCCAGTCCTCCTCTGATCCTCCTCCAGACTCTGCACTTTCTGCTTCCAAGCCCTGCCTCCAGCTTCTTCCCAGCAGCAGCACAAGGTAAGGGGGTGCGCTATTATGTATGGGATGGTGGGGGACTCTTGACTTCGGATGGTGGGAGGGGGCTCCTGACATCTGATGTGGGGAGGTGGAATACTCTTGATATCTGCCTATATTTATTATGAGAATAATACAATTCCATGCAATTCCAAGGGTCACACACCGCTGGTATCATTCACAAGAAACTTTATTGGAGGCTGCTCAGGCAGAACACTATGGCAGAACCAAGTTCTGTTTGGGAAGTCTCTAGTAAAGTTTCATGTGGTTAATACCAGCGTTGTGCGACCCTTCTTTTAAAATTTGCATAATTTTCTACAGGAGTATGAGTAGGCTCCATGCCCGTCTGTATCTGCCCTTCACAGCTTAAGTCTTAAGTTATTACTAAAACCAGTATTATGGAATGCAGAGGCAATTATTTATTATGATAAATAATAGATACATTTATATAGTCTTACAAATACAACTGGTCCTTTGAGGGCAACCATAATGCTGATGCGGCCCGTGATGAAATTGAGTTTGACACCCCTGCACTATGTTATACCATTTAATGAAATAAGAGCTTTTGTTTAAAGTACTGTATATCTGAAGCCAAAACATTTTTCTAATGTAGATAGCTGAATAAATAGGGAAGGGTTACAACTTCTATTATGGCGCTTTTCCACTGCATGGAACCGAACAGTTCGGCACGCTTTTGTGCTTTTTCACTGCTGGTACCGCATGGTATAGTGTAGGAACGGATCGGTAAGGTACAGCGGCACTTTTCCACTGCATGGAACCGAACGGTACGGCTCTCAAAAACAGTACCACCTCGATTGTGATTCCAAGAGGTACCATACCCGGTACCATATCCCACAATCCTTTGCATGCAGTCACTACTAGCCACTGATTGGTCAGAGAATCCCACCCACCCCGTTGTTATCCCACCCACTTAACTTTAGTACTACTTTAGTGGAAAAGCAAACCATACCGTACCGTACCGAACCATTCCAACACCGTACCATGCGGCACCAGCAGTGGAAAAGCAAACCGGGCCAAGCAGGGCCGAGTAGAGCCGAGCCGGTACTTGCAGTGGAAAAGTGCCATTAGTTTTTGCTATCTATGTACCATTGAGGATATTTTCTTTCATTTCCTGTCCTTTAGGCACAACAAAAAGTTCTAGTGACATCTCCACAATTTAGATTTCTCCTCACCTTCAGTCTCAGTGACAAAGGTCACCAGGGCAAAAAAAGAGGGTGAATGTCCCAAACAGGGACACAGGTAGCAATGAAGTACCGGACAAAGGGCTCTAACCCCTTACCAAAGAGGTTCTGGTTTAACTACACATTAAATCACAAGGTACAGTATACTTGTGACCCTACCAACAGGAAGAAATATTAAGACATAAAGTTTCCTACACTTTACTCACATTCCTCTTGACAATTCTTCAGTTAACGGTGATGGGGTTTTGTGAGGAAATGACAGCTCCACTTTTATGCTTGTTGGAACAAATAGGCCCTGCAGCCAAAAGGTATCTGGGTGCATTATATCCAACTGCATAAATCCTGCCAACCAATAAGTCACACTGTTCACTTCAGAATTGTAATGTAGAATCACGGCAACATAAAGAGTCTTGTAAATATTATTCTGTCCAATGAAATATTAATGCAGCCTATCAAAGCATATTTCATTTTTATAGACATTTTCAGCAATCTGTAGCGAAAACCTACTGTAGAAGTCTATATTTTTAATACATTTCAAATACCGTTTTCTTTACTTGATGTAAAACAAATGCTGCCAAGCTTTGTTTTATAATATGAACCCTAACTGCTGAGTTATGTATTCTCAACAGAGTTTTAGGAACATCGTTGTTGATAGGTATGGTCAGCACTCAGCCTGAATGAGTCCTGCAGGCCATCTGGTCCTCTGTAGCCTTTGTGCAGTCAGGTAACAGTGGAACATTCATTTAAAGTGGACTTCTGCCTTTAGAAGGTCTTGAAGAATAATTGCAATGATGGAAATATCATTTCACTTGTATATTTGCCTTTTATTACACTTTGCCTATATCTCTAAATTCCCAATTCTGCCCTTTTCACTGCACAGCCTTGCAATTGTCAGAATACAACATTTATAGTAAACATACATATGATCAGCTTCTGATAATTCAAAATGTATACAATACATAAAAAATGAGGCTAATAATGAGCCTTTTTTGCACGAGAACATGTCCGGGATGGTTTAAAGAAGTGCCCCTTTCACAGTGGGTATCTACGGTTAATGACATCATGAGCATGGAGGAGATGTTAGCCTTAGAAAATTACACATTTGACAAATTCAAACTGCTCTGATATGTATGGATGCATTTTGCTTCCTTTGGATGTTTTGAAGACCTTTGTCTCGAACCATTCATCTTCCGCAACCTCTTATCAATCTTGATTCCCTGCAGTTGGACAATTGACACTTGGCAGTCCCAACCAATGATCATACCACACCCACCTCAGTGTTTTTTTCCACTTTCTTTGTTGTACTATCTCTTCTTTTATGGATTTTATGTCTTCTTGTACACCCATGTCCCTTGGAACACTCTTGATTACTTTTCTATTTCTTTTCTCTCTACTTGCTTGTTCTGCCTTTTTTGTTTTCTTAAGCTTTTATAAGAGCTCGGGCCTATCACCCTTTCCTTTTCAATTTTTTGTTTGCTTCTTATAATTTATTACTTACGATTGGGTGTATCAGACATGCTGTCCTATTCACGTTGCCCATTTGTTCTTCAAAACCATATTGTTATTTCGCACATGCTTTCTGGTAGTGTACCTGTTACAGTTTACTGTTTCAGTGCAGTCTTATATCTCTTCTTGTATCTCTACAATTGTGTATGGATATGAAAAGGCGTTTGTATTTCAATCCCAGTCTGACTGTACTTGCTTTTTAGTAACAAAAAATATATGTTTACCTCTAAAGAAATGATCCTGTGTAGAAACTAAAAATTCCTAGAAATGCTGTAACTATAAAAATGAAAAAATACTTACCTCCCATGCTGCTGAACAACACTCCGAAGTGAACAAAACCCCTAGGTGAACTCATCATTAGAAACTGACACTTCTGGGAGGGTCCATATCCTTGGTCACCTGCAACTCTCAATGGTGCCTCCTGTCAACCTTCCCATCATTACTGGGATCCGTAGTGACGAGGAGAATGATAGGAATCACCATTCAGCTATATGAGGAACCAAGAAGAAGAATACTTACCTCCCATGCCTCTCATGCTGTCAAGCGCCATTTCAATCTAAAAAAAATGCCCAGGTGAACTCTTCTTCAGAAATAGACAAGTCTGCAGGTGTCAATCTCCTTGGTCCCCTGCAACACCCAACAGTTCCTTCAATCAACTCCCTATCACTACTAGGTTCTGTAGTGATATAGAGGTTGACAGGACGAACCACTGTGCATCAGGGTTGATCCCCCAACCACTGGGGAATCAGGAAAAAACACTAATTCAATTGTCAGCTTCTGAAGAAGACTTTACCTGGGGCAGCAGCGTTTGGCAGTGCAGGCACTAGGAGAGGTAAGTTATTTCATTCTTCATTAAAGGTATTTCTGGACAAGGTCATCTTTATAAAACCTCTTTGTTCTTTCTTACCCAAAAACTTTTGATTTATTTGTTTATAATTCTATGAAGTCATTTAGGCCTCTTTCACACGGGCGCTCTGTATGCCGTTTGCGGGTGATATACAAACATAATGCATGTCAATGGGATTGTGGATGTCAGCGGATGACCATCCGCTGACATCGGATTTGCGTCCTTTCAGTTCTGTTCCGTTTTTTGGAACGGAACCCTATTTTTTTTCCAAGTAAAAAACGGAAAGGACGCAAAATCGGAAGTCAGCGGTGTCATCCACTGACATCCGCAATCCCATAGACATACATTATGTCCGTATATCATCCGCAAATGGATGGGATGATACTCGGACATACGGACCGTGTCATCCGTGTCCGTAAAAAAATAAAAAAATAAAGTGCCGGAGCGGATCACAATACGCTCCGCTCCATGTGAAAGAGGTCTTAGAGTTTTTTTCAGCTGCCTGGTCTAAACAATGTGTATTAGGGCCTGTGTCAATGGGCTTGGTTTTCTGATGGTGAAAACAGTTTGACATACTTCTGTGATCATTCAGAATTATTTGCACTGGTGCATCTGACCTGCAGTTGATGTCAGGGCCTAGATTGAAACCTGCTACCTCTGCTTTATCAGACAATGTCTCTTCTTAAATTGTTGCTCGGTGTCTGCATTGCTACTATAGTGAGTGAAAATTTCTTGCGTGTTAATAATTTTGTGTTTGATCAAATCAAATAAATCCATAGCTGCAAGGGGAATCTGTGTCAAATAAACCCAGAGTAACTAAATGATATAAATATCCCAGCGCTGTGGTATATTAGTGTGGTAATTACCAATCAGACTGCTGCTAGGTAAAAGATGTTCCTTTAAAATTAAATGATGAAACCCTGCGCTGTCCGTGTTCAACATATTATTTGTGACAAAAAATTGTGAAAGTAGTTAAACATAAAAACTTCTCTCTTCGACCCCCCCCCCCCCCATGTCTTCCCACCTCCCCCTTTGTTTTCACAATGCTTTATATTTGTTGCCAGCTATGTTGCCTGTATATCATTTGTGTATCAGGATCCGCCTCCCCTAGGCGCTGTGTAAGGTGCCCATGGATATGGGCTGGCGGCACGTCTCCTTGCCTCCCCTGGCATGCATATGCACAGTGTGTACCTTCCTTTGCTATATTTTTGAAAATTGTTCTTATATAGCACCTGAATATGTCTGTACACTGTCACTACGTGCCTGTCGCCTCCATGTGCACTTTCGTGCCTGACTGTTGCTGTATTTAACTGTTGACTTTCTCTGTTGGTTGGAGTGACTTTGTTCTCGTCCTCCTATTGCCTTTTTGTACGGTGCTTTGCTCTCAATAAAGAAATTTAAAAAAATATAGTGTTAACAAAACGTATGTATAAAAAACTTATGCATAAAAAATTCAAACATTTGAAAGTAAAATTTCATAAATCCATAAGGTGCTGTGGATCCTTTGTGCCACAATTATTCCTTAGAAAGTGCAATCTTTGCAATGAAATATGGCAAAATGGCGAAAGTGCTTTGCTTTGCTTCCCTTCCTCCCGTGCCCTCACTCACCAGGTTTCCATAATGATTTTGCCTGTAGTGAAAACACTTGTGTGCCTCTAATTAGTGATTCCTAGGTAGTTCCTCACATGTCCAAGGATTGAGCATTATCATGGGAGGAGATTTAAACATTCATAGCGTGATAACATTTAAAAAGGCTTTTATTATAGTAAAAAAAATTAAACTCACATCGTGCATTCATGTTGAAAAGCATAGAATACAGCTGTTGCTCGGTTTGCATTCCAAATCCCGGAAATGACGTCACTGGAATTTTCTAATACATTTCGCTCCACCCAGGAAGCGTCACCGGAGGCTAGAGTCTTCCAGTGCCATGTGTTTCTTTTATATCAGTAACACCTTCCAGTACTTCATCTTATCCTCCTACTACACCCAGTCCTAACATCCTCCGGCCCAATACTTTTATTGTACTTATATACTATTAGCATAGTAAAACATAATGATCGATCTATGAATGAACATTGTTTACTTATTATGAATAGAGGTCACGTATGGGGCGGCAGAAATTAAGATTAGGTGTAGTGGGAGGGGTTATTGATATAAAAGACACACATGGCACCGGAAGACTCCAGCCTCTGATGATACTTCCTGGGTGGAGCGAAATGCATTAGGTGACAGGGACTTCCGGAGACGTCATTTCAGGGATTTGGAACGCAAACCGTGGTACAGTTGTATTCTATGCTTTTTAACAAGAATGCACAATTTGAGTGTAATTTTTTTTACTATAATAAAAGCCTTTTACAATATTATCACGCTATGAATGTTTAACTCTTCCCTCATGATAATGCTCAATCGTTGGACACGTGAGGAATTACGAAGAATCAATAATAGAGTCACACAAGATTTCACTACAGGCGATATTATTATGGAAATCTGGTGAGTGAGGGCAAGAGAGAAAGGAGAGCACAGAACTTTCATAATTTTGCCATATTTCATTGCACGGATTGCACTTTCCAAGGAATAATTGTGGCACAAAGGATCCACAGCACCTTATGGATTAATGACCTTTCAAATGTTTGAATTTTTTATGGCACAGTTTTTAAATAAAATAAATGTAAAAGAAGAAAACAAATACTAATACTAATCCAATATCATTAAAAAAGAGGTGCTCAGATTTGTGTTTTAGGACCATGGACAGCACTTTTCTATTACCACAGCAAAATTGCAATCTCACACTATATCAGAGCATAAAATAAATTTGAAAACCAGTGGACTTCACATCTTTTCACAAGTCAAAATAAAGTTTATTAAAGGGCTGAATTCACTGAAATGTGAGAAGTGTGATTGTAAGTTTAACATAATTTAGTAGAAGGACACCTAAAAGTTGGTTTTCATTCAGAAGAAGAGATGCCACAACTGGTCAATGCCTTTGGAATCCCTCTGCATTCTGTGAACACATCTCTGTATACCATACTATGGATAACATGCAATACTCACCGTCGAAGAAAGGGCGCAGATATTTGTTGTATCCTTTCATTAGTTTATGAATTGTTGGGGGAAGAATCTCTCCTTCCTTTCCATCACCTTTAACAGTGGAGCTGCACAAGATGCTGGCGGCAATGAGAAAAAAGAAAAAGGTGCACACATTATTTTCTATACAAACATAAACAGACGTATTTACTTAAACACCACAAAGTGCAGTTTCCCATGGTAATCAACAAATCAGTTTTCTATTTACAAATATCAGAATTGTTAGAGCCTGTTTAGAAGAGCTTTCTTTCAGGTTAAGCAGGTTTTGCATTCCCATTCAGTTCTATGGGTATGCAAAACCCAATTGAAGCAGGTCAAATGCAGTTCAGAAGGTCAACTGAAGGTCAAAGTAATGTTAAACTGATGCTATGGACACAAGTATCAAACCCAGACAAATAAGTACATTGGAATGTTAGTACTAGTAACAAAAAGGTTTTGTGATTAGGAAAGAGGTACATTTTTTGAACTGTTGTTTTGCCTAAACCTACAATACACATGCTAAAACAACTTTCAAAAGCATTACAGTATATCTGTGCCACTTGCGATAACTAGAACAGAATAGTCAGAGGTACTGGGAACTTTCAAACATGCGTATCATATGAAGGAAAACTTCAAACTCAATAGACCTGGGAAGGCGGCTCGCGCCCAGCAAGGCTTCCCTCAATGGGCACCCAACAGTAGCTCAAATCAAAGAAAAACAGAAAGGAGCACTAGAGCAAAACTGAGAGTCTAATATAATTTTAATTGTTGGTGAATAAATCATATAAAAACAGCCAAAGTGTTTAGCAGACACCACAACTCTCCCTTTATCAGGGTTAAGCACAACTTGGATGGTTTCAGAGAAAACAGTGACTTCTCAAATCTATATTAGAATCATTCAGTTCTCCACATGGTATAACAACTTGACGGCAGCTAATCAGCAGCAATGGATTCACTTTGGATAGAAGGGACAGCATATAAAGGAACCGGTGCCCTCCATTTACCTCCTGCAGCCACTAAAAGCCAGCTTTTCCTCCACTCCCTTCCACTAGCTTTCAGCGGCAGCAGGAGTGAAATGGAGGGCATTGGTTCCTCTATATGCCGCCACTCACCCTATCCAGGTTACTTGTTTCCTGCTGCACCTGAGCCCATGTGCACTCCCCTGGTCCCCCTCCTGTCAGCTGCTGTGAAGGAGGTCTCATGATTGAGAGGTGAGGAAGGGGCCGATAAATATGTCATTTACTGGCCCCTTCTTTTTCTGAATGAGCACAGTGAATGATTGGTACCAATCACTCACTTTGTTCATTCAAAACTAAAGCATAGTAAACTGTGTTTGTGAATGAATGGGAAGCTCTGTACAGAGCAATTCATATCCATTAATTCTGTGCAACTGAGGCTGCATCGATGGAAAGTAAGGACTGTGTCCTCAATCTCCTTTCTCTGTTTCAATGGTAAAACATCAGAGGTATGTTTAGACCCCTGATATTTCACCAAAGCCCATCAGGAGGCCTCCTAGAAAAATATTAAAAATTAATAAAAAAAAACTAGACAAACTATATCTTAACTTAGCAGATGATAAAGAGCAAACTGTACAGGTTTTCAGGAAGTAGGACAGAGTGACCATGCTGTGAACACGAACACAGAGAACACTATAACACTCTTGTAGACGTGTTCACTTTAATTTAACAAACATCCTATGCATTTAATGTTACTGTAAACCAAAGGTCCCCAAACCCTGTAAGATCTTTTTTCCCCTCTGTTTCTACAGAGACTTCAAAAAACGGCAAAAACAAAACATCCTGTGTACTGTACTTTGCAAAGAAAAAAATTGTGCTGGACTCAAATTTTGTGTCCTATTGAAGAGTTAGGCTGTCTGTGAATTCTGATGAGTCAGCAAGTGGCCATATTATCCAGATAGATCAAGATTTCGGAAGGTATGACAGTGCATAAAGTGGCAGTTGCGACAGAAGAAGCCTTTTAAACACCTTTGTCTTCTGTAAATAACTGTGCCTCCAAAAGCACATAGTCTTTCCACAGCACTCAGAATGAGCATGTGGCTACATTACAGACTGAGCTATGTTTACAATAACACTGTTTCTAGCAACTAGGATCAGTTTAAAGTCTGCTGCATTATCTTCGTGTCTGTTCACACTTATTAGAAGCAAATCTTCCTAGGGTTTGGAAAGCTATGCACAGATTTTAGTTTCCTATGTATTGAATATAATTCCAGTAAAGGTCTGTGCTCTTTTCACCCCCTAAACCATGCCTGTGCAGCAGCTGTATATATATATATATATATATATATATATACAAAAAGATACAACACTCTGTATTATTAAATAATAATAAACCAATTGATAACTTATCGAAACATAAAGTGTAAGACACATATATGAAACAGTGCAAAGTTATTATAGTGAAAAAAATACACAAAAAAGTGCACCAGTAATCTTCAGTGCAAAGTTCATCGAAAAAATAAGTTTGTTTAAATCATGTGAAAATTAAATAATAAAAGTCCTTCATATAGTGCAATCTTACCATCATATAAATCCAGGTAATTTCAAACCCTTTTTTTTATTTTCTTGTTTGCTTGCAATTTCACTCTATGAGACCTCCATCCAAGGGAGAAACACTCCCCACACTCAAGCCCTTCCCAGAGCGTTATTCACCAAAATTGTATTTATTTCAAAATTATATTTAAAACAAAGTAGTCTGTACTTGAAAAAGTCAGCCAATGATGAAATGCGTTGAGTGGGGCTACTATATAAGATCACTATTATATACAGTAGTGAATACACACACAGGACTGACGGTGTGGTGTGCAGGGTTTTCTATATCTCTGAATAGTATATCCTTTAGTGGTATGGGGCAAGCACTCAGCTATTGTATTTTTATATTTTACTTTTATTTATTTTAAATAAATATAATGTAGTATGAAATTGTGAGAGGGGAAAAAGTAATTATCAAAGTTGTCAGATTTTGGAGTGATTTCCTATACAGTAACCATGGTGTCCAAGTTTTAAAATGTTTGTCAGACTTGTTCTTAATAAATGCAAAATCAAATGTATAATAATAGCCCAATCTGTGCGTCTCAGTTCGTTATATCATACATTCAGCGGCGCTTCAGCACACACAATGTATGTGTGCAAGTATATTAGTCAGTTCCTGCAGTGCTTCAGAGCCTGCAATTGCAAACTAGTCCCAACTCCACAGGATGTGCAGTCACAGCCAGCAAAAAGATTTCTCCTCTGATGTTCAGCACCAGTGATTGTACACACAGTATCACTAATCCTTCACCACACCGACTGTGCACCCCTATGAAGTGGCCACTCACCGAATTGCCCTTGAAATATCGCCTTTATGCATAAGCTGCATGAGCCCTTGCTTCTAGTCGGTCTGTCGTCGCTTAGGCACGTCCAGATCCTATCCGTCCACCAGGGGTCACTATCAGGCTGTATATCTCCTCAGTGCAATTTGTAAGCAAACGACATGAAGCAAGAGAGTAGTGTAATACTGTTTCGACTTTATTAATTAAATAAAACTTCCCTCCCCTTCAGCGTATATGCTTACATTTCAATCACCCTTTGCACGCATATCATAAACACAGAGGCTTTGAAAGGTACCGCCGCTCGCCGACCGCGAGCTAGTCCCTGCTGTGGATTACAGCGCTCCTGCGGCTAACAGGCGAGATCCAGAACAACAGCGGTATCCTCCCTTCGTCTCCTCAGCAGCAGCGTACGTGCATCCTGACCGGTTTCGTCTGGTAGACTTCAACAGAGGACTAACGTGCGCTGCTGCAATCAAGATTAATGTATGCAGCCGGAGGACCTCCCTCCCATCATGATTGGTTTACACCACTGATGGGTTCAAACACCTCTTCATTGCCATTACCTGGCCTGAAGGAAATTCAATATGGACATACCATAGAATCATTTTCTAAATACCGGAAAAACAAGATTAATCGATACAAAACAAAGTTTAATACCGCTATCAACTCTCTTATTACTGCAACCAGTATCTGAATGGGTATTCCCCGGGTTTGAATCACACAGAACCCCAGTTTTTTTCAGATTGGCCATCTTTGCCCGATCTGAGCATGTATGTTCAAAATTTCCAAACCTATCGATTTGTAAAAATTGGTCATGGAGTTCTTTCTACCCCTAATTCTACATGCCATCTTGCCCTATCCGGATGCATACATCTTAAGTACTACTAATATTTAAAACGGTTATGCTAAAATCGATATAACCAAAATTTGACACAAAAATAAACCTACAGCACCTGGTATTCCCAGGTGGTCTCCCATACAGGTACTAACCAGGCCCGACCCTGCTTAGCTTCTGAGATCAGATGAGATCGGGCATGTTCAGGGTGATGTGGCCATAGGTAAAATGTAAAGTGCATTCTAATGGTGAAACCATCATGTATGACCACTATCCTCAAGATGTCATACTTATTACATAATTAGCACATGTCATGTAATTTCTGATATGTTTTAAAACCAGTAAATGTCAAATCTTAAATAAATCATTTCATAAATAGTAGATACATAATAAATACATTAACTTCATAAATAATAGGTACAATTCATATGTTGAGATTACAAGAAAATGTTGTTCATAGAGGCCAAATCGCAAATATAATATATAAAATTCGCTCTAAAATATCTTAGTCCATAACCAATGGTACTAAAGGTTAAAATATATAAAAAATAAAGGCGTGTTGCCATAAGGAATCAATGGTCGAGGCATAATCGTAAATTCGAGTAAAATTGGAGAAGGATAAAAGTATATATAAAATGGAATCCATAAAACGTCCTGTCTAAAAAATATACTTAATAGTTGCTTAAAAAACAGTTCAGGTCAAGTTCTATATTTAACCCGTTGGGCGCCAAGGAGTTTGTCTTGTAAATCCATTCAGTTTCCTTTTTGGACAGTTCTCTTACTCTATTGCACCCTCTCCAGTTGCTTGGCATCTTTTCTATACCCCAAAATTTCAGTGCTGAGGGGTCTTTATCATGCTTTTCCCTGAAATGTAGTGGGACACTGTGTTCCTTGAAGCCTGTTGTTATTTTATAAATGTGCTCAGAAATCCTGATGCCCAATTTTCTCTTTGTTCTTCCTATATACAACATACCGCAAGGGCACTCCATTCCGTATACCACGTGGGTCGTGATACACGTGATACACTCCTTTATTTCAAAGGTCTTCCCATTTGCTCCTGAAGTGAACTCCGTTAGACCCCGAAAGTGTGTATTCACTTGTCTGCAAGCCTTACACCTTCTGCATGCGTGAAATCCAGACAAGTCCCAGAACATCTTTGGTGGTCTGGGAGGGTCCAAAACTTTCCTCACCACTCTGTCTCCAATAGTGGGAGCCTTTTTGTATATAAATATTGGGTTATCCGGAATCACGGGGCCCAGAACCTTATCAAGCTTCAATATTCCCCAGTGCTTTTTCATGATAGATTCAAATTCCCTGAACTGGACATTATAATTTGTTATGAAGCCCCATTGGTGCGATTCATTTGGAATCTTATTAGTTGGAGCCAGGCAGGACTCATGTGAAACCGCCAGTACTTCTTTCACTGTCTCCTCCAGTACCTCCGGTCTGTATCCCTTATCGGTAAATTTGTCTGTTATCACGCGTGATTGTTCCAAAAAATCCTCCTCCAAGGTGCAATTCCTCCTTATCCTCAGCAATTGCCCCTTGGGGATGTTCCTTAGCCAGCACGGGTGATGGCCACTGTATACTGGAAGATAGCCGTTTCTATCTGTAGGCTTAAAATATGCCTTAGTGATGATCCGTCTGTTTTCGATCCGCACAGATACATCTAGATAGTTAATTTCTTTTTTGTCCCATGTACATTCTAATTTGATGTTGTGTTTATTTATATTTAAATGCTCAGTGAACTCTGCTAGCGATGTCTCTGTACCAGCCCAAATAAAAAATAGGTCGTCGATGTATCTTTTGTAGAAGACCAGCTGCTCTTTTCTGTGGGCATATATACTCCTATCTTCCCACTCGCCCATAAATAGGTTGGCGAGGCTGGGTGCATATTTTGCACCCATCGCCACACCTTTCTGCTGCGTGAAGAATTGTCCCCCATACCAGAAATAGTTGTGGGTTAAGCAAAAGTCCATAACTATCCCCAAGAATTTTTTCTGGGTATGTGGTATGTCCTCTCTCTTACTCATTGCCCAATTGAGGGCTAGTAATGCATCCTCGTGCTGGATAATCGTGTAGAGAGATGCTACATCAGCTGTTACAAGATATATCTCAGGGGCATCAGGCAGAGTTAGATTGTCCAACAAGGTTAAAAATTCCTTCGTATCTTTCAAATACGCTTTTAATTCAACCACACTTTTTTGAAGGAATACATCCAAGTATTCCCCAATTCTTGAGGTCACTGATCCGATACTGTTTACTATCGGTCTTGCTGGAGGGCAAGACTGATTTTTGTGGATCTTCGGGAGCGTATATATGGTAGGTACGCGATTAAAACTAGGGAATAAATATTTTTTCTCCTTCATAGTTAAAATGCGTTCATTAAAACCAAATTCAACCAAATTGCACAAATCCCTTCTATACATCAATGTGGGGTCCTTAGGTAAAATCCTGTACGTGGTGACATCATTAAGCATGCCTATCAGTTGCTCGTGATAGAATTCTTTCTTTAAAATAACCACCTCCTTTATCTGCTGGTCTGATCACGACCTCTTTTCTGTTTTCTAGGGCCTCAATGCCCTCTTGTATGTATTTAGGATTGGCATTCCTTATTGGTTTTATTTTCTCCAAGTCTGTCGTTATTAATTGTTTAAAAACCTCGATGTTGTGGTTGGACGTCTGTGGAGGATTAAAAAGCGAATTGTTTTTGAGTCCACTATTAACACTTGTTGTTGCCGATGGGACAATATTCTCCCGATTTTTACCTGGGTTTATATTCAAGAAATACTTCTTCATATTCAATTTTCGTGTGTATTTTTGAATATCCATGTAGACATCAAATTTGTTTAGCGCCCAGAGACATGAGGGACTATGGCCCACAACCAACAAACCAGTATATGCCAACAAACAATCAACAAGTAGGGGCTGCCGAGCTGGACGAAAAATCCAAAAAAAGAAGGCTGGGACAGGATTAAAAGGGATTTATAATTTGGCTGAAATAGAGCTGAACCAAAAAGAAATCAACGTATTAAATGCGGGACTCAAATGCGGTATTAAAAAGTCGCTAAACAAATTTGATGTCTACATGGATATTCAAAAATACACACGAAAATTGAATATGAAGAAGTATTTCTTGAATATAAACCCAGGTAAAAATCGGGAGAATATTGTCCCATCGGCAACAACAAGTGTTAATAGTGGACTCAAAAACAATTCGCTTTTTAATCCTCCACAGACGTCCAACCACAACATCGAGGTTTTTAAACAATTAATAACGACAGACTTGGAGAAAATAAAACCAATAAGGAATGCCAATCCTAAATACATACAAGAGGGCATTGAGGCCCTAGAAAACAGAAAAGAGGTCGTGATCAGACCAGCAGATAAAGGAGGGGGAGTGGTTATTTTAAAGAAAGAATTCTATCACGAGCAACTGATAGGCATGCTTAATGATGTCACCACGAACAGGATTTTACCTAAGGACCCCACATTGATGTATAGAAGGGATTTGTGCAATTTGGTTGAATTTGGTTTTAATGAACGCATTTTAACTATGAAGGAGAAAAAATATTTATTCCCTAGTTTTAATCGCGTACCTACCATATATACGCTCCCGAAGATCCACAAAAATCAGTCTTGCCCTCCAGCAAGACCGATAGTAAACAGTATCGGATCAGTGACCTCAAGAATTGGGGAATACTTGGATGTATTCCTTCAAAAAAGTGTGGTTGAATTAAAAGCGTATTTGAAAGATACGAAGGAATTTTTAACCTTGTTGGACAATCTAACTCTGCCTGATGCCCCTGAGATATATCTTGTAACAGCTGATGTAGCATCTCTCTACACGATTATCCAGCACGAGGATGCATTACTAGCCCTCAATTGGGCAATGAGTAAGAGAGAGGACATACCACATACCCAGAAAAAATTCTTGGGGATAGTTATGGACTTTTGCTTAACCCACAACTATTTCTGGTATGGGGGACAATTCTTCACGCAGCAGAAAGGTGTGGCGATGGGTGCAAAATATGCACCCAGCCTCGCCAACCTATTTATGGGCGAGTGGGAAGATAGGAGTATATATGCCCACAGAAAAGAGCAGCTGGTCTTCTACAAAAGATACATCGACGACCTATTTTTTATTTGGGCTGGTACAGAGACATCGCTAGCAGAGTTCACTGAGCATTTAAATATAAATAAACACAACATCAAATTAGAATGTACATGGGACAAAAAAGAAATTAACTATCTAGATGTATCTGTGCGGATCGAAAACAGACGGATCATCACTAAGGCATATTTTAAGCCTACAGATAGAAACGGCTATCTTCCAGTATACAGTGGCCATCACCCGTGCTGGCTAAGGAACATCCCCAAGGGGCAATTGCTGAGGATAAGGAGGAATTGCACCTTGGAGGAGGATTTTTTGGAACAATCACGCGTGATAACAGACAAATTTACCGATAAGGGATACAGACCGGAGGTACTGGAGGAGACAGTGAAAGAAGTACTGGCGGTTTCACATGAGTCCTGCCTGGCTCCAACTAATAAGATTCCAAATGAATTGCACCAATGGGGCTTCATAACAAATTATAATGTCCAGTTCAGGGAATTTGAATCTATCATGAAAAAGCACTGGGGAATATTGAAGCTTGATAAGGTTCTGGGCCCCGTGATTCCGGATAACCCAATATTTATATACAAAAAGGCTCCCACTATTGGAGACAGAGTGGTGAGGAAAGTTTTGGACCCTCCCAGACCACCAAAGATGTTCTGGGACTTGTCTGGATTTCACGCATGCAGAAGGTGTAAGGCTTGCAGACAAGTGAATACACACTTTCGGGGTCTAACGGAGTTCACTTCAGGAGCAAATGGGAAGACCTTTGAAATAAAGGAGTGTATCACGTGTATCACGACCCACGTGGTATACGGAATGGAGTGCCCTTGCGGTATGTTGTATATAGGAAGAACAAAGAGAAAATTGGGCATCAGGATTTCTGAGCACATTTATAAAATAACAACAGGCTTCAAGGAACACAGTGTCCCACTACATTTCAGGGAAAAGCATGATAAAGACCCCTCAGCACTGAAATTTTGGGGTATAGAAAAGATGCCAAGCAACTGGAGAGGGTGCAATAGAGTAAGAGAACTGTCCAAAAAGGAAACTGAATGGATTTACAAGACAAACTCCTTGGCGCCCAACGGGTTAAATATAGAACTTGACCTGAACTGTTTTTTAAGCAACTATTAAGTATATTTTTTAGACAGGACGTTTTATGGATTCCATTTTATATATACTTTTATCCTTCTCCAATTTTACTCGAATTTACGATTATGCCTCGACCATTGATTCCTTATGGCAACACGCCTTTATTTTTTATATATTTTAACCTTTAGTACCATTGGTTATGGACTAAGATATTTTAGAGCGAATTTTATATATTATATTTGCGATTTGGCCTCTATGAACAACATTTTCTTGTAATCTCAACATATGAATTGTACCTATTATTTATGAAGTTAATGTATTTATTATGTATCTACTATTTATGAAATGATTTATTTAAGATTTGACATTTACTGGTTTTAAAACATATCAGAAATTACATGACATGTGCTAATTATGTAATAAGTATGACATCTTGAGGATAGTGGTCATACATGATGGTTTCACCATTAGAATGCACTTTACATTTTACCTATGGCCACATCACCCTGAACATGCCCGATCTCATCTGATCTCAGAAGCTAAGCAGGGTCGGGCCTGGTTAGTACCTGTATGGGAGACCACCTGGGAATACCAGGTGCTGTAGGTTTATTTTTGTGTCAAATTTTGGTTATATCGATTTTAGCATAACCGTTTTAAATATTAGTAGTACTTAAGATGTATGCATCCGGATAGGGCAAGATGGCATGTAGAATTAGGGGTAGAAAGAACTCCATGACCAATTTTTACAAATCGATAGGTTTGGAAATTTTGAACATACATGCTCAGATCGGGCAAAGATGGCCAATCTGAAAAAAACTGGGGTTCTGTGTGATTCAAACCCGGGGAATACCCATTCAGATACTGGTTGCAGTAATAAGAGAGTTGATAGCGGTATTAAACTTTGTTTTGTATCGATTAATCTTGTTTTTCCGGTATTTAGAAAATGATTCTATGGTATGTCCATATTGAATTTCCTTCAGGCCAGGTAATGGCAATGAAGAGGTGTTTGAACCCATCAGTGGTGTAAACCAATCATGATGGGAGGGAGGTCCTCCGGCTGCATACATTAATCTTGATTGCAGCAGCGCACGTTAGTCCTCTGTTGAAGTCTACCAGACGAAACCGGTCAGGATGCACGTACGCTGCTGCTGAGGAGACGAAGGGAGGATACCGCTGTTGTTCTGGATCTCGCCTGTTAGCCGCAGGAGCGCTGTAATCCACAGCAGGGACTAGCTCGCGGTCGGCGAGCGGCGGTACCTTTCAAAGCCTCTGTGTTTATGATATGCGTGCAAAGGGTGATTGAAATGTAAGCATATACGCTGAAGGGGAGGGAAGTTTTATTTAATTAATAAAGTCGAAACAGTATTACACTACTCTCTTGCTTCATGTCGTTTGCTTACAAATTGCACTGAGGAGATATACAGCCTGATAGTGACCCCTGGTGGACGGATAGGATCTGGACGTGCCTAAGCGACGACAGACCGACTAGAAGCAAGGGCTCATGCAGCTTATGCATAAAGGCGATATTTCAAGGGCAATTCGGTGAGTGGCCACTTCATAGGGGTGCACAGTCGGTGTGGTGAAGGATTAGTGATACTGTGTGTACAATCACTGGTGCTGAACATCAGAGGAGAAATCTTTTTGCTGGCTGTGACTGCACATCCTGTGGAGTTGGGACTAGTTTGCAATTGCAGGCTCTGAAGCACTGCAGGAACTGACTAATATACTTGCACACATACATTGTGTGTGCTGAAGCGCCGCTGAATGTATGATATAACGAACTGAGACGCACAGATTGGGCTATTATTATACATTTGATTTTGCAAGTTTTACGTTTACAGTGGCAGCTAGTGCATTAAAAGGATGCACAGAGTGACATGTTTTACATGATTTTATCTACATGATTTTATTTACTATTGATTCATGATTTGAGTAGATATATTTATTTCTTTATACCTTACACTGATTTATATATATATTTTAGCGCCGGGCGGGTGGTTGACGTTTTTTAGCATCAGTTACCTTTTACAATATTGTTCTTAATAAATGCTGTAGGTTGTTCCATTAGTTACATTTCAGAAACTCTTGTATGCCAATGTGCTAAGGTTGGTGTGTCTGTTTTTTTTCCAGAGAGCAGGTTGTAATGTTCTGGTACCTTTGGTACCCTAATTCCACTTTCCTTAGTGTATGCGCCCCACCATTCTCTTTTGGTAAGGTGCGCATACACCTTTAAGACCGATGCTGTCATCATTGAGTGCCGCAGGAGCGGCTATTTCAACCGCCGGCGGTCTCACTAACATTGTTCGTTCAACGCCGCATAACCTGCCTTGAAGCTCACATGCTTGCAAGCATACCTCGCTGTCGGAACCTCGCTACTGATCCCTGTATCCCGCTACCGGATCACCCGCTCATACCGAACCTCTCTACTACTGCTTGCTACTAGTGATAAGGGGAATCCTCCATAAACCTTCATACTAAAGCTTACACTATCTAGCTCTGCATACTAAGGACTGTTACTATCATCTGCACTATCTAGATTGCTAGCTCTTGAGCCTACTAACATCTATCCTTGCACTGGGTTAGTCTCTCCTGTATGTCATCTGCTATCCTATCATCTACTACCATACATGATTGCTAACCTATCTGCATCCTACCTGTTACCATGTCATTCTCAAGAACATTCCTCTCAAGTGTCTGTCAACTATTGTCTCTACTTAAACCTGTCTCTTCAGCCTATCACCACTATACTACTATATACATAGATCACTCCAGGAACATCTTATTGAGTGTGTATATTTGTATGCTGAATCAGAGACTATCCACAGGGATGAGTCTTGGGAGTTGGGATTGGTATCTCAGCGTTTCTCTACATGACTACTGAGTGGAGTATTTCTGCAGCTGCAAATCCACATTGTTCAGAAAACACAGGAGCGTTACAGATTGAACGAACCTTAAAATGGATTCAGCAGAATTAACCACTCAGGTGACACAATTAAAACAACAAGTAACTGTGTTAATACACGCACTTACTGAATTAAAAGAAGACAATCAGGCTCTGACGCAGCAGGTAACCAGGCTGTCACAACTTGCCGCTGCTCAGCACCCTGAACCCAAAATAAATCCTCCTTTAGTATTTACAGGCGATCGCAAAAAATTTAGTGAATTCAAAAACGCATGTGAGTTACTTTTCTTGCTAAAACCTCATACCTACCTTACTGATCATATCAAGGTTTGCACTATTATTTCTTACCTAACAGGCGATCCATGGGCCTGGGCAGACTCTCTCTTTGAGAAAAACGATCAGCTTCTCAACTCCTACGCTTTATTTCTAGCGGAACTTGCTAGTCTATATGATGACCCCAATAGGCAGAGTACTGCCGATCTTCAATTGAGGTCCTTAAAACAAGGTAGGAGACCTGTGGAAGACTTTGTGGCGGAGTTCAAGAGATGGACCCTTGATTCAGGGTGGAATGATGCATCTCTGAGAACTCAATTTAGACTTGGCCTATCAGAGGCCGTTAAAGACGAGCTCGCCCGAGCGGATTTGCCGAAAACCCTGGATGCTTTGATACAACTCAGTATCACCATAGATAGAAGGCTACGAGAAAGAAAGGCTGAAAAAATGGGAATGCCATTATCCAGTTCTTCTCGGATTTCTGCCGTTGACCCTACTCCTATGGAGGTAGGAACCATACGCCCACCTCTATGAACTACTGAAAGAGCCAGGAGACGATCTAGTAATCTCTGCTTGTACTGTGCATCCCCGGATCACATGATAAACGTCTGTCCCCTTGTCTACAAAAAAAAGGATGAGTGTTCATATGTCCTCCTAGGGGGATTGACAACTTCAATTACTAACCCTTACCTTTTTGTTCGCTTGACATTGCAGTGGGACCAGACCAGGATTACTACTAAGGCCATGATCGACACAGGATCTTGTGGAAATTATATCGACATACGTTTTGCTGTTTTAAATAAAGTCCCTATTATTTCTAAACCTAAACCTGTCTCAGTGAGTCTTATTAACGGTATTCCTTTATCTTCTGGCCCGATCACTGATCAGACACAAGCACTTCTAGTCACCACTAACGAGTCTCATATGGAGACCACCACCTTCGACCTAATACCTTCACCCCACTTTCCCATTGTTTTGGGACTTCCCTGGTTACACACACATCAACCAACCATAGATTGGAAGAAACGGACCCTGGCCTTCCTCTCTTGCTATTGCGAGGGTACGTGTAACCTCCCGTCTTATGGAAAGATGCTGTCTGTGGTGTCAGATGAGATTGCACCACTATGCTATCAGGAACTGTCCGAGGTTTTTCTTGAGAAAAATGCTCAAGTACTGCCTTCCCATAGGGATTATGATTGTACTATTGATCTACTCCCAAATAGCAAATTGCCGTTTAGTCATGTTTATCCTCTTTCGCAGGATGAACTTTCCCATCTCAAGGAATACTTGGATGAGAATTTGACAAAAGGTTTTATTAGACCTTCCACTTCTTCCACAGCAGCAGGACTCTTTTTTGTCCGCAATAAGGACTCAAGTCTCAGGCCTATTATCGACTATAGGCAATTGAACGCCATTACAATAAAAGATCGCTATCCTCTACCGCTTATCCCTGAGCTCATTGAGCAAGTGCGTGGAGCTACCTATTTTTCAAAATTGGACCTGAAAGGGGCATACAATCTCATCCGAATCCGTGATGGAGATGAGTGGAAGACAGCATTCAGAACCAGATACGGTTTGTTCGAATATCTTGTAATGCCATTCGGGCTATGTAACGCTCCCGCAGCCTTCCAACGATTTATAAACGATATCTTTAGAGACTTACTTGATGTCTGTGTTGTGGTATATCTGGACGATATACTTATTTATTCACGATCCTTGTCTGAACATATAAAACATGTAAGACTTGTGTTATCCAGATTGCTTGCACACAACCTATACGTGAAACTAAAAAAATGCTTATTTCATAAAGAAGAAGTACTATTCCTAGGATACATCATATCCAAAACAGGAATCAAGATGGATATGAGTAAGATATCCTGTATTCAGGATTGGCCTATACCAACCACCCGCAAAGCACTACAGCGATTCCTTGGATTTTCAAACTTCTATAGGAAGTTCATCAAGAACTTCTCTGCCATTGTGAGACCCCTCACACAACTCACGAGTATTAAGAGACCATTCAAATGGTCAGCTGAAGCAAATGAAGCTTTTCACTTGTTAAAGGCAAGTTTTACCTCTGCTCCCATACTACGCCATCCAGACCCATCCCTCCAATACATTCTGGAAGTAGATGCGTCAAACATGGCAGTAGGAGCAATACTCTCCCAACGACCAACTAATACTTCACCACTCCATCCAGTCGCCTTCTTCTCTAAATCTTTAAGCAGTCCAGAGGTAAATTACCCAGTGGGTGAAAAGGAACTGCTTGCTATAAAACTGGCTCTGGAGAATTGGCGACATCTACTTGAAGGCACCCGATTACCAATACTCATATATACAGATCATAAAAATCTTCAATATCTTCAGACTAACAAAACCCTCTCCCACCGGCAGGTACGATGGTCACTATTCTTCCTAAGGTTTAACTTTCTAGTGACCTATACACCTGCAGACAAGAATAAAAAAGCGGATGCACTATCACGACTAACTGAAGATAATAACTTCGAAATCCCTTCCGTTCCTATAATACCCTACAAGCGTATTATTGGGGTTGTCCGTTCCTTGAAGGAAGAGGTTCTGCACAGTATAGGTTTGGATTCACCCCCACCACAACTAAGTACTGATGCAGAAGGCTTCCTCTACTACAACGACAAACTTTACATACCCCCTACCATGCGCACCAAGATCTTGGAATTGTCGCATGATGTGCCTATGGCAGGACATATGGGTATGACAAAGACTCTTAATTTGCTTACCAGGCAGTTCTGGTGGCCTGACATGAAGACATCTATACAGAAATTCGTCTCTTCATGCAACGTCTTTGCCAGGTCCAAAATAGACACTACAAAACCATCCGGTCTACTATGCAGTCTACCAATACCCCAGACTCCATGGGAAGTTGTGTCCTTGGACTTTATAGTAGAACTACCTCCTTCCAAAGGATTTAATACCATCTTGGTGTCAGTGGACCATCTGACAAAAATGGCACATTTCGTTGCTATTCGCAGACTACCTTCGTCCAAACAAACAGCGGAACTACTGATGAAACATGTCTTTAAGTTACATGGTATTCCGAAAACTCTTTTGTCTGACCGTGGATCGCAATTCATCTCCAAGTTCTGGCAAGAACTATGTCACATACTACGAATTGAGCAGAAGCTCACTTCTCCCTACCATCCTCAGACCAACGGACAGACTGAAAGAGTCAACCAGTGCATCGAGCAATATTTACGTTGTTACACATCATACCAACAGGATGATTGGGTGGATCTCCTCCCTCTGGCAGAATTTGCCTACAACAACGCAACCCACAGTACGACCAAACAGAGTCCGTTCTACTTGAACTATGGGTTTTATCCCACTATTCTTCCACCACGCATCCTTCCTTCAAATAACCCAGTAGCCTCAGACTATCTTACCCAAATAAAGGACTCTCTGGGTTTACTTAATACTACCATCTCACACGCTCATAGTCAACAAAAGAAGTACTATGATCTTCGTAGAAGACCTTCTCCTCAGTATGCTATTGGGGACCTCGTTTGGCTCTCAACAAAAAACTTAAGATTAAAGATCCCTAGCAAAAAGCTTGGGCCTCTGTTCTTGGGACCTTTCCCAATCAGGAAACTTATTGGAAAAGCTGCAGTACAGCTCACATTACCAACAGACCTCAAAATACATCCCATCTTCCATGTGTCGCTACTGAAGCCCCATGTTCCTGACCAAGGAATAAGGCCTACTATCCCACCTCCACCTCCTGTACAAGTTGAAGGTGGAGAAGAATATGAGATAAAAGAGATTCTGGATTCTCGTATCCACAGAAGAAGACTCCAATATCTAGTCCGATGGAAGAACTATGGGCCCCAAGACGACACCTGGCTAAATACCTCTGACATACATGCCCCTAGACTAATTCGCAATTTTCACGCGAAATACCCGGAAAAAACAGCTCCAGAGGCCTTCAGGAGCCGGCCTTAAGGGGGGGGTACTGTAATGTTCTGGTACCTTTGGTACCCTAATTCCACTTTCCTTAGTGTATGCGCCCCACCATTCTCTTTTGGTAAGGTGCGCATACACCTTTAAGACCGATGCTGTCATCATTGAGCGCCGCAGGAGCGGCTATTTCAACCGCCGGCGGTCTCACTAACATTGTTCGTTCAACGCCGCATAACCTGCCTTGAAGCTCACATGCTTGCAAGCATACCTCGCTGTCGGAACCTCGCTACTGATCCCTGTATCCCGCTACCGGATCACCCGCTCATACCGAACCTCTCTACTACTGCTTGCTACTAGTGATAAGTACCCCGCAGGTGAATCCTCCATAAACCTTCATACTAAAGCTTACTCTATCTAGCTCTGCATACTAAGGACTGTTACTATCATCTGCACTATCTAGATTGCTAGCTCTTGAGCCTACTAACATCTATCCTTGCACTGGGTTAGTCTCTCCTGTATGTCATCTGCTATCCTATCATCTACTACCATACATGTTTGCTAACCTATCTGCATCCTACCTGTTACCATCTCATTCTCAAGAACATTCCTCTCAAGTGTCTGTCAACTATTGTCTCTACTTAAACCTGTCTCTTCAGCCTATCACCACTATACTACTATATACATAGATCACTCCAGGAACATCTTATTGAGTGTGTATATTTGTATGCTGAATCAGAGACTATCCACAGTGATGAGTCTTGGGAGTTGGGATTGGTATCTCAGCGTTTCTCTACATGACTACTGAGTGGAGTATTTCTGCAGCTGCAAATCCACATTGTTCAGAAAACGCAGGAGCGTTACACAGGTATGCAAGCCTTCGCATTAGAAAAGTGAGTTTTTATAATGTTTTAATGATATTTGCGTGTCCTGCAAAGGGTAGGCGTCTGGCTTATTCGGAAGAGACTTGACAGCTTGTCAAATCTTTAATGGAAATCTGGATACTAGACCAGAAGTTGGCCAACACTGGGCAGTCCCAGAAAATATGTAGGAAAGAGCCCTCCATTTTGAGGCATTGCCAGCGTGAAAGAAACACCTGGGGATTTTCTTATTCTTATTATGATTTGAACATGATTTTGGACTTAGCTCTAAAGATCACTGATAAACTTTATATGCATATTTGCACTATTATAACGTTTCATTTTATATGTATGTATGTTACACTTTATGTATTGATACATTATCAATTGGTTTATTATTTAATGTCAAGCTCTGTATCTTGTATGTATTGAAATTATATGTGGAAGTACAAGAACTGTTGTTTCTAAAATTATCCCTGCTGCTGGAGCTGTTGTGTTGTGTCAGCCCTGCATAAACCCATTGGTTTCATGTCTACACACAAATATGTCCCAGCAAGAAAGAAGAAATAAATGCTCCTGCACTTGAGAGTTGCTATGCAGCTTGATCTATAAAAGAGCGACTCCACTCATTTAGCCACTATTCCGGCTGTGCTGCTACTCCAAACAGGTCAAGAAAACCCCAAGAGGCTCTAAAAACTAAAATAATACAGAGGGTGCACCAGCCTAGTGCATTACCTTTGCAACAATTTATTATAAAAAAAAAAAAAAGAAATTCTGTACATCATACTCACAAATGACTTGTTCAAGCATGATAAAAAAAAAAATATATATATATGCACCAAATGTCCATACAGCATGATCTACTGGTTAGAAATAGGGATGATCGAACGGTTCGGGTCGACCATCGGTTCGACCCGAACATTGGATGTTCGATATTTGGCCGAATACCGAACTTTTTGCGGCAAAAGTTCAGTATTCGGCCACCAGAACCGCCCAAAATGCACTGGGACAGGAACTGGGCTTTAAAAGCCCGTGATTGGCCCAGAAACGTCTGCAAAAGCCAATGAGGGGGCAGGAGTCTCCTAGGAACGTGATTGGAGTGACTACGGGGACCAGAGGCCAATCAGGAGTGAATACGCCCCACACTATATAAGATGGCCCCGCCTAACCCCTAGCACAGTTATCCAGAGCCTGTTGAAGAGAGTTGAAGCAGTTCTGTCTGACTCCTGCTTGCTACACTACATTTCCTACATATCGAGTGGTTCTAAAGCTCCATATAGCAGAATTGTATTTAGCTTACAGCCAGTGTAGTTAGATACAGCGATTGTGCTGGTTCTTAGAGTTAAAAAAAAAAAAAAAAAAAAAACTTAAGGGACAGTGTCAGTCTTCTGCTGTATGGAGCTTTCTATTTAGTGGAAAGGGATATCTAGTGTAGTTAGGGAACTTTGTACTACATTAGTTAGATTTGAAAATTTAGTTTCTGTAGGGAAAGTGTGAGGGTTCTGTTTAGTGAGCACGTGGCACAGTGCTGCTGTATCACAGCAGGTATACGTGCTTGCTAGGCAGCAAAATACAGTGACAACTTAACGCCTGTTGTTCAAAGCGTTAGGTGCACTGTACAAAAGCCTTTGCAACTGTGCGTGACACGCAACTGCTGTGCTGTATCCAGCGACAACTGTGGGTCGCATAGCAGTGTGCGTTTTTCACCGCACACAGTTGCCAACGCATCAGTGACAACCTAACGCCTGTTGTTCAAAGCGTTAGGTCCACTGTGCAAAAGGCTTTGCTACTGTGCGTGAACCGCAACTGCTGTGCTGTATCCAGCGACAACTGTGGGTCGCATAGCAGTGTGCGTTTTTCACCGCACACAGTTGCCAACGCATCAGTGACAACTTAACGCCTGTTGTTCAAAGCGTTAGGTGCACTGTACAAAAGCCTTTGCAACTGTGCGTGACACGCAACTGCTGTGCTGTATCCAGCGACAACTGTGGGTCGCATAGCAGTGTGCGTTTTTCACCGCACACAGTTGCCAACGCATCAGTGACAACCTAACGCCTGTTGTTCAAAGCGTTAGGTCCACTGTGCAAAAGGCTTTGCTACTGTGCGTGAACTGCAACTGCTGTGCTGTATCCAGCGACAACTGTGGGTCGCATAGCAGTGTGCGTTTTTCACCGCACACAGTTGCCAACGCATCAGTGACAACTTAACGCCTGTTGTTCAAAGCGTTAGGTGCACTGTACAAAAGCCTTTGCAACTGTGCGTGACACGCAACTGCTGTGCTGTATCCAGCGACAACTGTGGGTCGCATAGCAGTGTGCGTTTTTCACCGCACACAGTTGCCAACGCATCAGTGACAACCTAACGCCTGTTGTTCAAAGCGTTAGGTCCACTGTGCAAAAGGCTTTGCTACTGTGCGTGAACCACAACTGCTGTGCTGTATCCAGCGACAACTGTGGGTCGCATAGCAGTGTGCGTTTTTCACCGCACACAGTTGCCAACGCATCATTGAGAAATATGCCTGGTAGACCAAGAAAAGGCATACGTGGCCCTGCTGCGGAAAGGGGCACAGCTTCTAGGGTGTCTAGAGGCAGGGGTGGACGTGGTGGTCAGTCCTCAGCCAGGCCACCATTTGGATTGTTCTCCGGCAGTGGCCAAGCTATACGTCCACAGTATGTACAGGAGGTGGTGGACTATATGAACAAACCCTCATCATCGGCATCATCTGCAACTACAGTGACCCAGGCAGAGAAAAGTGGTCAGTCTTCTGCAGTTGTCAGAACAAATACAGATGAGTCCATGTCCACCTCATGTCCTCCCTTAGACCCAATTTCAGACATGGCAGAGGAGTCAGCTGAGCTGTTTGACCACAGTGTCGGCCATCTACTCCAGCCTGATGCTCAGTCCTTTATGGAGTCTGATGTTGGGTCTGAGTTTGAGGAGGAGGCAGAGCAAACAAGAGGGGAGAGCAGACGGCCCGCTCCATCTAAGGCCGCACCTGTTGTCTCCCAGGCCAGGCCTGATGCTCAGTCTTTGATAGAATCAGATGTTGGGTCTGAGGTTGAGGAGGAGGCAGAGCAAACAAGAGGGGAGAGCAGACGGCCCGCTCCATCTAAGGCCGCACCTGTTGTCTCCCAGGCCAGGCCTGATGCTCAGTCTTTGATGGAGTCAGATGTTGGGTCTGAGGTTGAGGAGGAGGCAGAGCAAGCAAGAGGGGAGAGCAGACGGCCTACTCCATCTAAGGCCGCACCTGTTGTCTCCCGGGCCACTATACACACCTCATCTTGCTGGGCCTTTTTTGAGACATCCCATGCAGATAAAACAGTTGCGATCTGCAAGATTTGTAAGAAGGGTATAAAACGTGGCAAAAATGTCAACCACCTGGGTACAAGCTGCCTAAACAGGCATTTGACAACCCACCACTCGGCCCGTTGGCAGGAGCATTTAAAGAACCCACAAAAGGGCCAAAGATTGGTCAGTCGGCCTCCTAGTTCTCCTCGCGCTCCTCCTCATGCTCCATCTGCTCCACCTGCTCCACCTGCACATCAGTCTGTTCCTGGCCCTGCTATAGTCACTCGTCACCTGTTGGCAGCCTCCACTGGCAGGGATGATGATATAGCAGGCAGTGTCGCATCTACCTCCAGCACACCACCAGCTGTATCATCTAGACGCCAAATTTCGATTCCACACATGCTGGAACGAAAAAAAATGTATACTCCCCGCCACCCACATGCCCAGCGTCTAAACAGTAGTTTGGCTAAACTACTGGCTCTGCAACTATTACCATTTAACCTGGTAGAGTCTGCTCCCTTCCGTGACTTCGCAAAATGTGCAGTTCCACAGTGGCAGGTGCCAAGTCGGCATTACTTTTCCCGTAAGGCCCTGCCATCCCTATACCAACATGTGGAAGGCAATGTAGTGTCATCCCTGGCCAAGTCAGTCAGCCGTAAGATACACTTGACGGCTGACACTTGGTCAAGCAAACATGGGCAGGGACGGTACATTTCTGTCACTGCTCACTGGGTGACACTGCTTGCCAGTGGAAGGGATTGTAGCCAGGGCTCGGTGCTGCAGCCAGTGTTGCCCCCACGTCTGCAAACAGCTGGTGGTGTCGCTGATCCGGGTAGATCGATCACTTCTACCCCCTCCTGCTCCTCCTCCTCTACCTCCTCCATGCCCTCCTCTGCAGAATGGTCCTTTGAATATGATGAGATACCACGTAAACGTTCAAAGGGCTATTCTATGTCTCAGGCCAAAAGGTGTCACGCAGTGCTGCAGCTTGTGTGTCTAGGGGACAGGCAGCACACTGCCCCTCAGATTCTTGGGGCTCTGCAGGCACAGGCCCAGAGGTGGTTGACACCACGCCAGCTGCAGCCAGGGATGGTGGTTACTGATAATGGGTCAAACCTCCTGGCCGCCCTTCGTCAGGGAAAGTTAACCCATGTGCCATGCCTGGCGCATGTCCTGAATCTCGTGGTACAGCGGTTTTTGAACTCGTACCCGGGAATGCAGGATGTGCTAAGGATGGCAAGAAGGGTGTGCAGTCACTTCAGGCGGTCGTACAGTGCCACTGCACGTTTGGCCGAAGTGCAGCGCGAGTTTCACCTGCCGGTACACCGCCTCATCTGTGACATGCCCACCCGCTGGAACTCCACCTTGGCTATGCTGCAGCGCCTGTACACGCAGCAGAGGGCCCTCAATGAATACCTATGCGAGTACGGCACCAGCACTGGCTCTGCGCGCCTGGGCTTCTTTTCACCACGGCAGTGGCTTTTGATTAAGGATGCATGCGCTGTCCTCTCGCCATTTGAGGAGGCCACAAGGATGGTCAGCCGGGACAGCGCATGCATCAGTGACACCCTACCGGTACTGTTTTTGTTGGAGCACACTCTGCGTGGCATTATGGACAGGGCACTGGAGGCAGAGCAGCAGGAGGAAGAGGAGGACTTCCTTGCCTCTCAAGGCCCCCTTTATCCTGAGAATCCTGACCCCATTATGCCTAGCTCCCAGAGGCCCGAGCAGGATCCAGGGGTGGAAGAGGAGGAGGAGGACGATTCTGCGGGAACTTTTGCAGGGTTTGAGGAGGAGGAGGAGGAAGACATGCGGCAATCTGCAAGGCCTAGTTTGACTCCCTCGGGACACTTTGGAGTAGTACGTGGCTGGGAGGAGGAGGAGCCCGTTGAAGATAATGTCGTTATGAGTGACCCCGAGGAGTCAGCTTCTCAGGCCTTCGCTAATTTGCGACGCATGGGAAACATCATGCTCCAGAGCCTGCGAAAGGACCCCAGAATCAAGGCCATTAAAGAGACTAACCACTATTGGTTGGCCACCCTACTTGACCCCCGGTACAAGTGTAAAGTCTCGGAGCTTTTCCCATCCACCCATAGAGTCCACAGGATCAAATCCCTTGAGGACAGTCTCAAGAGGAATCTGGTGAACATGTTCCCCGACTCCCGTAGGGTGCAGGGGCGGGGACAACCTACCATGGATTCTACTGGTGGTCACGAGAGGAGCGTTGGAGAAGGCGTGCGGTTGACGGATGCCTTTCGGTCTTTTTTTAGTCCTCACCGCCCAGGCCTCTCAGCTGCCACATCGCATCGACACCGTCTGCATCACATGGTGGACGATTACGTGAGGGCACAAAGTGACACAGAGGGCTTTTCATGTGACGAATCCGATCCACTGGCATACTGGGTCTTAAGATTAGACCACTGGCCAGAACTGGCCCAGTATGCCATGGAGTTGTTGGCCTGCCCTGCTTCCAGTGTCCTATCGGAACGGGCATTCAGCGCAGCAGGAGGATTCGTCACAGACCATCGAACTAGACTCTCCACCGACTCAGTCGACCGTTTGACATTCATTAAGATGAATCAGTCGTGGATATCAAGCTTTGATGCACCTGATGCAGACCTTGTAGACTAGGCTATCGTTGTGATGTGGCAGTTGAGCCTCAGTTTAAGCCTGGACCATGGTGCCACCCTCAAACCCTCCTCTCATTCTCTTTACGTTCACAGAACCTCATTTTGGTTATGACAAAAACGACAATGTTTGCGCACCTGTTCCACAGGTGCACACCTTTACAATTTTTGGGCCTCCTTCAACACCAGCTCTTTGGGGTTAAGGTGGGGAGGCTATACTAAAACAAAAACGACAATGTTTGCGCACCTGTTCCACAGGTGCACACCTTTACAATTTTTGGGCCTCCTTCAACGCCAGCTCTTTGGGGTTAAGGTGGGGAGGCTATGCTAAAACAAAAACGACAATGTTTGCGCACCTGTTCCACAGGTGCACACCTTTACAATTTTTGGGCCTCCTTCAACACCAGCTCTTTGGGGTTAAGGTGGGGAGGCTATGCTAAACAAAAACTACCATGTTTGCGAACCTGTTCCACAGGTGCACACCTTTACAATTTTTGGGCCTCCTTCAACACCAGCTCTTTGGGGTTAAGGTGGGGAGGCTATGCTAAAACAAAAACGACAATGTTTGCGCACCTGTTCCACAGGTGCACACCTTTACAATTTTTGGGCCTCCTTCAACACCAGCTCTTTGGGGTTAAGGTGGGGAGGCTATGCTAAAACAAAAACTACAATGTTTGCGCACCTGTTCCACAGGTGCACACCTTTACAATTTTTGGGCCTCCTTCAACGCCAGCTCTTTGGGGTTAAGGTGGGGAGGCTATGCTAAAACAAAAACGACAATGTTTGCGCACCTGTTCCACAGGTGCACACCTTTACAATTTTTGGGCCTCCTTCAACACCAGCTCTTTGGGGTTAAGGTGGGGAGGCTATGCTAAAACAAAAACTACAATGTTTGCGCACCTGTTCCACAGGTGCACACCTTTACAATTTTTGGGCCTCCTTCAACGCCAGCTCTTTGGGGTTAAGGTGGGGAGGCTATGCTAAAACAAAAACTACAATGTTTGCGCACCTGTTCCACAGGTGCACACCTTTACAATTTTTGGGCCTCCTTCAACACCAGCTCTTTGGGGTTAAGGTGGGGAGGCTATGCTAAACAAAAACTACCATGTTTGCGAACCTGTTCCACAGGTGCACACCTTTACAATTTTTGGGCCTCCTTCAAAGCCAGCTCTTTGGGGTTATGGTGGGGAGGCTCCGCCAACACCAAAACTACCATGTTTGCGCACCTGTTCCACAGGTGCACACCTTCATAATTTTTACGCCTTCTTCAACACCAGCTCTTTGGGCTTACAGTGGTATGGCTCCGCCAACACCCAAACAACAATTTTTGCGCACCTGTCACACAGATGCATATCATTGTAATTTTTTTCCTTACAAAGGCAATTATTGCTTTCATTACCAGCACTTTCATAGGGATATGGTGTCAAGGCATCGTCCGCACCACCAAATGCCCAATTTTTAAGCATCCTTTACTTCTATTCAAAGTCAAGAGACAACAGTATTCATCCAAAACATCTCTAATCTTGTTCACTCTGCACTACATTGTGGCCCCTACCCCTAACCCTCAATGTATCCGTGCATATATGTCTGTTTCTTGTGAGATTTCATGTTAAAGTGCACCAAACACCATTTTACATGAAATAAAGTGCAATTACATACATCTTTGGACTTCTTGAAACATTTGGTAATAAAAGCCCCATTGTGGAAATACACCCGTTAATTATATGCACATTTAAAGAGACAGCACCTTTTTCCAAAAAAACCTCTAATCTTGTTCCCAGTGCACTGCATTATGTCCCCATCATACACATTGGCTGAGCCGTTGATTAGGAGCAAAAGAAAGGTGCGGTTAAGCAAAAAAGTCATTTTTGAAGGTTTGGTATGCTGTAATTCTGGTTCTGGACATGCTACAGAGCTGAAACTTCACAGGTACAACTTTTAGACCCCCCAGACACTAAATCCAAAGAAATCTCTTTTTTTTTTTTTTTTTTTAATTTTTTCAATAATTGGCTATCTATCAAAAACGACAATTTTTAAGAACTTTTTTTTGTGTGATTAATAGTCCCTGGGGCATGACCCAGAACCCTAGGCACTTTTTAGGGGCATTTATTGGGTTTTAGGGCTTAAAAATGGTGTTTTTTGATTACAGAAGTTCGGGTCCCATTGATTTCAATGGGGTTCTGAAATCCGAACCGAACTTTCGTGAAGTTCGGGTGTTCTGGTCGAACCGAACTTTTCAAAAGTTCGATCATCCCTAGTTAGAAACAGTTGTGGGATGCAAATCTCCAAATGAAGATGGCATGTTTCAAGGGTGACCCCTCTTCTTCAAAGCTGGCTCCAACTCCGAAGAAGAGGGGTCACCCTCGAAACGCGTCAACTTCATTTGGAAATTTACATCCCACAACTGTTTCTAACCAGTAGATCATGTTGTATGGATATATATATATTTTTTTTTTTATCACACTTGAACAAGTCATCTCGTTTGTGAGGATAATGTACAGAATTTCTTTTTTATAATAAATTGTTGCAAAGATAATGCCCTAGGCTGGTGTGCCCTCACAGTAAATCTGTGTATTTACTACAGATAGAGAGGCATCAAGCTTCTATTGCTCAAGATGAGGACTCACAAGAGGCCTCCCTTGAATAAAATAAACTTGGCAGAAATGTCTGATAATTTGATCTGTGGAAAAGGTCTATGGAATGAATAACTGATGCTGATGAAACATGTAATGATGCAGCACCACTAAGCAGTGCGCTCTCAATCTAAAAACGTTTTATGAAACCTAAAATATTCTCTTCTATTAAATATTAACATAGAGGAGTCTGTTCAAGAACTAAAAAACCTCAGGGCTCTTAACAAAGGAAAGTATACATCACGTTTTTAGTGGCCACGTTACAAGTAGGGGACAAAATATCTGAATTGCATGAAACTACTGTACATCTCGCCACTCTACATCTACCAGACACAATAAGAGAGCGTAACATAGCTCCAAACTGCCCCTGATTTCAAAAAACTATCCCTTATTTGGAACAAAGTCCTTCTGTCCCTCTTTCCTCCTCATTTGGCCTTCACTTTTGTCTGATCCTTATATCTGTATATAAAATTCACTAGTTATTGTTCAAAAAGTGTTTTCCAGTGCTAAACCTTTCATCCAATTTCTAAATTGCTGCCTTTGTAAATTTCAAAAGCCAGCATAAAGAAAAAAAGCACTTGTGGGTTTAACTATTCATTTTTTGTGTATATTTCTCCTTTAATGGGGCATGGCAGGGGGTGTGTTCTATGCCTACATACTTTTGCTAATAGGTGTCCCTCGTTCCCATCTCAAAAAGTTGGGAGAAATTATCTTAAGGATCATCTCGCTCAAAGTGTTCCACACTTAGCAAACATCTTATAAGGGCTCATAGAGAAAAAAAAGCAGCAAGGGGTAAGCTCACCGCATAAAGAGGAAAGCAGACATTAGGGCAAAAGTCACAGAGACACAGGCCCATGTACAAGCCACACAAGACAAGCACAAATAGCTGGAGCATGAGCACAGGCAGAGGCCCAGGCAATGCAGGCTATAGCAGAAGCAGAGTTGGAAGAACTTCAAACAGAAATGGGGGAAATGGCAGCTATGGCTAAGCTAACTGTTTTAGAACAAGCTGCTACTGTGAGTGAATTTGATAGTGTCAGTCTTGCAACCATGCAAGATCCCATAGAGCTTACTGTTCTGCCTCACTTTCATGTATTTTTTATATCTTGTATTAAACTGCATGAGGTTATCATTTTTTGTAGTACGCCATTATCTAGTAGTGGTTTGGAGTCACCTTAACTTGTTTACTAATTTGATTTGGGTATCTTTCTCTGTCCTACCCTCCTATTTGGTGTGAGTTTGTTTAGTCCTAGCTAAACCCTCCTCACGTTTTCCATGTTCCCTCAGTCTGTGGTATTTATTCACAGAGACAGGGCTCAGAAAAGTCATTGTTTTCTTACACTTCAAAAGACTGGAAAAACATTCTCTGAACTGCAATATCTGAACTTCAACATCTGTGTCTCTTTGAAAAATTGAGCTGCCTGTGGATGGTGCCAAGTCAGCAGGTGACCATACTGTCCAGTATATAAAGGCATGCCAAGTGGCATTGGAAACAGAACAGGCAAAAAGAACTATGTTTTAAACCAGAGCACCAGATTTTCCGTCGACCCTGATGATCCTAACATTTCTTCAGAGTATCAGCTTTCTGTAACTATTATTACACACCTGTTTTGAACCCTCATGCTATATTGGACTATCTACATTGAAGGCATACTATCAACTAAGGTGTTAGCATTCAAGCCCAACCACTACTACCCCTTCAGGATAGTGATCTACTGACTCACAGCAACAATACTCCAGAATATAATCCTGTCATAGCAATTGACTACAAACATTTTCCTGGTTTAGGCGCCTTTGCTACTTCACGCGTCCCTAAGCTAAGCTCTGACATGTATTTAGCAAAAATACATGTCAATAGACATCGAAAAAAAAAAAAAAAAAAAAGGTAAGCCATATACTTACAAGTATTGCATTCACAACAAGGTTTGATGACCAGTTTGAGAACTAAAGAGGGTGGAAGTCTAACATTTAAGGCAACCTTCAGTGGCTTGGTATCCTGCCTGTTGAAGAATTCTATATGTTGATAACGTGGCTATCCCCACAGTCTTCTGGTAAGCTATCTGGTAAGGATAATACAATATTTCAGGAACTGAATTAACTTTTGCTTGGAATAGATTTTGCTAATGCCAATCCTCACCTACCAGGCCTTTAGCTATCTAGACACCAATCATGGTGTGAATCAAATTGTTTCCAAGCTGCCATACATCATTCTGGATAAGTGGTCAACTATAGGTATAAAACAAAGACTTAAGTTTCCTTTCGGCCATTTTTCTTTTTCTGTGACTTCATCTGGAATATTACAAAACTAAAATGACCCGAGCTTCATATAGAGTGAGCTCAGCACTTTCCCAAGGACAAATATGCTTACAGTAAATTCAGAGACTCTAGGGTTCCCTAGAAAAAGACTACCAAGCCTTGACACAAGCCATGAAAAGACAAATATGCTATACAATCTTGACACACAAACTGACAAAGGTGACTAGAATGAGTAGATAGAAAATCCCCATTGCAAATGTTCAATTCATAAGAAGCCACATCCTCTCAAGAAATGTATTGAGTTCCAAAACAAACCTCTGCAAGGAACTGTTAAAACAATTCAGGATATTTTTTAAGTGTTGTGCATCTACAGAACATGTAAACTGTAAGGCAGTGATCAAATGTAATGTAAACTGTAGGTTCAAGTGCTTTATCCACTTGAGCACAACCCTTCTCCTGCAGATCCTTCTCTTGCCTCATTAGACTATGGCAGGGAGAGCCACCATCAAGGAATTTTGAGAAAAATGTGTGCAAAAAATTTGTCTTGTTAAGGTGTTTATCTACAAACCACCTAGCAAAGCAATTAAGATGCACATTGTCTTGGATGAACAAAGCAATAATTCACTTATAGATTCAGAATTCTTCAACTTGTTCGACATAGAGGGAAATGTTTAGTTCTAAACTGTCTCAGTGCAAAATTCTGGAAAAAAACTTTTGTTCTAATGATTTCATGATTGAACCTTTGGAAAGAACGGATCTGATTCCTCTTCCTAAACTGATTAAGTGTAATCAAATACCTAATGGTATAGCGATAATCTCTACACTAGAAGCATTTTCCCAGCCTCATCTAAGCCATTTTCTGACTGTATCTCACCACTTGACAACAATACCAAAATTATGCTTCTGCTGGGAAGAGACATCCTGAGAGTACACAAGGTTTGCCAGCAGCACAATGGCTGTAACAACGATCCTTTTCCTAAAAGACTAGGTTTGGTTTGTATGAAGGCCCACCCTTCATACAAACATCAGATGATTTGCACTCCAATAAAAATTATCATACAAGGAATTTAAAGGCTACATTAAAGAACAGCTTTGTGATAACTCTGGTAAGTCTACACTCCAGACTGTCACCAACAGCAACTAGCCTAAATCTTGATTAGATGACTAGGAATATATTAAAGAGGTTGTAAACTCAGTTACATTTTTTTTTTACATGCTGAAAGAGAAACACATAATGAGCTAGTATGCATCGCGGTGATGTCACTCCTGCGCACGCGCGCGGGAGCTGACAGTCACGGCACGGGGCTTTGAAGGAACGGCACCAGCGGCCGTTCCTTCAGAGCGCATGCGCCAGTGATGTCACTGGCTGCATGTAAGGTAAATATCTCCTAAACGGTACATGTTTAGGAGATATTTACAGTACCTATAGGTAAGCCTTATCATAGGCTTATATATAACAGAAAGTGCAGCGCTATCAAAAAATGGATTATGAAGATGATATCAAGGAGAGCAGTCCACAGGTGCAAATTATGGTGAAGCATGCACAAGATATAAACATTCAGTGCTCTTCAATGTGCTGGTAATCCTCCACCCAGTCTCATTAGCCTCTCACCTCACACTTAGCCCCTGTGTCACCAGACGGGCTAGTAAGACATAAACTTTCTCCAAGGATATCACCAATACAGATTAGATCAGTATTCCTCTTCATCAGAAAATAAGGCTCACAGGTAACAGATCACAGGTCCATAAAGCGGGTCACAGGTCCATAGGAAAACAAAGGTCCGGACATAGTGCATTACCGCAATAAATTACTTTATTGAACATAGCATAAAATCATAAAATTACCTAGTGCTTTACAAGGTAATTTTATGATTTTATGCTATGTTCAATAAAGTAATTTATTGCGGTAATGCACTATGTCCGGACCTTTGTTTTCCTATGGACCTGTGACCCGCTTTATGGACCTGTGATCTGTTACCTGTGAGCCTTATTTTCTGATGAAGAGGAATACTGATCTGATCTGTATTGGTGATATCCTTGGAGAAAGTTTATGTCTTACTAGCCCGTCTGGTAACACAGGGGCTAAGTGTGAGGTGAGAGGCTAATGAGACTGGGTGGAGGATTACCAGCACATTGAAGAGCACTGAATGTTTATATCTTGTGCATGCTTCACCATAATTTGCACTTGTGGACTGCTCTCCTTGATATCATCTTCATAATCCATTTTTTGATAGCGCTGCACTTTTTGTTATATATTTGTTATTGGGACTTTTAGTTTATTGATCCTTTAGTGCATAGCAGCTTTCTATTATTGTTTTGTACAGTTGCGCTGAATTTTTTATTATTATTTATCATAGGCTTACCTATAGGTAAAAGTGTCAGAGGAGGGTTTACTTCCTCTTTAAAGGAGTTGTAAAGTCAGAAGGTTTTTTGTCTTAATGCATTCTATGCATTAAGATAAAAAGCTTTCTGTGTGCAGCAGCCCCCCTCATCCCCTCTAATACTTACCTGAGGTCCCTTTAGCTCCAGCAATGTAGGAATGTCTCGGCCGCCCGGGACTCCCCTCCTTATTGGCTGAGACAGCAGTGCGGCACCATTGGGTCCTGCTTCTGTCAATCAAAGTCAGTCAGCCAATGAGAATAGAAAGGGGGCTGGGCTGGGCTGGGCTGGGCCGAGCCATGCCGCAGTTCAGTGTCTGAATGGACACACAGAGCTGTGACTATGCCCCCATAGCAAGCTGCTTGCCAGCATCCAGGCTGCTTTGTGCAATTCCACTGCAACAGAGCAGGCAAGTATTACATGTCTGTTATTTTTAATTTTAAAAAAATGAGACTTTACAATCACTTTATTACTGAGATCCTGTACAACCATGCTTATGTTCACTGGTTCACTGACTGTGTTGCTAATGACTCTTAGGCTCCATGCACAGTGGGGTTAAAAAAGACGGCAGTTCCCTTGGCAGAAAAATAATGCTTATATAGAGCATTTTTGTACACCGTTTAGACAAGTTTAGGAGAGTTTAGCTTTTTTATAGCTGAAAGCTCCATTCAGAAACGCAAGCCAGAAGGTTTTCTTTCCTACCTCTAAACGTTGAGCCTAACATATGCCTCTAATCATCCTAATGTGAATGAACACATAGATTAACATTGAGCTGCAAAACACAAAACTCCTATAAAAGCAATGATTTTTAAGCCATTTTCCATGGATCACTATCTACTTCAGTAAATGCTACAAAGTTGCTCAAAGATAACCAGCTGCAACCTCAAGCAAGTTCTCTCATCAATGAATCTGTATCTGCAATTTAGCTACATTCTTTCATCAAGACCCCAGCTTTCCTCTGGAATGTCATCATTGTCTTATGGTCTTTTGAATATATGTTACCAGTGTTTACTCAACTGGACAAACATGGACCTATTGTGTTTTCTTTGGATTACAATTTTTAGTCAGTGAAGTTTTGACATACTGTGGCCTTTCTAACTTTGAAAATAGGTTCTTCAAGAGATTCATCCGTCTTCCTCCTTGTTTTATGGATCTATATTTATATTTTGCATAAGACATACACCCCTGAACCTCAAAGCTTGTGAAGTACCCTAGAGGCAGAGTGGGCTAACTTTCCACCTCAAGGTCTAATTCTTGGCAATAGTGGACCAATGTGAACAGATATCTGCCAGTCACTTTGTGATGCAAGAAATGAAGTTTATTGACTCCCACTTAACACTCCTGGGAGCGAGGGTTAGAGCACAGAATACCTATGGACTCTAATATGTGGGTCAAAAAGTATTTACAGTCTTTACAGAGAGAGAGTTGCCTTAAGCCAAGCTGAAATTCCATGAAATCAGCTCCTGACTGTAAGATACTATTTTGTTCAGCCGACTCCTTGGGAGAGGAAATCACACTTCAGTTGAGGACTATGCTTCACCCAGCTTCTCAGATACCCCAGTCAGGTTGACTTTCCTCCATGGGGCTTCAGTTCCTTTGAACGACATACCAGGCCTCCAACCTAAGCTCCTATCCAGGCACACAGTCACCCTCCTCAGGTCTAAGAGGATTAGACAGCCATTTACATCCCTACCCCAGGCAGGAGGTCTCAGCGTAGACTGACTTCCCATGGTCCCCTAAATATTTGTATCCCCCCTCAGCCTCCACCACTTACAACAAACCTCCTGGCGGTTGTATATAAATATCCATAACTGATTAGAGCAGCCTCCCATCTTGTAAAGAGTTTAAAAATGTTCAAAAGTCGATGAGGAAGGAAAAGGGGAACCTGGGAAGGCAAGATTTAAGCAGATCAAACTTCAGTTTTAAAGTATATGTAAAACCCAAGCTATTTTTAAGCTTTTTTCTTTTTTTTAACAGAACAATGCTGCCACAACCTTAGGACACAGGACCCAGAAAAAGAGCACTATGGGACTTGACTGCAGCTCCCAGCACAGACACATCATGGTTCTACACAGCATGACACCATCAGCTTCGGAAGCTCTTTCTCTCGCCTGGAGATCTTTGGAAGCTGATAGTGTCAGGTTGTGTAAAATTGTGACGTGTCTGCACCCGGGCCAGCAGTCAGGTCCTATAGTGCTCTGTTTCTGGGTCCTGTGTCCTAAGGTTGTAGCAGTATTGTTCTGTCAACAGAGTCCTAAATGAAACAAGAGTTCTACAAAGATTAATTCTAAAGCTTGAGGAAGGGTACTCAAAAAAACACTTCCCAGGATATGTGTGTGGTGACATAACTACAACCTGGATGATTTAACTCCCTATGCTCTCTGTAAAATCTTTTTAATAGTGGTCCTGTGAAGTGAATCTGATAATAGTCCTATGCATTCACTGAGGGGGGTAATGCCTGATGGCTGTCTAATATAGGGTCACTACAAGGAGTGGATTGTTGGGTTAACTTTCTAACTTGAACTATTACCAGGAGTAGATTATTAAAGCACTTTTTTGGGAATATTTCATGGACGCCTATGAACACTATAAGGGAGGTTTTCTAAAATTAGAACACTCAGAATCTGGTGCAGCTGTGCATGGTAGCCAATCAGCTTCTAACTAGCTGGTTTCTGTGCAGAGCTGCACCAGATTTTTCATGCTCCAGTTTTAGTAAATCTCCCCCTATGAATTGGTGATACATTTTTTGTTTTCTGAAACTCACTATACTATTTGGTTATATATATATACAGTATGTTACTGTTTTGAATGATTGTGCACATACTGATGAACATATATTCTTATAAGGATTTAAGGCGAATGATTTTATATGATTGCATGTTTAATTTGATATTGATTTGATATAGAGTTGCACTTTTGGTATCACAAATTTAAGTGCTGGGTTTCTTTTCTTTATTATTTTATTTTCACCTGCTTTGCTCTTGGAGATTTTCCATCACCTCCTGTGTGATAAAACTGTTGTCACCAGTACAGAAAGTGGAAATGTCTCCAACAGGTCCCTGGGTAGCAGTAAAACCCTGACAGGGATTCTTCTTTTTCCATAGTAAAAGTCTGCAGAATATTAATAGATTGGAAATCTTCCAATGGGAACATTAGTTCTGGTATGCTTGTAACTGTCAGGAATTCAGTTTGGAGAGATTTAATTTTGCTTCCCATTTTGGCTATGGGACAAGATGTGAAGCAAAATTTCCCCCATGGGTCACAGATGGCAAAAAAAAAAAAAAAAAACTGACAGGGACTTACTCTATCCAAAAATTAAAAATACGTTTTGCTTGTTTTGCTAAGTTTTTATAAAGTGCTACCCCTGTAGGAGCCGCTAGTACATTCCTGGACCTTCCCTTGTTGCAGCCCCCACAGTCAGGCACGCAGTATTTTCCACAGCCAAGTGCACAACTTTCACTTATTCCTCCAATGATCAGTCTAGGGGCTGAAGTGTTTTTTTTTTTTTATTTTTGTTTTATTTTAGTTTAGGAATTTGCATAGAAGAGAGGGTATAGTAGGATACTCCAAATGAACTATACACAACTGAGGACAGCTTTCTCAGTAGAAATGTGTAGCAGACTATACAAATAGGAGCAACGCCTCTTGCTAGTAGAAGCTACCAGCTGGTGTCCCCCTTTTTGCCTACATCCAGTAGAGGGGGGATTTAGCAACACAAGTCTCTAGGATCCCTTGTGGGGTCCGTACTCACAAGGCCTTAGTCGCAGGTCACCTTCCCCTGTTATACCAGACAGGATCCATGGACATCCTCCTTCAGTCAGCTCTCAGGAGAACCCTGGGTTTCAGCATTCAGTGTTCAGGTCCTCAGGTCACCTGTGCTGAGGAGGGGCAGCAGGCCCCCTCCCCAACTGGACCTCTCTCTTTGGAGGAAGACCCAGATGCCATGTGCTCACCAAATATAAATACAAGCACTCAGCATGCTTAGGGTCACCACTCCATGTAATTGGCTGAGAGGGCATTTGTATTCATGCTGTTGCTCTGCATGGATCACTCCTGTTCATCCAGCACTTCCCACAGCAGGAGCCAATCATAGCAGCAGCACTGTCACACAGGATACCTCCACTATACAATTACACCTTTTGTTCTACAAAGCAAACATACAACATTCTTTATTCCTTTCAACCCCAAAACCAAACTACTTTTTCTGAAATTTTATACACTGCTGAAATTAAAATGCTGTTTTTTAAATAAATGATGTGAAGTGTTTTTTACAATGAGCATTGAAGTCATAAATATTTGAAACATAGATTTGTTGAAATCATAATTGTTGATAATACAGTTCCAATTGCACATGCTTGTAGGCAGGTTGCCTACAATTTGTTAGTAAGCCAGTAGCTGATCCAGGCTGGGGAAGGGGCTAATGTTCTTCACCTCGGTTCCTAGGCTTTTTGGACCCTGTCTATCTGCCCTGTTATATAAATTATGGGGTAAGGTTGGGTTCAGGGCTCATTTTGCCCAGTCAAGAAGATGCTGTGACTGTCATGGAACACTGGGAGGGACTTCTGCGTCCAGCTGTCCGTCAGAGGACACCATGGAGGCAAAGATTTGCCAATGTAATTGCTCATGTTGAACTGTAACGCAAAATGTTCAGTAAAGTTGCATCAATTGTTCTAAGCCTGGTATGAAGTCATTAAAAAAAGGTGCATAATTGTTGAAGGCGTATAAAAGAATTAGGGTCAGTAAAGCACATGTGGGGTATGAAACAAAGCCACTGCAGAAGGTTTAATCAGCAAGGGAAGCAGAAGTCTTGCAGTTGCTACGGTTAGCCAAGAACTAGTGCAAGATACATTGAAGCCGGTCATAAAGCATGCAAACTGGTGTAGGTAACAGGTCCTCCGGTAGTGAGGGGGTCAGTGATCTGGCGCCCCCCGCGTTCAGTTTCCTGAATCAACCGGGACAACGCCTGCATTATGGAGGCCCATAGCCAAGCCACATGGTACGGAAGTGAAAGAGTTAAGGGCTGTGCTAGGTGCATGGCGGGATCCCATTCTGTCACTGGGAGCGAAAGGTACCCCCGCATGCAGGGTGAGTGGCCCCACAGCACTTTGATCTCCAGCCTTTAATAAATACACCTAATATGTATGAAAGGTATTGTAACTTTCCTTTTACCTACAACATATAATAGTCCAGAAATATAATTCTGGTAAGGACAAAGTCAACTGTTCCATACTCCAGCAATAGGTCTTCTTCCCTGTACAAAGCGATTAGCGTTGTACAGGGAGCTAATCTGTGACATCAGCCAACCTGTGGCCAGACTATTAAAGGGCCATTTGCATGCACAGTTCAGAATTCAATGCTAGTTGCCAAGCTTTCTGTGTTTTCCAGTGACTCCCTGAGCATGCCTCCTCTGTGATTTGCATGTGTTCCCAAAATTCCTGATTCCAGCGATTTTCTGTGACTCACTGTGTATTCCAGTCTGCTACCTGCATCCAGGACCTGTGTATTCGCATATTAGTTGCAACCAGAAACTTGTTACCATTATCTTTATGATCCTCTGAGTGCTCCAGCCTGCATCCAATCTCTTTTCACTTGTATATCTACACTTGTCTTTTGGGCAGTATCCCAGTGTTTTAAGAGACTTGGTTTTCTTTTTCTTTACTCCCCTACTTGTTATTAACACCACAGTACTGCAAGAAACCCATCCCTGTATAGCTGCCTGCCTGGGTCCCTGGGCCACAACCTGGGAATCGTTAGCAGCAAAACCCATCACTCCTTGCAAAGTCCTCTGGTTGAGACCAAGCGGCTCTTTAGACCCTATGTTGTGTCTCTTCTGTGGCCTATGCTATCACCCAGCCCCAGCTGCTGCTACCAAGTTCTGATAAGCCAGTCTGCCCTTAGTGGGAACAGACTTCCCATTGGTGACAGGTAAATACTTATAATAGGTTATTATGCTCTACAGTAGAGGTCTAAACAAAGGGCCAGTTTAATGTCCTTCAGACTTTAGGGTGGCCAGACTGTGGCCATTAGGAAAACAAATTGTCTTAGCGGCAGTGGAAGTAAACAACGCTTCTTTGGTGTCAATGGGAGGATTAGTGACCCATTATTAGTATCAGTGGGAGGAATAATATCCTATCCTTGGAATCAATGGGAGGAATATTGTCCCATCATTGGTATCAGTGGGAGGAATAATGCTACCTCATTGGTATCAGTGGGAGGAATAGCACCCCATCATTGGTGTTAGTTTTAGGAATAATGCCCCATTGTAGGTATTAATAAGAGAAATAGTGCCCCGTTGTTGTTGTCAGTAGCAAGAATTGTGCCCCATTGTTGGGGTCAGTGGGAGGAATAGTGTCTTGTATCAGTGGGAGGAAAAGTTCCCTAGGGCCTGATAAAAGCAAGCAAGGGGCCACAGTTTGGAGACCACTGCTCTACAGTATATATATAGTATACTTCTTTTTGGTGCTTCTTTTTATCCTTTTGTACTGAATAAAAATCAATTATTTACAAACAATACTTCAATTATTTGCACTTTTGTTGTACATTAAAAGCGCCAGTGAATGAATTTGCTTTAGACTCATAGCATATAGATATGCCCTATTAACGGATAGTTGGTTGAAATCTATCTTCAGTTCAGCTCTAGCCAGGTTCTCCCCTACCTTCAGCACTGCCAGTTTTGTGCATGAGCAGATGCGCCCACAGGCCGTCGGGTACTGTGAATGCGCAGGGAGTTTCTGCACAAAGTCAGAGAAGATTTAGAACTGCCTTGTTGCCGATCTTTGTGTGTGCGCAGGGAAACCACATGTGCACATGTGCTGCACCAAACCTTGCAGCACATCTGCTCATGCACAGAGGGCTGGGAGAACAGCTCTCCTAGGTGAGAAAAGTAAGCACAAATAAAGTAATTTGTTAAAATAAATGCCCATTGTAAGAGAGGGAGGAGGAAGAGGCTGGGAAGCACAAGATTTAATTTAGGGTGAAGGGTTGCTTTAACCCACCGCACCCAGCACATAAACATTGCATGCCCAGCAACGCATATGTGCTGCTTGTGTGCGTTAAAGCCCAGATTTTTGCTGCTGCACATATGGGTTACTGGGGGGTAAAGGGGTTAATGCTCTTTTTTATTTATCTGGTAAATAAACATGATACATACTATGGCAACTTCTGCTTATATTTATGTTTCTGGGAAATGTACAAAATTGAGTACCTGTTGCCCATTGCAACCTACCAGTTTTAAGAAACAATGAAGGGTCACTAATATACTTGGAATCTGGTTTCTCAGACATTTATATGCACCAGTTGTGAAAAATCTGCCATTTATTAAAATTTCCAAAACAATCTTCCAATTTCTTTGGAAGTGTACTGCTTCTAGCATAATAAAATTTACCTGCATAAGATTGATACGAGTGTTTTGATCTCCAGAAAATCCATTCTTAGGACTGGAAATAGAAGCAGAGGTGACAGTATTTCCTACAATGATAAATAAAAGTTATTAATATCTTAGCGTCAGCTCTCTTAGATCCTGACAGCAAACCACAGTCTCAGTAACAGATTGCACAATGTTTGGAAACAAAAACAGAAAAATAATTCTTATACCTTGTTAAAATTCAGATCTGCCGAATGATTGATTCATCTAACCTTTCCACAGACAGTTTAAAGAGGTTGTGTCACTATGTAGCTGGCAAGAGTACAAACTTGGATGAGACAGTCCATGACTTCTGCAAAGGTGGTACTTCAATAAAATGTATATGGACATTTTGGTGCCTTAAATCAGGGATAGGTAACCTTTGAGAGGTGGAGATTTACCTAAACAACATGAAAGAGATCAAAGATCACCGGGGTTTCGGCGCCCCTTTTTATTTTTTTGAGAAATTACCTAGCAAGGCCTTACTAAATAGTAAAGAAAACTTTGAAAAGTATAATAAAACAAATGTTACTGTAACAATTTAAACTTAGCCTACCTTAAAAGTGGATAATGTCAGTCAACAGAAAGTGGACAGTGTCAGTAGAGCAGTGGATGGTGTCAGCAGAGCAGTAGACCGGGTCAGTAGACCGGGTCAGTAGAGCGGGATGTGGAACAGTAGATGGTGTCATTAGAGCAGTGGATGGTGTCAGTAAAGCAGTGAACAGTGTCAGTAGGGCAGTGGATGGTGTCAGCAGATCAGTGGACCATGTCAGTAGGGCAGTGGGTGGTGTCAGTAGAGCAGTAGACCGGGTCAGTAGACCGGGTCAGTAGAGCGGGAGGTGGAACAGTAGATGGTGTCATTAGAGCAGTGGATGGTGTTAGCAGAGCAGTGGACCACATCAGTAGGGCAGCTGTTGGTGTCAGCAGATCAGTGGATCATGTCAGTAGGGCAGTGGGTGGTGTCAGTAGAGCAGTAGACCGGGTCAGTAGACTGGGTCAGTAGAGTGGGAGGTGGAACAGTAGATGGTGTCATTAGAGCAGTGGGTGGTGTCAGTAAAGCGGTGAACAGTGTCAGTAGGGCAGTGGATGATGTCAGGAGGGCAATTAATGATGTCAGCAAAACAGTAGATTGTGTCAATAGGGCAGTGGACAGTGTCAGTAGAGCAGTGGACGCTGCCCTTAAAACAGTGGACATGTCAGTAGGGCAGAAGTTGGTGTCAGTAGGGCAGTGGATGGTGTCAGTCAGTAGAGCAGTGAATGATGTCAGTCAGTAGAGCAGTGGACTTTGTCAGTAGGTCAGTGGATGGTGTCAGTACGGCAGTTGACTGTGCCAGTAATTTTTTATTTTTATTATTTTATTCTTAATTATTTTGACATGACATATTTACTGGTCCCTTCTGTTGCTCTCCATCCTGAAATGATCCCCCAGCAGAAACAGGCTGGAGAGGGTAGGAGGGGAAGCAGGCAGCGCTGCGAGGGAGTGGACTGGGAGAGTACACAGGGGGGCTCAGGCAGCAGAAGGAAGGGGAAACTTGACAGAAGGAGTGGCATTTACTGGAACCGACCCTCTGTATTTTCCTCCTGCAGCAGAAAAAAGCTGGTGGGAGGGAGAGGAGGAGAAGCCGACTTTCAGCTGCTGCAGGAGGAAAAAAAGAGGTGGTCAAAAGATCCTCTCCCAGTAACTGGTGTCATTAAGGCAGTTATCCTGTATTGTGGGCCCAAAGCATTGCAGGGATGAGATCCAAAGGTTTGTCACCCCACCTATTCTACCGCACACATACAGTTATGCTTCTCTAATGGCTCAAAGCCTGGGCAGGAGTACATTTTCACCTAATCTGAGGCCTCAGCATACACATGGCTCCAGGCTGCAGTGAATTGCGTCCTCATAGAGTCCAATGTTACACGAAGGTTCATTGACAAGGGAGGTACAACAAAGGAAGACTACTGTCCACCATCTCAGTCTAATCCCTTCACCATTACACCACTAAAACTCCTGCCCCAGAACCAGCTGCTTTCTCTTCTCCCCTGCTATTGGCTGTAGGTGAATAAATGGCTATACTAATCCTGTACCACTCCTTTCTCCTCTCCACTGCTATTGGTTGTAGGTGAATAAATGGCTATACCAATCCCGTACCACTCCTTACTCCTCTCCCTTGCTATTGGCTGTAGGTGAATAAATGGCTATATCAATCCTGTACCACTCCTTACTCCTCTCCCTTACTATTGGCTGTAGGTGAATAAATGGCTATATCAATCCTGTACCACTCCTTTCTCTTCTCAGCTGCTATTGGCTGTAGGTGAATAAATGGCTATACCAATCCTGAATCACTCTAGATCAGGGATCCTCAAACTACGGCCCTCCGGCTGTTACAGAACTACACATCCCATAAGACATTGTAAAACTCTAACATTTACAGACATGACTAGGCATGATGGGAATTGTAGTTCCTGAACAACTGGAGGGCCATAGTTTGAAACCCCTGCTCTAGATCGTCTTGACTAATAAGTGACCTGCAGCCTTGCAGTAGATGCATCTACTTGATACAGTATCTCACAAAAGTGAATACACCCCTCACATTTTTGTAAACATTTTATTATATCTTTTCATGTGACAACACTGAAGAAAAAAAACACTTTGCTACAATGTAAAGTAGTGAGTGTACAGCTTGTATAACTGTGTAAATTTGCTGTCCCCTCAAAATAACTCAACACACAGCCATTAATGTCTAAACCACTGGCAACAAAAGTGAGTACACCCCTAATTTAAAATGTCCAACTTGGGCCCAAAGTGTCAATATTTTTTGTGGCCACCATTATTTTCCAGCACTGTCTTAAGCCTCTTGGGCATGGAGTTCACCAGAGCTTCACAGGTTGCCACTGCAGTCCTTTTCACTCCTCCATGACGACATCATGGAGCTGGTGAATTTTAGAGAACTTGCGGCCCTCCACCTCCTGTTTGAGGATGCCCCATAGATGCTCAATAGGGTTTAGGTCTAGAGACATGCTTGCCCATTCCATCACCTTTACCCTCAGCTTCTTTAGCAGTGGATGTCTTGGAGGTGTGTTTGGGGTCGTTATCATGTTGGAATACTGCCCTGCTGCCCAGTCTCTGAAGGAAGGAGATCATGCTCTGCTTCAGTATGTCACATGTTGGCATTCATAATTCCCTCAATGAACTGTAGCTCCCCAGTGCCAGCAGCACTCATGCAGGCTATGACACTCCAACCACCATGCTTGACTGTAGGCAAGACACACTTATCTTTGTACTCCTCACCTGGTTGCTGCCACACACGCTTGACACTATTTGAACCAAATACATTTATCTTAGTCTCATCAGACCACAGGAAATGGTTCCAGTAATACATATCCCTAGTCTGCTTGTCTGCAGCAGTGATGACAAACCTTGGCACCCCAGATGTTTTGAAACTACATTTCCCATGATGCTCAACTACACAGCAGAGTGCATGAGCATCATGGGAAATGTAGTTTCAAAACATCTGGGGTGCCAAGGTTCGCCATCACTGGTCTAAGCTCTGACAGGCTGACCCCCCACCCCATCAACCTCTGCAGCAATGCTGGCAGCACTTATACGTCTATTTCCCAAAGACAACCTCTGGATATGACGTTGAGCACGTGCACTCAACTTCTTTGGTCTACCATGGCAAGGCCAGTTCTGAGTGGAACCTGTCCTGTTATGGTCTTGGCCACTGTGCTGCAGCTCAGTTTCAGGGTCTTGGCAATCTTCGTATAGCCTAGGCCATCTTTATGTAGACCAACAATTTTTTTTTTCTTATCCTCAGAGAGTTTTTTGCTATGAGGTGCCACATTGAACTTCCAGTGATTAGTATGAGAGAGTGAGAGCGACAACACCAAATGTAACACACCTGCTCCCCATTGACACCTGAGATCTTGTAACACTTAGGCCCCTTTCACACAGGGAGTCCGTCAAGTGGACTCTGTTTTTCTCAGCGGGGGATCGATTCACCGATCCCCTGCTAAGAAGCAGGCGTATGGCAGCTGTGTCTCCGTGCTGAGTGCGGAGACACAGCTGTCAGGTCCCGCTGTTCTCTATGGGGGAATCGGACGGGAAAGGGACCATCTGCCTGTTCTCATCTTATCCTATCTGATCCGCTAGATGGGTGGAAATAGGGTTTCCATCCGTCCAGACTTGATGGATCGGATCGGATGTCAGCGGACATGTCTTCGCTGACATCCGATGCCCCATAGAGATGCATGGGGCATCCGTTCAGGTCCGCCTGTGTGAAAGGGGCCTGACGAGTCACATGACACCGGGGAGGCAAAAATGCTAAGTGAGCCCAGCATTGACATTTTAACTTAGGGGTGTACTCACTTTTGTTGCCAGCGGTTTTGACATTTATGGCTGTGTGTTGAGTTATTTTGAGGGGACAGCAAATTTACACAATTATACAAGCTGTACACTCACTACTTTACATTGTAGCAAAGTGTCATTTCTTCAGTGTTGTCACATGAAAAGATAGAATAAAATATTTACAAAAATGTGATTGGTGTACTCACTTTTGTGAGATACTGTATATACTGTATAAGGCAGAGACATAACTCACATAGGGACATGAGTCATAGTAAAATAACTTGTTTAACTGAGATATAACATGAACAGTCCACATAATTGGTATAGCAACATACAGTAGTTCCATAAACATGGTAAAGAGCAATTTGTAACTCAGCAATCCCTCAGTCCATGTGATTGTTCCCAGTTAGGCTAGGTTCACAATAGCCAATACTTTAAAAAGCAGTGTATCATTTTTCAGAGGGTGGCTAAGCAGCTGCTGTTAGGCATTCAGGAAACAAATGCCTGACAGGTGATTCACTTCCTGAATGTCTGATTTTTTTTTTGTCAAGAGCAGTTTAGAGTGGGACTAATGCACTGCTACTGTGAACCAAGCATTAAGCTTGGTCCCATTCATTTGAATAAAGTTTGACAGGCTGTACTTTGGGCATGTTGAAATAAATTTGCCATGTTGCATGTGACCAGCCTCCCCTGGCTGTGTTTTACACTTTTGGTGGGTAAACGGGGGGCTCAGCCACCTGTTTTTATTGTCTCCTGGCCACCTGTGTGAGAGGGGCATTAGGGTGTAACAAGAGAATATTGTGCTACTTACTCATCCATTCTAAAATCCTTTGTGCAAAGCTTATTTTCTCCCATGATCAGGCCCAAGGCTGTCCGCCTCAAGCTGATTACCCCACTCTCTCTAGCTCCTACAGCTTCCTTGCTTTGCCTTTTTTCAAACTCTTTCTACACTCTAGTACTTGCCATCCCTGATATACAATGGGGGAGGTACTCTGTGCCTACAGGGTGGGCTGACACAATTAAGGGGATTAACTCCTCCCCCCCATTTAATTTCTTCAGATGATAATGCTGCTCCTACATACGTACAGAATAATGATCAAATGTTTTCACCCTAGGACAGAATACAGTGTGTTGCTGACAGAATCGCTGGGTGTAAATAAAAGAAACTTGCACTACAGTGAAATTTCTGACTCCTCCCAACATTCCCTCAATATTCCCTGCATGCCCTACCTTCCTACAATTCCCTTTAAGTGAACAAAATACACAAGCAAAACAAAGGTAAACTGATTGCAGTTATATAATTTCCAAAGTAAGGTAGCTAGATGCTTAGGTAGGGAACTTATAATCTCTTTTTGACTGTGGAAATATTAAATACACCGCTTGTGATTCTATATAAAAAAAAAAAAATAATATATAAAGGATCAGATGTCCTATTTATTTATTTATTTTTACTGAAAATGTGTAATTTCATCCAAAAAATTAGATGCCACTATTCTTGCAGCTTTTTAAAGTGGTTTTAAAAAGCAAAACATTTATTCTATTTCAGCTCACAATTTCTTATATGTGATGGCTGCATTAGCTTTTTTAGTATTTCTTTCCTTTATGTGTACCTGTTGCTCTAGCCAGTAAGTCTGTTATTTTTTAACAGAACAGTACCTCTGCACTAATCAACTAGCAAAGGTCTTATGTGACAACTGTAAATGGGCAGTCCTTAGTCCTGGATTTTCAGCCAGCTAATGTAGGGGCCCAATCATACCATTGGTGCTCATTAAAACAGTTACAGTAAGGCCTGCAGAAAGCAACCGGCTATAGGACAGTTGTTCCTAAGTGCGTAGTCTCTCTATTGGCTTAAGGTTATGGTCCCAATGCCCTTTCACTAAACTCAGCGAGCCTGCATGGAAATCTCCCTGTGTGGAAAGGAATCCTCATTCATTGTGGATCTTGACCTTAGCTCACCCGATGGTACCGCTTTAGTTAAGGTGTAAGCTCTTTGCGGTGGTAACACAGTCACACTCTCCACGCTCTTTAATGCTCTCTTTCTCTGCAGTCTCACAGTGGTATGCCTGAGGCCTAAGCTCTAGCCACAAGCAGTTCTGACTCAGGGGATGTGTTCACTCCTGCTTCCCTCAGCAAAAGATCACACGTTTTCAAGGACAGCCAAGGAAAATATTGTTTTTCTCTCCTCCCTGGTCCCAACTCCTTGTGGGAGATATAACCTATTAGGTAATAATGGCCTGCAATAATCCTTACTGTCCAGACTTCAATTCCCAATATCCACTGTGGCCAGCTTCACAGTCCATCTGTTTAATAATTAAAAAAAAATACCCATTGAGCCTGCCAGAAAGCTTGTAAGCTGATAACTTCTTGCACTTTCTGCCTGTGTTGACTGTTATCAGTTACACTGTTCCCAGCGTTTTGTTATATCCATTCCAAAGGGCAAAAAAATTAAAAAATGTCTTGATCATTTCAAAAACCTAGTATTGTCCCAGTACTGTCCTGTGCCCTGTGCACACTGAAGTGTTATCTCTAACAATGTTATGAAAGAGGCTAAGCCCAAACAGATCCCCCATGTTAAAGGGAAGACGAGGAGAGATTGAAGTCCTAACATACAATGACAAAAACACTCTTGCGCAAAAGTATGGTAGCCTAGCTCTAATATGAATAATAGTCAACTCCTCAGAGGATACTGTTCCTGGCCTTGCTGCCTTCTAGGACTGGGGGCGTCCTTACTGACACTGGACAAACTGTAATCCTAACATACCTGGTTATCCTGCCCTAGAGTGAGAACACTACTCCCCTATACCATACCAATACAGGTTCCAGCACAAACTGCATTCAACTCCAGTGTAAGGTAAATGAAAGACAGGCTTCAGCTTAAATCCCCACCCATTGGTTACGCACTCTCTGACATGTTTCACCCACATTGAGCTTTCTTTACTGAAAGCAAAAGCCCTGAGGAATAAAAAGATGATAGCTACAATTTTGTATATATACTATACTATACTATACTATACTATACTATATTTCCTATATAGCCACTTCATCACTTTCAAGCCGGGAGTTGGCTGAACAAAACGGGCACAGGCTGATGGCTAATACGTACATAGTACGTCCAAAGAGCGGAACTAGTTAAGTCCAATCTGGGTGAAACATAACGGGTGTGACAGATGGTCAGGGATTTGAACTAAAACCTGTCTTTCATTTACCTTACACTGCAGTAGAATGCAGTGTGTGGCGGTACCTAGACTGCAACCTGGGAGACTTGGAGCAGTGCCAATCTGTGATGCTACTCGCCTATAAATACAGTACAGAGAATCTGTTATCATTCAAGGATATGAAGTGAGTTGCTGGCAGAATCACTAGGTGAAAATGTAGGGAATTAAATCCTGAGAAAAGGAAATGAATGCAACCTCCCTGTCTAAGAACCAGTAAGCTGCAATATATGATTTTTTTTGTTCCAGGGTTTTGATACACTCAAAGTAGTTCTAAAGCCTTAATGTGATTGTAAAGGTTCCTTTAAATACCAAACATGTTATACTTACCTACTCTGTGCAAGGGTTTTTGCACAGAGCAGCCCTGATCCTCCTCTTCTAGGGAGGGGGGGCTGGCATCACTCCTGGCTCCTCCTCTTCACTTGGTGCCCCCACGGGAAGCCCTGTGCGAGCGTGCTCACAAGTCCCGCTGCTGTGTCCATTGACACAGACAGCACGACTAAGCCCCACCCCTGGCTCCCCTGTTACTGGATTTGATTAACAGTAGCAGGAACCAACGGCTCCTGCTGCTCTCAATCTATCCAATGAGGACCTGAGAAAACGGCTGGAGCTGCTGGGCTCGTGCTCGTCTCTGCAATGATCGGGTTCAGGTATAAAAAAGGGGGGCTCAGGGGGGCAGCTGAAGCACCTTAATGCATAGAATTGATTAGGGTGAAAAACTATGCGATTTTACAACTCCTTTAAGGTTTTTCACTTCCCTTTTTCCCTACATGAGCCCGATCTGTTCCAGCTACGTGCACGAGTGCAATGGCTCCTGCCGCTGTCTCCTTCCTTGTTGAACAGATTTATAGCAGCTGTCAATCAAATGCTGTGACACAGGAACAGGGCGCGGGACTGGGTCCCGCTGTCTGTGTCAATGGATGCAGCAGTGGGACTCGGGAGCGAGCATGCTCGGATGCCTCCATGGAAAGTAGCTTTTCATGAGGGCACCTGCTGTAGAGGAGGGGCCTGGAATGCAAGTAGGTGACCCCAAAAGAAGAGGATCTGGGCTGCTCTGTGCAAAACCATTGCACAGAGCAGGTAAGTGTAGGCATGTTTGTTATTTTAACTAAAAAAAAAAAACTTTAGTAACACTTAAAAGTGGAAGTTTAGCTTTTCAAAAAAAATATATGGGTGGCTTTTGGAGCCCTGATGTAAGGGGGTGGCTCTGAGAACCCTGATGTAAGGGGGGGGTGGCTTTGTGGACCCTGATGTAAGGGGGTGTCTCTGGGGACCTTGATGTAAAGGAGGTGGTTCTAGGGACCCTGATGTAACGGGGGGACCCTCATGTAAGGGAGGGGGCTCTGGGGATCCGGATCTAAGGGGGGGGAGTTATGGTAATCCTGATGTACATAAAGGGGGTGACTATGGAACTATGGAGGCCCTGATGAAAGGGGAAGTAGGGACCCTGATGTAAGTATAAGGGACTGTGGGCACATTGATGTAAGTAAGGGGATTTGGGGACCCTAATGTAAGGAGGATGTTCTGTTGACCATGATGTGAAGGGGGTGACTCTGGGGACCCTGATGTATGGGGGACTCTGCGGAACCTGATGAAAAGGGGGGCTCTGATGTAGAGGGGGAACTCTGATGTAACGGGTACTCGGATAGGGATTTAGGAAAGTAAGGGGGGACTCTGATGTGAACAGGGGGCTTGGCTCTGATGAGGGCATTCTATATGTTGTTTTTTGTGTTGCTTACGCCTGCACTCTATACAATATGTAGGATCTTAAATTGTTCTGACCAAAGTGTCTATTATCCTAACAGTTGCTGATTTTATTGAGTTCTTCTTTAAGGTAGGCTCGGAAAGATAAAGTGATCACGTTCTGTGTGTAGAAAAGCATATGTGGTGGAAACATTACATTTTTTTACAAATGATCCTTTGTTTTAAGGTTTATGTGTATGTGCGAGACTGTCACCTGTGACATAGTAAGTGGGAATATTTTGTGGGTAGAAGGACTGTGGTATATGCGTGTAGTGCATACAGTGACTAGGCATTTCTAATTCTTTCATTTTTATTTTTTAATAAAGTGTTTGTCAAAAACTCTCTACTGTGTTTATTACTTTTGTACACTTTCTTGGTGAATGGGTAGGGGTACTATGTACCCAATACCCATTCACATGGGGGGGGCCTTGTCGCCATCGACAAGGTTCTTTGGGATGGGGGGGACTGAGCCCCCCTGCCAAAATGCACTCACCCATGTTGAGGGCATGTGGTCTGGTATGGCTCCCCCCCCCCCCCCTTTCCTAACCTGTCAGGCTGCATGCTCTGATAAGGGTTTGGTATGGATTTTAGGGTAGACACCATGCCATTTTTTTTACCTTTTTCAAAAGCCGGATGCCAGCAATTGTAAGAGCAAGTCATTTTAAATAGGATTAGATGATTTTTTCCTCAGAAATGTCTTCAGAAATGTCATTTTTGCTGTAGCATGTTTTTTGCATGCTCCAGATGCGCCATTTTGCAGGCACATTAAGGGGACCCCCCAGGCAATATATTTAAAGATATTTTTTTTTTTATGTTGCACTTTAAGCATAATTAAAATCACTGTTCCTCAAAAAAAAAAAAAAACAATTGTTTATTTCTTTATAATTTATTGATACATGTCCCCCAGGGCAGTACCCAGACCCTCATACCCCCTTTAAGGCCAATTACTTGCATATAAGCCTTCAAAATGGGCACTTTTGGTTTTTCCTGTTTGGCTCCCATAGACTTCAATGGAGTTGGCCGTTCAGGTTTGAACATTTCCCCTGTTCGGGAGTTCTGCTGCGAATCAAACAGGGGGGTGTTCAGCTCATCCCTACTAGGGAGGGAAGATTTGTGCTTGGAGGCTTGAATTGGTTGCAAGAGGATTTGTTCTGGGAGGGAAAATTGGAGTAGGGGTGATTTGTGTTGGGAGGGGGCAATTGGGGGAGACTTTGTGCTGAGAGAGGTGACTGTACAAATTAGTCCCAGGTTTTTTTTTTTTTTTTTCAGAGTTGGGAAGTTGAGATTTTTGCTGCAAAGGTAAAGTTTGCAAAGCATTCCTTGCAGGGAACAATTTGCTCTCTCATTATGTGTTTCACAACTCTTACTCCCGTATTCTCTTTGTTTTGTACTCCCAATGCCTACTGTGCATTGCACACTCCTGACCCTGCTCTCTGTATGTTATGTACTCCTTAACCTGACACTAACTGACAGTGTACTCCTGTATTGCATTCCCTGGACAACTACACACTGCCTTACTGACTCCTGGACTATATACACTATATTTTACATTAATAGCACCATTAATAGCACCATTTTACATTAATAGCACCATTTTAACAAGTGCTGGTTGCTAAGCAGTCCCTGACTATTTTAATGAAGATCATAGGTGTGTCCACACAGGGTGTGCCTTGGCACACCCTTATCCCCCTGTGTGATGCAGACACCCTGTTTAGATGCCTGATGTTATACCAAAACCCCCTAATAGGGCTCCTAAACGAATTGTAAAAAAAAAAAAAAAAAAAAACAATAAAAAAATAAACTTGTAAAAAAATAATAAAAACTACTGACACCGTCTACTGCCCTACTGACACTGTCCTTTGCTCTACTGACACTGTTAGTATATATACTCATGCACTCGCACATATATGTGTTTGGGCTTTGGGGTGCAAACCTAATGCATTAGGCTGGGCACACCTATGATGAAGATCTAAAGTAGGTTCAAATAAAGTGTTAGCTCTCTGACTATTTTCAATGTGCACAAAATCATATTATTTGTATTGATTGTGCTGAGGTTTATATGTGTCTGTAAGATGTTTGCTTGTTGCACATCAACCAAAGCATTATTTATATTGGTACAAGGAGGCCATGGTTTTGTTTATGCTTAAGCCCCTCCCACTGTTAGCAGTTTGGCCACACACACAGCGCATAGCAGGTCAGTCATCCCAAAGTGTCCCTCATTCTTAAAGCAAAACATCACCCAAAAGGGAAAGTTCTGCCTTTCTAACTCCTCCCCCTTCCTCTACAACTTTTGGCAATTTACATTTTTTGAGGGGCTAGCAGGTATTTAGTTTTGATAGCTGCTGAGATTTCATTATTTGTTCCTAGGGTGAAGATCCTATTTAAGTACTGAAGATTTGAAGTATAGTATGCTATACCTATATAGGGCAGCAACCATGTATTTTTTTTTGTAAAGCTGAACTCATAATTTAAATAAAAGTAGAGAAACAAGAATCAAAAACCAGAATCCACATCTTTTAAAACAGAATCTAATATGTTTAAATCTAAAGCAGATAAATGGTCTAATAATAGACAAATACTTTATTATAAAGTCTTTTATCACAGAACAATTTTGCTAATGTCAAAATTAAATGTATGCATATTTATAGTCAATATTTTGTATATTCATGGGAGTAGCTCACTTTTTCATGCATTAATAGTGTTTGAATATGTTAAATTTACACAGTAAAATAATTTTTCTGCATACATTGTATTAAAAAAATGGCAATGTGCCTTCCATTGTAAGTAATTGTTAAATCACATTCCCAAGTAAAATGTATTGCGCCCTGGGCCCTTCACTACGGCTCGGTGATCTGGCACTAACCCAACATACAGTATCACTTAGATGTAAATAAACAAAACTATTCAAATTTACTTAATTTCACACCTGACTGACCTTGGATGCTGATTCACAATAGCTCCAGAGAGGAGAAAAGAGAGAATCCATCTAAGAGGGAGGCCAGTGTTGTGTATGCTTTCTATATTTCACTGAGAGCAATTAGAGTACAAGACATAAGCCAGTTTTGCCCAAAACCGATATTTTACTCTTCTGTAGCTACTGGCTAATTGAAGTAATCCTGAGAATAAATATGGGTGATGTATTTACTAACAGTTAATGCTTGTTCTGTGACTGCCATGTCTATCATGTGGCTTGAGTACTTAGTGAGTCACTGATGCAGAATACAAATGTGGAATTTCAGTTAAACTGAAAAGAGGATGTCCTCCTGCACATTGGATACTGGAATGTAATGGGGGGTCCTGCCAAACCATGGTCATTGCACGTGGGGACAGGTGGTACCACCATATACTTGGCACAGAGAGGGGTCTTGCCACACACTAGGCACAGAGGAGGTCCTGCTACACACTGAACAAGCAGGCTAAGAGTTGGCACATAACACATACCTATAGCATCAAAGGGTATGCAGTTCATGCATAGTAATTAGTCTGGTGTAGGTAATAGCTGGGATGGATGACCCTCAGGGCCAGCTCAGCTGCAGAGGGAAGTCAACTCTGAAATATGGGAATAAAAACAAAAAGCAGAGAGCCTCTAAGTGTTATCAGTTTAATTAAAAAGATAAGGCAGGTGCAAGAAAACTGCTCACATTTAAAACAGTATAAAAAAGCTCATCTGTTAGGTGGCCGATGTTTGCCCGCACCGGATGAACTGAGGAACTGAGCACCTTCCTGAAGCCGCCGGCCATCCTACCAAACGGTCCTTTGGCACACCAGGCTTCTCCCTCCTTCACCATCCCCTGCACCACCATTTTGGAGCCACAACGTCCAGCCATGGACCCCAGTGTTCCCGCAGACCACCTAACAGATGAGCTTTTTTATACTGCTTTAAATGTTAGCAGTTTTCCTGTACCTGTCTTATCTTTTTAATTAAACTGATAACACTTATAGGCGCTCTGCTTTTTGTTTTTATGCTACACACTGGGCACTTGGGGGTTACCTGCATTACACAGGGCACTAATAGGGTTCCCGACGCATGATGGACACTGGGGGATCCTGATATGCACTAGGAACTAGGGTCATGCTGCACACTGGCACTGGGAGGGGGTTCCTGTTGCACAATGGACATTGTGGGGTACTGATGTACACCAGACATGGTGGGTCCTTCTCCACTCTAGGCACTAAGAGGGTCCTGGTGCATATTGCTGTACAACAGACACTGGAGGGTCTTGCTGCACATTTCGAAAACTGAATGCACTGGTGGGGTCATGCCTTACACTGGGAACTGTAAAGTTGTAAGTGTAGTTATGCAGCAGCACAATGGCTTGTTCTGGCAAAGGAGGTAATTAGGGGGCCTTGATTTTTTTAAATTGGGTAGATGTTCAATTGCAGCTCAAGTTAATGTCACGGGTTTTTTTATTAACATAAAAAATTGTGATGAGATGCAAGCTTTCTATAGGCAGGGCTATTTGGGCAAAACCTTCTTTGTACGGTATCTGCCACAAAGCTCACACTGGTCTTCATGTCTGCACACACATTCACAGAAGGCTTGTTTAAGATCCATTTCCACTCCACCCCCGATCCATTTCCATGTTAACTCCTCTTCATGCCTTGTACACACACTCTTATGCAGGGCTTTGCATTATACACATGGTTACCGGCTGAAGCTCTGTAGGCCCAACTGAACATCAAGGGTCTATGAGACATGGGGGATCAAGTGACTTGGCATGTGTTCCATTTATGGGTTCTTCTCTCAATACCAGGAGAGTGACCCCTTCCCTTCAGCCCTTAATCCTGCATAACTGTAACAGGTAAACATGTAGCCATGCCATAAGCATAGATCAGTGACTAATCTCTGCTATTAGCCATGGCTGGGCAGTGCATTTAATGGAGTTCAAATCTTGGTTAAATAATTCTGCATAACAGATCCTATAAATATAATCTGATTTTTTTCTTATATTTATCTGTCTACCATGGTGTGAAAACAAATGAAGCCATCGTGAAATGAGCCCATTAATAGATGCTATATTTTTATGATGCAGTAGAACATTAATACCCGACAATAACATGAGTTCCGTGCCATTTAGCATTTGATTTACTTATAGGCAGCATATGTGACAACATGCGACAATGTGCTTCCATTACTGTCTACAAAAAAGCACTTAGGAAGGGGGATTAACATGCTAACCGTGCAGGGCACATCTGGATGGCATGCATCCAGTCATAGAAGCAGCTGCTTCCTGCAGAATCCCTTCTAATAAAGCCTTATTTTATTGTGTATCATTGTTTATTTCATGTAGTAAATTAAAATAATGGCTTTTAATTGGAGATGGAAGCTGGACAATTAAACCTAAAGGGGTTTTCCGACTTTGGATTTCTCTAATCTATTGGCTTTTACACACCTTATTCTGAATATGTAGCATTTTCTCTTTTAATAAAGCCTTTTTTATTATGTACCATTGTTTATTTCATGTAGTAAATTAAAATAATGGCTTTTAATAGGAGATGAGGTTGGAAGCTGGAAAATTAAACCTAAGGGGTTTTTCTTGGATTTCTTTTTTGAATTTCTCTAATCTGTTGGCTTTTATACACCTTATTCTAAATGTTGCTTTAATTATTTTTATGTTCTTTAAATGTTTTTGATTAGATTTGTTGGTTTCTTTTGGTCTGTGCTACAGTAAGGTTTGGCTTTGCTCTTTGCACTAGGTTATCTCCAGAGAGTGCTTTGTGACATATCCCATGGCATTAAAGTAAGTACATATGCCTCAGTAAACCTGTCACAAACCTGGACAATTCAAACTGAGTATATGATGAAAAAAATGCATTAAAAAAGGTTACCTTCAGTGAAAACCTCATGTCAGAATAATCAGTAAGATTCAGAAAGCAGTGGAAGGTATAAGTAATTCTAACCTTTTCCTGTAAAAGTTCAGCTTAGTCTCGCTTTTTTGCTTTGTGAGGCCTGCTTATTGGGTAGCAAGTCTGTCTATCTCAATTAAGGCTTTAAAGGTAGACTTAACCTTTCCTTAACCTTTCCTTCGACTTGTAGAATTTTGTTAGAAAATTGTTGTTTTCAAAACGTTCATTAGATTATCTGAGGGTTAAGGGAACAGTTTGACAATCGGTTGCAACCAAGCGAGCAAAAAAAAAAAATCAAAGGACAGGAATGAAAAATGTTTTTTGAATCTAAAGGGGACAGGCAAACTTCTAATTGTAGAATTTGCTCCCAGCTGAGAAAAGTTGTAACTAGTCTTATGTGAATGCACTTGTCAAAGATAATCAGGAAATATAACATTTGTTGTACGAAAAAAGGGTACGGTAATCAAAAAAAGATTTGATCAAAATTAGTCAAGCCAATAAAAGCAGCATTGGATGGTCAGACAAGCAAATCTTATACTTTCTCCCCCTAATTTTCTAATGAAATACCACAAATATAATGCCAGCATAACCACAACCCCCCCCCCCCCCCCTGGTCCCCATCATATGAAGAAATTAAGATCCTGTCTATATTTCGGGACTGATGCAGAGAAAAGCACTAGCTGCTGGGAAAGGAGGAATAATTAAGGTATTCCTCACTTTTATATCGCTTTAGACCAGGGGTCTCCAAACTTTTCAGTACGAGTGCCACATCATTTAAAATAATAGATGAATCCTTTGCACACTGCTATACCCTTTAAAACAGTGAGTGCCACGTCATATATTTTAGAAAATGTCCGTGACTGAAACAATTCCCATCAGAGTCCTACACTAACATCAGGCCCCCCCATCAGAGTCTACTCTTACATCACGGTCCTCATCAGAGTTCCCCCTTACATCATGGTCCTCATCAGAGTCCTCCTTTAGATCAGAAATGGAGACCATATGCAGTTGGCCCTATTCTTGAATCAGTGCACCTTGAGCACCAATTTGGCATCTGTTTGAGTGCGGGTATGTGGCACTAAATGCACACTGTAGGAGATCGGGGACAAGCACTTACATACACCCACATTCACATGGATGTCAAATTGGGAGCAGCGCTGTGTCTATATAGCCTCTGCATCCCAACTGCCATCAATGAGACTGCCTGCATGGGAATGAACTAAACACCTATGCATTCCCATGTGGATAAACACAAGCTCTGATAGCCGTACACATTTATACAACCCATGTGAAGGATGAAGTAGCCTCTCCCAGGGTCTTCTACTGCCCTAAGATACCGGGATCTGCGCGTTCCAGAGATTCTGCAAGGCCTGTAGTGGCATGTCCTTAGCAAAAGATACTTATGAAAGCAGAAGCAATGGTGTGCAGTGGATAATGAGAATTTCAAGTAAACATAAAATGTTATATAGCTTTCAATAAGGCTGCAGGGACTTCTATCATACTGCCCACTACAGTTGTGGGCCAGTAGTAGGTTTTGAAGGTGGAAGGCGGCAGCCACGAAGGAGCTGTTGTTTGCACAGTTATTTTTGTATTTTTATATGTTTACATATTTGTATTTGTGTTGGTCTTGTACTCTGATGAAGGGGAGATGTGTTTTGTCCCCAAAACACATCGTCTCTGTTGTGAATCATTAAAATTTTGTTGGACTACTATATGAATTTGGTTCTTTTGTTCTAAGCTCTGCATAGTTCAATTAAGCATCCTGGAGTGTGTATCAAAACATTAGAAAGGTATGCATTGCTGTTCCTTCGCCAGTTTAGTACCATATTTAAGTTCTTTATGCAGCTGAATTGATCACTCACTGAGTATGCAGCTTCTTTAATTTTGTCTATGCTCAAGTTAAGCCGTTGCCAGGACAGCTGCCCCAGGTCTCCTATTTCAGGGTGGCACCTTTCAGCATCCAATGGAGGCTGCTTACACACATGGACTAGAGTTGTGTCTCTCTACATCATGGGCATCAATAGAAAACATTACTGCTACTTAAGCAATGCACTAAAAACTTTAAAGAAATTGTGCATAGTGCAGTATAAATATGACTTTTGCAATGTAATATGCAGCGTGTATGTAATGCACTGTAAGTATTCTCATCGCCACTATTACCAGGCTCAGTAAAAGGCTTTCACTGCAGCCCAACAGTTATTAGCTACACCAATGGAAGATAGAAGGAAGCTACATCTAAAAAGAGTTGCAGTACCTAAACATACACATAGATTAAGGTTACTTTAGCATAACAGCATACAATTGTCTCCAAACCAAACAGCATGATACACATTAAAATTAAAAACTGAAACTTTGATCACATTAAAATCTAAAAGGCATGACCACAAAGATAAAACAAGGTGCGTAGTAAATAATATAGGAGAAAATGTATCAGCTGAAATGTAGTGATCATGAAAAGTAGGCAAACTGCACCTTTTCTGTTAAACTGGAGAACCAAGCAAGGCTCAGTTACATTATTTAATCTGCGTCTAACAAGAACCATAATGCAACATTTTATACAGAGAAGAGTTAGCTTGTTGACATGGAAGCATCAGACAAAACTGCCACAGTCACCAGTTACTTATTCCATGGACATATTTGGCCTGAGTCTTGTCTGAGAATAGTTGTAATGTTGGTTTAACCTGCCCGGAGAGGCAGATGACAGGGTCACTGCTGCAGAAACAGAGGACAGGGGCCACCATTGGCAAGACAGAGGACAGGGGTCACCACGGGAGAGGCAGTGGACAGGGAACACCACTGGCAGGGAAGAGGACAGGGATCCCTGCTGGAGAGGCAGAGGACAGGCATCACCGCTGGAGAGTTAGAGGACAGGGATCATGACTGGAGAGGGAGAAAACCGGGATCACCACTCGAAAGGCGTAGGACAGGGATCACAGCTGAAGAGGCAGAGGACAGGAACCAATGCTGGAGAGGCAGAGGACTGGGATCACAGCTGCAGAGTCATTGGACAGGGATCATAGCTGAAGAGGCAGAGGGATCACAGCTGGAGAGGCAGAGGACAGGGATAACCACTGGAGAGGCAGAGGGCAGGAATCGCTGGAAAGTTAGAGGACAGGGATTATCTCTGGAGAGTCAGAGGATAGAGATCACGGCTGGAGAGGAAGAGGACAGTGATCACAGCTGGAGAATCCGAGGACAGGGATCATGGCTGGAGAGTCAGAGGACAGGGATCATAGCTGGAGAGTCAGAGGACAGGGATCATGGCTGCAGAGGCAGAGGACAGGGATCACGGCTGAAGATTTAGAGGACAGGGATCACCACTGGAGAGTCAGAGGACAGGGATCACCACTGGAGAGTCAGAGGACAGGGATCACCACTGGAGAGTCAGAGGACAGGGATCACCACTGGAGAGTCAGAGGACAGGGATCACCACTGGAGAGTCAGAGGACAGGGATCACCTCTGGTACGGCACTTGGTGGAGCTCCTTTCCCATCCCAACACCGTACGCAGCCTCTCCTCCCCACACTACACAGAGCTGAAATCACATTCTGTTACTTACAGGCACAATCTCCACAGGGTGTAGCTAGCTGCTATGTTGCCATTCTGACCTGTGAAATTCCCTGGTCAGAACGGTAGTGTAGATGCAGTAGCCAGATACACCCTGTGAAGATCATTGCTGTGAGTAAATTAATGTGATTTCGGGTCTGTGTAGTGTGAGGAGGAGAGGTTGTGTAAGGTGTTAAGGCCCGTACACACTTGACGGAAATCGGACTAAATATCCTCTGATTTTTCTCTCTGTTGCTCAGCGTTCATAACCGTTTTTAGTTGACAGTGCATAAATGTTCACAAAATTTCTTGTCCGATTTTTTTTTTTTTTTGGGAGATTTGTTCCTAGACTTCCGGGTCGTCAGCAACTTCAGATCATGCGCAGTCTTTTGTATCTGATTTTTCGTGGACGTACTGCATACACATTAAATGAAAATTGGTCGTCTGGGGATGGACGATAAAAATTTTGGTGTTTGTCCCTCCATTTTTTTTCATGGAAAATGTCAGCATTGGCTACAAATGGCTACACATACACAGAGAAGGTGGTTACCTGAGTGTAACACTCAGAATAGGGGGGAGGGAGAGGGGCATCTAAGTGTTACTACACATAGGGGGTCGTCTGAGTGTTACTACATGGTGGGGGTATTTGAGAGTTACTACACGGAGGGGGCATCTCAGTGTTACTACACAGGGGGAAATCTGACTTTTACTTCAAGTACCCTGAGGGGGTCATCTGACTGTTACTAGGGGTTATCTGAGTTTTACGACATGAGGAGTCATGTGATTGTTAATACTGTAGCACTACTCCCTTGGGAGCTGCTGGTTACGGGTTTCCCTGGGTTACCATTAGCAACAACACGACAGTTCAACATTCTCCAAATGATTTTGGCTCAGTCAGGAAACAGTCTAGGAGCTTTGGTTTTTGTGTTTTTATTGAGAACTTGGATGGGAGAAGGGAATGAGTGGGATACTCCAACTTTATACACTGCACAATTAGCTGGGGCGACTGATTAATGTTGATTAACACTGAGTAGCACTGTACAATGCTAGTCACTGCTGGGCCGCTGCTTCACCTTGTCATAAGCAGTGAAGTAGAATTGAATGAACTGTCTGAGGTAAACTGTACTGTTCTGCAGAACAATCTTAAGGGCCCTTCCTGGCACCCCCTTTGTACCTATTCTTCAGGGTCAACTACACAGCACCCCCTTTACTGTTAAACTTCCTGTGTGAGCTGGCTCCTTGATCCCCTGACTTCTCTGGACTGGTCCCCTCTCCTAGGCAGACCCTGTAGCAAACCCCCGACTACTCACAATACTGTTTTTCCTGAGAGAGTCTGCCACCAACTCCACTGGTCAGCACTCTGGATCCTCTGCAGCTCAGCTACACACCTGGTTCATTAGGCCGACTGCCTGAACCACCTTCCTCACACCTGCAGGAGGAGAGGCCAACTGTCTGCCTCCTCCTGGGACTCAGCTTCCCACCAAAGATGCCCTGTCACATGCCCCCTCCATATTTACGGTCAATCCCAGGATGCATTGCAGGAATGCCCTCCCACTGGGGCTGCCATAAAACACTATGTGTCACTGGGAGGGTTTCCTCCACTGTCCAACAAGCTCCCTCATTGGATACAGTCTGGACACTCCCTCAGACCCAGTGAATCACACCTGGAAACATGTGACAGGCAAACTAATAGATCAGGCACCCCTGATAAGCAGCAGGAGCAACAGATGCTTTTACCTAGCACCTACCTAACTAGGAGGGTGCTACACTAGACAGAGGAGGCATCTCAGTGTTGCTACACAGAGGGAGTCATCTGAGTGTTATTACACAGAGAGGGCATTTTAGTGTTACTACTGAGGTGTATGAAACTCAAAATTGTTTCTCAGTTCACTTCTTGGCAGTTCTCAGAGGAAAATGATCTCCTCTGGCACCCTGTATATGAAGCGGAAAACTTTGGTTCTCACAGGGAGAACAGAGAAGTTTTTCCTCTGAAAACTACTGTGATCCATGTAAAAGTGGGTGGGATGCCTGTAATCTCATGAGACATAGCAAGATTACAGTAGGAGAAAATCACTGAAACACTCTAAGGCCTGGTTATTAAGCAGCGGTAAATTACCACTGCTGAGTACGGGCATTCTCAGAGGAGACCCCCACCTCATGTTAATAAAATAATTAGTCTCCCTACACAAAATATATATATATATATATATATATATATATATATATATATATATATATATATATGTATACATACACACACATGTTTTTATATATATATATATATATATATATATATATATATATATATATATTTATACATACATATGGCGACATGTTTACTGTCTTGGGGGGTCTGATCGAGAAAGAAGAAAGTCCATAATTTTCCTTCTTCCCCCTCAGTTATCCTGGGATTCTCTCCCCGATTCTCCATCTCTGAGCTGGTGACTCTGAGAGGGGAGTGCAAATTCTGGCACAGATTACCATTAAAGTGCTGAGATTGCGGCTTCATAAACTGGCTGTTTCTGTGTCAGTCAATGACAGATTCTCAGTGTGTGGAAATGATCAGCAGAGAACATGTACTCTCCCCCGATCATCTTTGTTTCATGAACCGATAATGATCTGAGATAAACTGCGATCATCAGGATCGCTGCTCATCTCGGTTTCATAAACGGACACCACAGAGATAAGAGTCTCAGTGTTACTACACATAGAAGGTCATCTAAGTTCTATTACACAAAGGGGGTCATCTGAGTAGTATTACATTAGGGAAGAATCAACATTTTACTACACAGATAGTGTTATCTAAGTGTTATTATATAAAATGGGTCATCTGAGTGTTGCTACAAAGAGGGGGTCATTGAAGTGCTACTACCCAGAGAGCCATCTGAGTGTTATTGCACAGATGGGGCAACTGAATGTTACTACAGAGGGATGGGGGGTGGGGAATGGGAGTGTTTCTACACAGAGGTGGTTATCTGAGTGGAATTACACAGAATTAAGAGCTTGATTTTTAATACACAGGTGAGTTACTAAACAGGGGAGTTTTTAAAGTGATATTAAAGGTTACATTTTTGTGGTACTAAAAATATTTTTATACTCACCTGATCCCTTGTCTCTTCGTTGGTAGTCTTCCACTGGCAAATGGCAATGTGTGTTCCTTCTTGCTCTGGGTGCCCCCTTAGCAAGTCGTGCGCTATGGGGGCACCCGTGCACGCTCAGTTCTGAACATGGCTATATGTAGCCATAGACACACACAGCACCCGTGCACGCTCAGTTCTGAACATGGCTATATGTAGCCATAGACACACACAGCACCCGTGCGCGCTCAGTTCTGAACATGGCTATATGTAGCCATAGACACACACAGCACCCGTGCACGCTCAGTTCTGAACATGGCTATATGTAGCCATAGACACACACAGCACCCGTGCGCGCTCAGTTCTGAACATGGCTATATGTAGCCATAGACACACACAGCACCCGTGCACGCTCAGTTCTGAACATGGCTATATGTAGCCATAGACACACACAGCACCAGAAGGCCATGCCCCACTCCCTCGTCACAGGAGTTTGACTGACAGCAGCAGGAGCCTATAGCTTGCTTTAAATGTTACGAAACAGAGGGTTTATCTCAGTGTTGATTCACAGAGGGGGCGGTTTAACTGAGTGTTACTACACTCAGTTTATCTGAGTGTTACTACACTCAGTTAATCACTGTCTGCATTTATCTAAGTGTCACAGAGGTGGGCCATTTTTAGGATTTTCAGTCCCATTACAAAAGTTCCTTAAGGCTCCTGCAAACAGATGCATTTTAATATACAGAGCAAGAAATTAGCATATTTTCATGTGAATCAAGTGAATTATTAACATCCATGGATGCTCATTCACCCCAGTACACATGTAACCACTCAGAGGTGGGAATACAGGCATAAAGCAGTGGCATCTGACAGCCTGTCATTGATTTATACAGCAGCTGTACACAAACACCTGTGACTCCAAGACACGGAAATACATGGAATTTTTGTACTGTACTGTGCAAACATTTTAGGGAGATGTGAAGAAATTATGTAAAGTAAGAATTCTTTAAGATATATATATATATATATATATTAATTGTTTATATATAATTGATATACAGTATCTCACAAAAGTGAGTACACCCCTCACATTTTTGTAAATATTTTATTATATCTTTTCATGTGACTAATGAAGAAATGACAATTTGCTATAATGTAAAGTAGTGAGTGTACAGCTTGTATAACAGTGTAAATTTGCTGTCCCCTCAAAATAACTCGACACACATCCATTAATGTCTAAACCACTGGTAACAAAAGTGAGTACACCCCTAAGTTAAATTGTCCAAATTGGGCACAATTAGACTATTTCCCTCCCCGGTGTCATGTGACTCGTTTACAAGAATGTTACAAGGTCTCAGGTGTGAATGGGGAGCAGGTGTTAAACTTGGTGTTATCGCTGTCACTCTCTCACACTGGTCACTGGAAGTTCAACATGGCACCTCATGGCAAAGAACTCTCTGGGGATCTAAAAAAAAAAACTGTTGCTCTACATAAAGATGGCCTAGGCTATAAGAAGATTGCTAGGACCCTGAAACTGAGCATAGACCATACAGCAGTTTAACAGGACAGGTTCCACTCAGAACTGGTCGACCAAAGACGTTGAGTGCAGCATCATATCCAGAGGTTGTCTTTGGGAAATAGAGGTATGAGTGCTGCCAGCATTCCTGCAGAGGTTGAAGGGGTGGGGCGTCAACCTGTCAGTGTTCAGACCATACACCGTACACTGCATCAAGTCGGTCTCCATGGCTGTCGTCCCAGAAGGAAACCTCTTCAAAGATGATGCACAAGAAAGCCTGCAAACAGTTTGCTGAAGACAAGCAGACTAAGGACATGGATTACTGGAACCATGTCCTGTGGTCTAATGAGACCAATATAAACTTATTTGGTTCAGATGGTGTCAAGCGTGTGTGGCTGCAACCAGGTAGAAGAGTACAAAGACAAGTGAGTCTTGCCTACAGTCAAGCATGGTAGTGGGAGTGTCATGGTCTGGAGCTGCATGAGTGCTGCCGGCACTGGGGAGCTACAAATCATTGAGGGAACCATGAATACCAACATGTACTGTGACATACTGAAGCAGAGCATGATCCCCTCCCTTCTGAGACTGGGCCACAGGGCAGTATTCCAACATGATAACGACCTCAAACACACCTCCAAGATGACTACTGCCTTGCGATGGTAAAGGTGATGGACTGGCCAAGCATGTCTACAGACCTAAACCCTATTGAGCATCTGTGGGGCATCCTCAAACAGAAGGTGGAGGAGTCCAAAGTCTCTAACATCCACCAGCTCCGTGATGTCATCATGGAGGAGTGAAAGAGGACTCCAGTGGCAACCTGTGAAGCTCTGGTAAACTCCAAGCCCAAAAGGGTTAAGGCAATGCTGGAAAATAATGGTGGCCTCACAAAATATTGACACTTTGGACTCAATTTGGACATTTTAACTTAGGGGTGTACTCACTTTTGTTGCCAGCAGTTTGGACATTAATGGCTGTGTGTTGAGTTATTTTGAGGGGACAGCAAATTTACACTATTAGTCAAGCTGTACACTCACTACTTTACATTGTACCAAAGTGTCATTTATTCAGTGTTGTTACATGAAAAGACATAATAAAATATTTACAAAAATGTGAAGGGTGTACTCACTTTTGTGAGATACTGTACATAATGCAAAGTGAGCAAACAAAAGAAAATCTAAATCAAATTAATATTTGGTGTGACTACCCTTTGGCTTCAAACCAACATCCATTCTTACACTTGCATACTTTGTCCACTTGCACAAATCTAGGGATTTTGTAGGATTAGAGTAAGGTGTATGATTAATTAATTATACCAAGCAGGTGCTAATGATCATCAAATTTATATGGAGGCTGAAACAAAGTCATTACCTGAAACAGAAACAGCTGTGTAGGAGGTTTAAAATTGGGTAAGGAACAGCCAAACTCTAATACTAAGGCTGGCCATACACCATACAATTTTCTTATTCAATTTCCTTTAGATTTACCTTCAACTATGTAGTGCAAGGGCCTGCCTGATTGCATACAAATTGAAAGTGTTCAGGTTTGAACTTATATTATATGGTTTTGGTAAATCTAAAGGAAAGTTGAACAAGAAAATTGTATAGTGTATGGCCAGCCTAAGGTAAGGATGCTGAAGACAGTTTCATGTCATTGGTCATACACCATGGCAAGACTGAGCACAGCAACAGGACACAAGGTAGTTATACTGCATTAACAATGTCTCTCCCAGGCAAAGATTTCAATGCCTGGGGTTTTAAGATGTGCTCTTAAAACTCTTTTGAAGAAGCACAAAGACATAGTGGTTAGCAATGGAAAGATAATGCAGCAGATGAAAGACACATCATGCTTACTTCTCTTTGACATCAGAAGATGTCCAGCAGTGCCATCAGCACAAAACTGGCAGAAACCAGTGCTACCCAGTTACACCCATCTACTATCTGCAGAAATCTGGCCAGAAGTGGTCTTCATTGAAGAATTGCAGCCAAAAAGCCATACCTCTGTTGTGGAAAGTGACTCAACTATGCATGAAAACATAGAAACTGGGGAGCAAAAAAATGGCAGCAGATGTTCCGGACTGATGAGTTAAAATCTTAAATATTTGGCTGTAGCAGGAGGCAGTTTGTTCGCAAAGTGCTGGAGAGCGGTACAATAATATGTGTCTGCAGGCAACAGTGAAGCATGGTAGAGGTTCCTAGCAAGTCTAAGACATTTGGCCAGGATCAATAGTGTCCTCAATGCTGATAAATGCAGGCAGATATTTTTCCATCATGACATACCATCAGGGAGGTGTGTGATTGGCCCCAAATTTAATCTGCAGCAGGACAAGGACCTCAAACATACAGCCAATGTCATTAGGAACTATCTTCAGCGTAAAAAAGAACAAAGGAGTCCTGGAAGTGATGGTTTGGCCCTCACAGAGCCCTGATCTCAACATCATGGAGTCTGTTTGGGATTACATGAAGAGACAGAAGGATTTGAGGCAGCCTACATCCATAGAAGATCTGTGGTTAGTTCTCCAAGATATTTGGAACAACCTACCTGCCGAGTTCCTTCAAAAACTGTGTGCAAGTGTACCTAGAGGAATTGATGCTGTTTTGAAGGAAAAAGGGTGATTACACCAAATATTTTTTGATTTCGTTTTTTTTTTTCTGTTCATTTACTTTCCATTGATTAAAATAAACTATTAACACTTCTATTTCTGAAAGCAATCTTAATTTACAGCATTTTCACACCTGCCTAAAACATTTGCACAGTAGTGTACATCTGAACGTGTCTGTATGCATGAGCCCTAAAAGTTCAGTTGTCATAGGTGAAAAATGTAAATTTCCTGAGACATGTGCAGGAAATTCAGAATTTTCCCTGACTTTTATTATGTTTGAGACTGAGTATTGAAGTCAGACACGGCCAGGCAAGTAGTGTTTTCAAAAGAAGACCAGCAATAGCTAATGCACTTAAAGCATGCACAAGTCAGCTCCAACTACATCATCTTCCTTCTGCTTATCTTAAATTCTTAAACAAGGCTTTTCACTATAGCTAGTCTAATTTAATTAATGCGCATGATAAACAAATGTTTTATATGGTCTGCATTATATATATATATATATAATGATAGATCTATATATATATATATATATATAGATAGATAGATAGATAGATAGATAGATAGATAGATAGATAGATAGATAGATAGATAGATAGATAGATAGATAGATAGATAGATAGATAGATAGATAGATAGATAGATAGATAGATAGATAGATAGATAGATAGATATATAGATGTATATATATATATATATGTGTGTGTTGACAGATCATGTGACCCCCCAATTCAAATCCACCAACCTGTTCATACAGAGTTTTGTAACAGCGATCACGGATGACAATGCGTTTCAGGAGTTTATCAAAACTTAGGACATAGAAAATAAAGGTAAAACAGCAGAAATTCGCATTTCTCCACACAGCTGACTTATTGTCCAGCAATCCAATGCAAGGCTACTCAGAACTGTCACCTTTAACCATACAGATCCACTCTAACTTGGAACAACAGTCTGCACAGAAAGGTCCAGAATATGAAATATCTCCTTTTTTTTTCTCCAGCTATAATAATCTTTTTGATTTTTTTTTTTTTTTTTTTAGCAGATCTGTCACATGCAGTAACTTTAATTTTTTTTCAATAAATATTAGAAAGTGGTCAAAGAATAGTGTGGTGTTTACACACGTACTGTACTACAAGATTACAAGTGAAAAGTATTCCTTATCTACAATTATTTTCTTCTACATTTGTTGAATGTCGGGGCAAAAAAATATTTAACCAGCAAAACAATTATCAGGAACAAATGTTTTATATTTAATTGTTTAAAGGTATTTTTTTTTTTACACTATGTACATGTTTATAATTTACAGCAATGATTCTAAATGCTGTCAAATCTGAATACCTTTAAAGATAAAACTATATATATTCTTTCTATTTTTATATATGTCTATCAATATCTAGATCCATATCCATATCCATATCTATCTATTTATCTATCTATCTATCTATCTATCTATCTATCTATCTATCTATCTATCTATCTATCTATCTATCTATCTATCTATCTATCTATCTATCTATCTATTCATTATATATGTATGTGTTCATTTAATATATATACTGTATATATATATATATATATATATATATTTTTTTTTTTTTTGCAAATACAGATAGATGCACAAAACATAAATCATCTTTGTGTGCATCATTTTTAAAAGAACATAAAAAAACATATGTGAAGGTGTATTTTCCTAGTATTTGAGCAACTTTCTAAAGAATTCATTCAATACCCAACAATGTAATTTTTACTTGCAAATGCAATGAAGGTATGGTTTCTGAAAAATGGAGTAAATAATTGTGATGCAGCTACCCAAAGCAACTAAACTGACTTGATATTTGCCACAATATTAAACCAAAGCATAGTAAAGGGTTTCCTTTTTTACCTTGATCCAGTTTTTCTCCTTTTGTCCTTTGATCCAGGTATCCTAAACTTGCCCTCGAGGTTTACTATCAAATTTCTTTTCAATTTTAATCTTGTTTAAATTGGGAACAACCGTTTAATTAAATTTTTTTTATTTTCTAAAACATGATATTAGACAAATGTATGTCCCCCAGTCCCATAGTTCATTACCCTGACAAACCATCTGCCGTCTCCTTGCGCAGATTTGCATGTACAGTATAGACTTATCAGTGGCAATAAAAGTCTGTTGGAAAATAAATCAGACTTCAGAATTCGTCCAGATTCTGCCTGCTATCCTAAACTGACCTAAATTCTCTGCGGAAAGGCAGATCTTTCCGGAATATTACACATGCAGGTTTAAATATTAGTGACGGTAAAAATAAAAATTAAAAAAAGAACTGACAATAAACATATAGGCATATAGTTACCTAGAAGAAATAGATTTTAAACATATCTTCTACATGGCAGATGCAGTGAGATGAGGATGCTTGAGAAGCTTATCTTGTAAGAAGTTGTAACATAGAGATCCAGATTCTGGCAGTCTGCTGAGGTTAGTGCAGATCAGTGCATGTTGTTAGTGTGTTGGATGTGTAGAAGAGCCAGGCTCTGGAGGGTTTACAGCTGGAGGAGATAAGGGGGATGGCTTATGTCAGAAGAGATAGTCTGTGCTATAATAGAAGCAATGGAAGTCTACAGGACAGACTGGAGGGGTGGTGCTCTAGAACTATGATGGGATAAGGACCCACTAGGTAGTTTCTTGCTCCAGGCTTGTGTTTTTGAGAATGCAATACTAAGATGACTGTAATTTCAGAGCCTTAGAATAAGTTTTCCTTTTGTTAAATATTTTCTAAAGCTGCAAAGACATCTTGCAGAATACATCTCATACCAGCCTAGCTACATTTGTGACCACTGGTTGCACTTCTATATAGCTGGAAGAGTTCTCTTTTTATTAAAGTAGTATTAAGTCCTTAAAGTTTTTTTAGTTTAATACACTGAGCACAATGAACAAAAAAAAAATCCCCTGTAAACATTTTTCTAAACTTATTACCCCTGCACTTGCAGTATACAGCTTTCAATTCTGATGGCTCACACGGCAGGCTGTATTCCCCGCTGTAGGTGACACACAGCAGGCTGTATTCCCCGCTGTAGGTGGCACTCGACAGTCTGTATTCCCCGCTGTAGGTGACACACGGCAGGCTGTATTCCCCGCTGTAGGTGACACACAGCAGGCTGTATTCCCCGCTGTAGGTGGCACTCAGCATTCTGTATTCCCCACAGTAGGTGGCACACAGCAGGCTGTATTCCTCATTGTAGGTGGCACATGGCAGGCTGTATTCCCCGCTGTCGGTGGCACACAGCAGGCTGTATTCCCCGCTGTAGGTGGCACACGGCAGTCTGTATTCCCCGCTGTAGGTGGCACTCAGCATTCTGTATTCCCCACTGAAGGTGGCACACGGCAGGCTGTATTCCCCGAAGTCAGTGGCACACGACAGGCTTTATTCCTCGCTGTAGGTGGCACACAGCAGGCTGTATTCCCCGCTGTAGGTGGCACACGACAGTCTGTATTCCCCGCTGTAGGTGGCACACAGCAGGCTGTATTCCCCGCTGTAGGTGGCACATGGCAGTCTGTATTCCCCGCTGTAGGTGGCACTCGGCAGTCTGTATTCCCCGCTGTAGGTGGCACTCGGCAGTCTGTATTCCCTGCTGTAGGTGGCACACGGCAGTCTGTATTCCCCACAGTAGGTGGCACTCGGCAGTCTGTATTCCCCGCTGTAGGTGGCACTCGGCAGTCTGTATTCCCCGCTGTAGGTGGCACTCGGCAATCTGTATTCCACGTTGTAGGTGGCACTTGGCAGTCTGTATTCCCCGCTGTAGGTGGCACTCGGCAGTCTATATTCCACGCTGTAGGTGGCACTCGGCAGTCTTGTATTCCATGCTGTAGGTGGCACTCGGCAGTCTGTATTCCACGCTGTAGGTGGCACTTGGCAGTCTGTATTCCCCGCTGTAGGTGGCACTCGGCAGTCTATATTCCACGCTGTAGGTGGCACTCGGCAGTCTCAAGGAAAAGAGCACAATTTCAGGACCATGATGCAAACCCTAAAGCATCAAACATGAACATGTAGGAGCAAAATATAACAGGCAACAGTGGATAATGAGTCCAATAAATCAAAAAGTCCATACAAATTAGGGCAGCCATCCAAGGGGACCTGAAGAGAAGTCCCAAATACTGCAGAGGAAAAAGAGAAGAAAGGAGGCGCCTCTAAGTGTAATAATACAAGATTTATTGGGAAATACGCATTAAAACCCCTCACAAGATCTGAGAAGTTAAAAGGCCTGTAAGATGTCCGGTGTGAACCGTCAACTTGTCCTCTGGCCACGGCAGTTTGCAGAAAAGGGGGTCCGTGCTCCAGGTTGTAACGGCCGACTGTGCAGAGACTTCTGGACTAATGCTGGCTGGTTGGTGGACAAGCCAAAAATGAGGCCTGTAACGCAAACACCGGGCTGGAGAAGGAAGTGATGTCACAAAAGCGCAACGCGTTTCCGAGCTGGCAGGCTGTGATGACATATGCAGCGACGCTCCTTCTTCATTAGCGAGGACTATAGACCGATGCGGACCTCTGTCCGCTTTATATGTTGCCACAAAAAACAGTCTGTATTCCCCAGTTTTGGTGGCATTGCACCGAAACAGCAATGCAGAATGGGAAGGAAGTCATGAGGAACGTGGTTCCTGTATGGTTTCCTGTGGTTACCAGTTGAACAGCTGTCCGATTGGACACTCAGGGGTTGATTTACTAAAGACAAATAAACTGTGCATTTTGCAAAGTGCAGTTGCACTCTGCAAGAGCAAGTGCTCCAGATCTGCTGACTTCCATCATCCAATCAGGTAGAAGCAAAAAGGCTGTTTTTTTAGTTTTCCTTGCCCCTGATTGGGTACTGTTTGCAAAGTGAAACCTTACCTCATTTACTAAGCTCTGGAGAAACTGCTATTGTAGAGTGCACAGTCGATTTGCCTGTAGTAAATCAACCCCTAAGCATCATATATGGATGTTACCTAGGGCAGTTGTATAAATAGAAGCAGTAAGAACTTCGCCTTTAAGATTTCCCTAGTTTGTGTATTTTCTGGTTCCAGAAGGCCAGAACAGAGATACCTCTTTTTTGTAGCGGAACTACCAATGATTTATTCCTCTTACATTATGATGAATTGAGTGCACCACCATCATCCAGCTTTCTAGAGGCATAACTGACAGTCCCAGTAGGGATAGATTGATTTTGAATTATAAGAAATTAGCATGTGACTCTATTACTGCTGAGCTTCATACTGTCTGCAATCATCACTCATTTTCCAAAGATCAATGTGAATATGTTTGATCTCTCATAACATGCAAAATATATTATTTCCAACAAATAGAGCTTTTTTTTTTGTGGTATTTGATCACCACTGATTTTTTTGTTTTTGTTTTTTGAACTATAAACAAAAATCTTGTTTTTAGTTTTTTGAACTATAAACAAACAATTTTGAAAAATGAACTATATTCTTTACTTCTATAAAAATGTTTTTACTGCTATAAAACACATCCAATAAAAAAATTTGAAAAAAATCTAAATTTCTTCATAATTTTAGGGCAATATGTATTCTGCTACATGTTTTTGGTAAAAAAAAAAATCTCAATAAGCGTAAATTGATTGGTTTGCGCAAAAGTTGTAGCATTTACAAAATATGGGTTATTTATTCATTTATTTTTATTAGTAATGGCGGCAATCAGCAACTTATAGTGGGACTGCAATATTGCGGTGGACATTCTGACACTAACTGGCACTTTTTGGGAACCAGTGACACTAATACAGTGATCAGTGCTTTAAAAATGCATTGTCACTGTACAAATGACGCTGGCTGGGAAGGGGGTTTAACATCAAGGGCAATAATAGGGTTAAATGTGTGCCTAGCCAGTGTTTATGTGTACAGTGTGTGGTGCTTTTACTAGGGGAAGTAATCAATTTCATTCCCTGCTTTACGGGGAAAGTAAATCTGTTACTTCCCCGCTCTGCTTGTTTTAGTAGTCTGAGCCCTGTCCTGTGTGTATTGCAGACGATCAGTGGGTGAGGGCAGTAATCCATTGGCCGGCACCCGCTGATCGGCATTTGTGTAAAATCACAGAGGAGCTGAGTCAGCAGAGTACTACAGTAGGTACGGTATCTGGAGCAGCAGAGCCGCCTTGCCGCTGTATATCCATGTTATACGGTCGCCAAACGGTTAAAGAAAACCTTTCCCCTTATCATAAAAAAATTACAACAAAGGCACCTTTCAAAATGTTTGGTAGTGGCAATCTACAAACAGATACTTAAAGTGTATAACTAAAGTCAAAACTTTTTTTAAATTTTGGATAGAGTGGAGAGGGATTAGAACGTTTGTCAGTTTGTATTGCTGTCTGGGCCCCTATTAAGGAGATTCGCCTTCTATATTTGTCTTGTTTACCATTATCATTGAAAGTGAAAGTAAAAAAAAATACCGAATTCCCGGCTGTCCCCAGAAAAGTAATGGGGACACTAGTTGTAGCAACCTGGGGGTCTACAAGGAATTTCCTTAATTTGCAGGGATTTCTTCTTACTTCCTGTTTGGCTATGGGTCAAGAAATGAAAGGACATTTCCCGCAATGGGACACAGATGGTGAAAGAAAATCTGACAGGGGTTATACCCTCCCTCACTCTATCCAAAACAAGAAAAAAATAAATTTGCCTATAGTTCCATTTTAAAAATCATCGCAGGCTTTTTAATACTTTGAATACCTTATTTTTCCTTTGCTTCCTATTATTCTCACAGTGGTCATTCTTACAAATTGCCAGAGGTGTAACTAGAACCTTCAGGGCCCTAGTTCAAGAAACCATGAATGGCCCCCCTGCCCCACAGCAAGGGCTCTTCCCTCCGAGCCTGGAGTCCTCCCCTCCAAGCCCCGTGGCAGTACGCCAGGGCCCAGTTGCAAGTGTGCCATTTGTGACCCTGGTAGATCCACTACTCGTCAGTTGTTTTTACCATTTTATTTTACTTATTTATTTATTTTACAATTACATTTTTTATTATTTTAACAAAAGTTTTAGGAGCCCTGTTGGGACACTTTAGAGATTGTTCGAAACAAGGTGGTTACTGAATTTCCCGTTTGCTTCCTGCAACAGGATGAAAGAATACTGCCCAAATGCTATAGTTTATTTCAGTTTTTTTCCTCTTTTTATTGTATAGCAAATAGCCAATGTCTCTGTATGGAGTTTTCATTCTTGTCTTCTGTAATTTTTGCATCTGTATTTATTTCTATGCACTTCCTTCCTATGGATAATAAATATAAAATTATTAAATTGTCCTTCTGTGTACTAAGCAAAGAATTCACAACTTCTAAAGAGACATTCCTGATGGATTTCCAAGTGCTTAAATGCTTAGTTGTAAATCTGCTGCTAATTCATGTAAGATTGCATCATTTGGTCGCACTCTTGTGTTCTGTGTAATTTCATCAGTTGGCTGACAGAGATCAAGGCAGCCAATAAAATTGCATGCAGATTAGTGTCAGTGTGTCAAAGCTAATGTATCTGCTATAGATAGAGAGGTCTCATTGCCAGAAAAGGGGACTTGTGTGTGTGTGTGTGTTTTTGGTTGCCCAGCAGACCAGTCAGTTGACGAACTACAGGTGGTGGCAGTCTACCCTAAATTGTGTGTGTGTGTGGTGTTTGTGTGGGAGGGCAGTAGAACATTTGTCTGTGCAGGGACTCTTGTGATAATTTATTAGTGTGCTGGCTGATTTCCAATGATGAAGGTAGACAGTGATTTCATCCTGCCTCCCTTGGCCCTGTAATATCTGTACCATCATCCATGACATTTTTTGAGTGGCAGCAGTAGGATTATTGCTTAGCATGTTAGTGCATGGTATAACCCAAGTACTAATCCTGGGGCTTGTTGGAAAAAATAACTGGCCTACAAAAGTAAATTCCAAATCCAGTTCATAATTTTTTTTTTTTTTTTTTTGTAAAAGACATGCTCCCCCACTTGTTTTGGGAAAATGTGAGTGATCAGCTAGAAGAAGCAAAGCAGAAATGATCGATTTACCTGTGTGAAGTCAGAGGCATCCAGACCACCAGAGGCTTAAAGAAGTAGCGTTTGGTCTGTGCCCTGGATGAACATGATCAGGCAGAAAAGGCTCATGCTTTGGCATCACAGGATGCAACCCACAATACCGCACAGGAAAAGATTTTCCCCGCCATAGGATGCCATTAGGGTTGTCACCTCATCCCTTTAAAACCAAACACATAATAATTACACAGGTTCTGTGGCCGATTAGGTGTTAATTAGGTTTGCTTTATGCCTTACCCGAATTAAATTAGCCCCAGAATGTATTCAGTTTTAAAGGGATGAGGTAGCAACCCTAAATTACATCCTTGAAGGCTGACCTACAGCTACTGGGCTCAGCAGCACAAACAGTTCTGCCACCAACAGGAGGAGCATCAATACAAACTGGAGCTAGCTTAACTCCAGATGCAGCAATAGAGGCCTTCTAATTCTGTGGAGTACAGGGAAAAAGTAAAAAAAAACTCCCCTGCTCAAGTTCCTAATCATGGACATACTGTAGATGGTGATATAGACACTTTCTTACAGGAATTTAATAGGATTTATGGTCAGTAGTGTTCACTGAAGTATTGGTGCCATTATCCCGGGAGTAACCAAGGCATGTGTTAACATAGACTGGGGGGCTGGGGCTTGTAGTTTGGCTTCTAGTTTACTATGAACCAGATTCAACCCTACTGGAGCCTACATCTCCATCTGAGGCCCTAAGACTCGTTTAGGGTACTGTTTGATAAATGTGAGAAGAATCAAAGGGTTGAATGACTGTGCCTCAGGCTGGCAGTAATGGGTCTCTAGAACCAAGACTTGGCTACGTTGGCAGTTTCAAGAGGTGTACTGGGATGATGCCAGCAGCTACAGGTATCATCCCGGTAATGTTTTTTTCATCAGGCGATTCTCTTTGCTTGTGAAAGAAATCCTAGCAGCAAATTAGCCACTGAATTGCTTTTACAGGCAGTGGCGGAGGGTTTGCCCATCCCCTCCGCCTTCTGCTGCCTCTCTGGGCTCTCCTGCTCTGGCTATCTACCATAGAGGTGATCAGGAACCAGATTGTCCCTGATTATCTCTATGATAAAGGAAACCATAAGCGACAAGTATTTAGTTACTTCCGGTTTCACTGGATGTAAACAGCGCCATTTTTAAATTGGGAAAGCATCTGATCACACGATCTTGGTGTGATCAGATGCTTTTAAGGGAAGAGGAGACATCTTGAGTCTAATAGACCCCAGATCTCTCCATAAAGAGGACCTGTCACTGCTCATTGGTATCACAAGAAATGTTTCTATTCCTTGTGACAGCAATAAAAGTGATCAAACAAAAAAATGTAAACAGACAGTGTAAAAATGAAAATAAATAAATAAAAATGTAAAATGCCCCACTCCTCCCATGTTTGCCAGCAAAGGCGAACACACTTGTTGGTCCTGCATACATATGTAAATGGTAGAGTTGGGCAAAAGGTACAGCCCAAACATTAGTTCGGACTGAACAATGGCTGTTTGCCTATTCAACGAACACACAAATTATCAGGGCGTTCGACTGTTTGTTCAGCCTGCTGATTGACCACAATGCACTGCCCTGCCACACAGTGCATTGGAATGCCTGATTGGCTGAAGCAATGAAAGTTTTGCCCAATCAGGGCAAATAGATGACTCTATGCAATCATGGCTCATTGCTCTGAGTCCCGCCCCACACTATAAAAATATTCTGCCCAAAGCGGTTATTTCCAGTGTGATATTGTCCTGAAGAAAGATAGAACAGGGCTCTGTTCAGTGCTACTAGCAAGTTAGTGTTCTATAGTGTGCTATTCTGATTCTATTGTCAGTGTAGAATATCAGTTTAGTATGTATCTAGTGACAGTTCAGTCAGTGTGAGTGTAGTGCGACCATTCATTTTTACTTTAGAGTCAGTTTATTTTGTCAGGACAGGTTTCCTGCTGTATATTTCAGTGCGTTACTGCAAGTTTAATTCAGTATATTTCAGTGCGTTACTGCATGTTTAACACAGCATATTACAGAGCGTTTAATTCAGTATATTTCAGTGTGTTACTGCACGTTTAACACTATATTTTAGTGCATTACTGCACATTTGACTATGTATTTTTCAGTGCGTTACTGCACGTTTAATACTGCACATTAAAGTGCGTTACTGAACGTTTAAGGCAGTATATTTTAGTGCGTTACTGCACCTTTAATGCAGTATATTTCAGTGCGTTACTCCACCTTTAATGCAGTATATTTCAGTGTGTTAGTGCTCGTTTAAGGCTGTATATTTCAGTGCGTTACTGCACGTTTAGCCACCACATACACCCACATACACCCACATACACCCAAAAACCAGGTGCATAACATTTGCATTTTTGGCAGCAACGCCAATTCTTGCTTTCATCATAAGTACCTCTATACATGCAGCAAAACAATTGAGCAATTGTGTAACTCTGATGGTCTGTCCCCCCTTGTGGAATGTTATGTGAACATGCATTAGCTGATCTGTTTAGACTCAAACATGTGTAATTTTTAAAGGGGGAAATTATTTCTGATTCCTCCTGTATTGAATTGTATTGTAACTATACTGTCTACTCGAATGTTGTAAAGCGCTGCACAAACTGCTGGTGCTATATAAATCCTGAAAAATAATAATATATAACGTAGGATGATAAAATTACAGATCTGTTCATAATTCTGTGTTCAGTGGTATATGGGCAAATGGGGCATAATCTAAATAGACATATTAGACCTGAATTAACAACCTACTGTAGCTGCTAGCAAGATCACGTGGCTGTGCCTATGTGTTCTCTGTGATTGTAGAGGTTGGTGACAGAGAATGAAATGGACAATCTGATTGAATGCAGAATAGTATCAGTGAGTGGAAGCTATAATATCTGCTATAGGCAAACATAGAGCTAGAACTGATAGGTCCAGTAGGAATAGCCTGATTTTACTCACTGTTAGGCCCCTTTCACATAGGGAGTCCGTTCAGATCCGCCTGTCAGTTTTTTTGGCGGATCTGAATGGACGCCCCATGCATCTCTATGGGGCATCGGATGTCAGCGGAGACATGTCTGCTGACATCAGATCCGTCAAAACCGAACGGATGGAAACCCTATTTCCATCCGTCTGGCAGATTGGATAGGATGAGAACGGACAGATGGTCTGTTCCCATCTGATTCCCCCATAGAGATGCATGGGGACTTGACAGCTGCGGCGGATCGATCCCCTACTGAGAAAAATGGAGTCTGCCTAACGGACTCCGTGTGTGAAAGGGGCCTAAATAAAATTAGCTCGTAACTCCCGTTTCTCAGATCACATAGTCCTAAAAAGTAGGGATGAATGAATTTGACAGATTTTATTTCTCTGAAAAAAAAAGTAAAAATTCTTATTTTTGCATATTGCAATAAAGTCAAGTCAAACAAAAGCAAACAAAGGCAAAACAAAGGCAAAACCATGGTACATTTTTGTGTGGTTTTTAGGGATGCAATTATATTGAAAAAAACAACGGCCCATCATTAACCTCATTATTTTTTTTTACGGAAACATGAAATTTTGCCTAAGCAGCTCAGTGAGTGAAACTGAGTTTCATAAAATTTTACTGAAATCATTCTACTCATCCCTTTTAATAATAGTATCACTTTTCTGGTAACAACAAAATAACAAAGCAGAGATTTTCCAAACAGCTGGCTTCCTTTTTTGTATGTTTTCTTTTTTTACATTTTTTGGGAGCAGAGAAAAGGCAAGAGAGAAAATTTATAGATTGCAATAACATTATCTCAAAAGGAGAGGAAACAATATTATAAACAGATTTATATAATGCAGTAAAGACGATGTACTGAAAAATACACAACAATACAAATAATTAAATAAGTTAGCGCCGGTTCACATATGAGCGACGCTACTTGCAGGGGCGACCTCCGAGATCGCGGTGCGAGCAGCGCGCCGCGACCTCGGAGCGGCTGCCACGGACTTCATAACATTGAAGTCTATGGCGGTCGCCTCCTGGTCGCCCCAAAGAAGCTCCGGACCCTTTTTCTAGGTCGGAGCGACTTGTGTCGCTCCTATTAGAACGGGTCCGCAGCTTTCCTATGGGAGGCGACCTGCAGGGACCTGTGAGGCGACCAGGTCGCCTCACAGGTCGCCCTAGTGTGAACCGGGGCTTAAGAATGGGTTTCTAAATAAGCTGGATAAAAACTTGGTACTGCAAAATGCATAAACAAAAGAAAATCTACAATGTTCTGTAATACGCGTAGTTAGAAATAAGAGAGGTAGTATCACGAATACATCTAATAGACATATAATTCTATATGCAGAATGATTTGTTAATTAATTTATTTATGTCTTTATACTACAAAACATGTATGTTGATCAAACAGAAATAATTGAACAAGTGTTGAAATTAGACAATAGTTTTTAACTAGAGTTTATCTGTAATGGTCATTTCTGGAATCAATGTAGTTGTCTTGCCTAATTCTTTGAAATAACAACTTTCGGGGAAAATACCATAAATCACCATGAGTGATCATTGGCATGCCTTGGGGTTGATTTACTAAGTTAAACAAAGGCTGCTCAGTGAATGTTGGTAAATAAGGTGAACATGCGTACACTTTGAATATCCAATCATGTGCAAGGGAAATTACAAAAAACAGATTTTTTTTTTTTTCCAGCATATGATTGGGTATTCAAAGTGAACACAGGTTCACCGTATGTACTAATTTTCACTTTTCTAAGGGAACAGTTGCTATTACTTTAAAAAATTAACCCCAATATATCAAAAATAGTCCACCCAGACAAATAAAACCTTTTTCATTTAAGTTAATACTATAATTAGTTCAGAGAAATTTTCAGCTCCATGGAAACTGTTTACTACTTCTTTTGTTCCATTACACATTTGCATTGGACATTGCCTATATTGCCTAGTAAAAAACATGTATCCCTTTCACTGTCAGAACTGTTTTTTTTATTTATTTATTTGTTTATTTCTTTATTTATTTAATTTTTTACATACATATGAAAACCTGTAAAATAAAAAGATGATACTTGCAAATTTACACAATTGTTTTTCAAGCCTCTATTTTCTTTTCTTTTTTTCTTTTCTTTTTATTAAAGATTTCCATTTTACAGACAACCAATCAATACAATAATGATAGAAAAAGAAAGAAAAAATAATAACAAATAAACCTGTCAAACCCTTTAGGTAGACTATGGGGTTGATTTACAAAAGATCAGACTGTGCACTTTGTAAGCAAAGTTGCACTCTGTTAGAGCAGTTGCTCCAGAGCTTAGTAAATGAACAGAAGCTCTGCTGACTTCCATTATCTAATCATGTGCAAGTAAAAATGCTGCTTTTTTTTTCCTTGCATGTGATTGGGTATTCTTTGTAAAGTGAAACTTTACCTCAGTTACTAAGCTCTGGAGCAACTGCACTTTGCAAAGTGCACAGTCCATTTGCCACAAAGTAGCTCTCACTATTAAACAGCCTGCCCCTGCTTATTTACTTTCTTTTCCCTTTATCTTATTTATTCTTATTTTACTCTCTTTTATTCCTTTTTCTTTTTTGATTATCCATGGCAAACCTATATTTTCATTATAAAATACACTAAAATTAAGTACACAAGCTCAAAATAATTCCAATTTTTTGGGGTAAAATTTTAAAACGAGACTGTTTTGAGTTAATAGATACTAAATATGCCAAGCCTATAAAAGGGGGCACATTATGTGGCCACTTGTGTGGGATTGTGGCCACCATTAGCAGTTCTGTCAGGTAAGCATAGGGGTATAGGTTTACAGGTTTAGGCTAGTAGGAGGTTAATTTTACCTGAGCATACAGCCGGTATCGGCCAATCGGTGTGCAGGGAAGGTTCTAGCAAGCTGGGGCAGAGGCTTTATAAGCTTGGTTTGGGCTGGGGTGCTTCCTTTTGCACCGAAGAGCACAAAGAAGAAAGTTCAGCAGAAGTAGTCCAGGAGGTTTTTTCTTACCTGCTGTCATGGAGGCCTTGTTGAAGCAGCTGATTGAGAAGGCAGAGAGTGCGGGGGGAGAAGCCTGGCTGCGGCATTGTCTCTCTATGTCTGGAATTACAGAGCAAGTTGCGGTTGAAGTTCACCCTGCTCCTTCACAGGCAGAAGCGCCTGCAGTGAGGCCGGTAGTTAGCCCAGGGCAGGAGACGGCCCCCAGAGAGAGAGAAGACGCCTGAGAAGCCGGCGTGTGTACCTGCAGGCGAGCCGCCATGCGGTGTCATGGCGGTGAAGACATCCCAGGCACACAAGCGCCGAGCATCTAAAAGAAGAAGACGAGCCTCCCTGTCTCCAAGAAGGGGCGGCGGAGGGCGGGCTGAAAACTGCCAGGCGGACCCAGAGAGGGAGAGAGGGCATCTGCCATCTCCACAGAGAATTATCCCTGTAGTTTCAAGAACACCTGCTGTGGGAGTGGCTACAGCGCAGCATGAGACAACAGGAGCATCTGACAGTGTGCTGGAGGAAGCTGAGCAGCAGCCTGTTCTCCCCCCAGCAGCTGGTGAGTTGAGCAATGTACAGAATCTGTCTATATTAATTAACTCTTTATCTTCTTTGGTGCAATCTTTTTCTCGTGTCTCCCCTGCTGTTTCTCCTGTGCCTGTTAAGCCTGTTGTGTCTGTTAAAAAAGCAGCAGCCAAGCTGTGAACTTAATTTCTCACCTGCAGTATCTACTGTCTCCATTCCTTATGGTGATAATTTCGCTCATAGCAATATTAGGCAAAGTTTATCTAAGGAAAATAATGTTTTGTCCGCGCATGCACCATTGCTGGGAGGTAGCGGTGTGCCTGAGGTGTGTATGAAGGGCGCGATGCCATGTGAGATGTCACCTCTGGGCTACCACTTGAGTGTTGGGGTTAAGGAAAAAATATGGAAGGGCGAGTTTGTCAACTTGTTATCACTGTTACCTGCTCATAAGGAGCTGTCGGTTAGGACTGATAAAAGAGACGACAAACAGGATGAGGAGCGGTGCAGGGGGGCCCCTAGGTCATTCCATACCTGGTTGCAGGCGTTTTGTATATTTGCGGGGGTGATGGCTGAGAAGCACCCTGAGAGGTGTGGGGGCCTATTTCGGCACCTCGATTATATCTTGGAATCTTACAAGAGCTTTGGGGGGTTGGGCTGGTACTATTACGACAAATCTTTTCGTCAGAAGCTGTCAGTCCACCCCTCTTTAAGATGGGGTATGAAGGATGTCGGCCTTTGGCTGAACTTGATGTCCCCGCAGAATCCTGCTAGGCAGCCGGTGGTGAACACTCAGAATGCAGCTTATCGCAAAGGTTGTTGTTTCGCATTCAACGAAAGTCAATGTAGTTGAATGCGGCTTGCCGTTATAAGCACAAATGTTAATTTTGCTCTGGCCCACATCCAGTGAGTAAGTGCTTTTGAAAAAATGCTACGGTAGGGTCGGAGCAAGTTCCAAAGGATATTTTTCCAAAAAGCCTGCACGCTTGTGAGGCTGGAAAGAATGCTTCCGTGGTTGGACAGATACAAGATTTTTAAGGAAACCGAGCTGGGTAGGGTGGCAGGTCCTTTTGAGCATCCGCCTTTTGATAGTTTTCGTGTTTCTCCGCTTGGAGTGGTCCCCAAAAAAGAGCTGAATGAATTCCGTGTCATACACCACCTCTCTTACCCGAAAGGAAGCTCACTGAATGACGACATTGATGGAGATTTGTCTTCAGTGTCATATGCCACGTTTGAAGAAGCCATTGCTAAGATAAGGCTGTTTGGCCAAGGGGCATTGTTAGCGAAGGCGGACATAAAGTCCGCGTTTCGTCTTTTGCCTATATCACCTGTGGCATTTAATTCTTTGGGCTTTAAGCTGGAAGGTATGTACTTCTTTGACAAAAGCCTCCCTATGAGATGTTCTGTGTCATGTGCCTACTTTGAGGCGTTCTCTTCTTTTTTGCACTGGGTGGTAGCGGCTAAGTCGGGTAGTGTGGGAGTTTTGCATTACCTGGACGATTTTTTGTTCATGGGCCCACCAGATTCTGTGGATTGTCTTAGTTTGTTGCAAATCTTTAGGGAAGTGGCGGAAGATTTTGGGGTTCCTCTGGCGGAGGAAAAAACTTGCTTGAATACTACAAAAATATTTTTTTTTGGGCATTCACATTGATACGGATCGTATGGAGTTCTGTTTACCTGTGGATAAGGTGGCAAAGCTGAAATCTCTGGTGCGGTTGTTTATGTCGAGGAGGAAGGTCCTATTGAAGGAGATGCAGTCTTTCTTGGGTTTGTTAGCGTTCGCATGCAGAATTATGCCCATGGGTAGGGTGTTTTCAAGGCGCCTTTACTTGTCTACTTCAGGCTTGAAGCCCCCCTTTTCCCACATCAGATTGACTAGTGACCTTCGGGAGGATTTGGCTGTTTGGGCGGAATTTCTCAAGGTGTTTAATGGTCGTTCATTTTTTCAGGAGGATTTCATTTTTGCCCCTGACTTTCGTTTGTTTACAGATGCGGCTTGCTCTAGAGGCTTTGGGGCCATATGGCAGACGCATTGGTGTTGTGCAGGCTGGCCGGAGTCATGGAAAAGTGGAAAGCTGACAAAAAACGTGGTTTTGTTGGAGCTGCTCCCGATCTTAGTGGCGTTGGAACTGTGGGGTGCATGTTTCGCGAATAGAAGGATTCTGGTGGAAACTGACAACAAAGGGGTCTTGTTCGCGGTGAACTGCCTCTCATCCAAGTCCATTTGTGTGATTAGAGTGCTCAGGAGGATTGTCCTTTTGTGTTTACAGCTCAATGTATGGCTTAAGGCGAAACACACATCGGGTGTCTTGAATAATCTGGCCGATGCTCTATCTCGGTTTCAGATGGACCGTTTTCGCCAGCTGCTGCCGGAGGCGGACGAAAAAGGTACCGAGATTCCGAGCCGAGTTTGGACAGTTGTTGGGATTTAGTCGAGAGGTTGATCGAGGGATCAGTGGCCCCGAGAACATGGGCGAGTTATTCTGCTGCCTGGAGGAGTTGATTGGCTTTCATGGAGGCAAAGGGCAAGATGGAGGGTTGACCGGAGGAATGTCTGGTTCTGGAGTTTATGGGTTCTTTGATGCAGCGGAAACTGTCTTATAGTTATTTACGTAAGAGATTGGCGGGCATCTCTTTTTTCTGCCGCCTGAAAGGTTTTCTGGCTTGTACGACCTATTTTTCGGTACAGCAAGCATTGAAAGGTTATAGGAGGAAGGTGGTGGTAACAGATGACAGGAGACTTATTTCTATTGAGTTATTGGGGGAAATTTGCGGTATGACCTCATTAGTGTGTAATTCTGACTATGAAGCACTGTTGTTCAGAATGGCTTTTGTATTGACCTTTTTTGAGGCGCTCCGCATCTCTGAGCTGCTACCTTTGTCAAAGAAGACTGAGGGAGGCCTTTTATATGATCAGGTAGTGGTAGGCAGGGAAGATGTCCAGATTTGGTTGCGTCGCTAAAAGTCGGACACTCTGGGCAGAGGTGTGGCAATTACTATTAAGGCTCAGCATAATCAGGGTGTTTGCCCGTTGGGCATGGTCAATCAATTTTTGGAAGTAAGACCGGTTGGTGGTGGGCGTTTTTTGGTCCACATGGATTCCACTCCACTCACAAAATATCAATTCGATTTTGTTTTACGGAAATGCTTAGAGCGGCTGGGCTTAAAAAAATTTAGGTTTTCCTCACATTCATTCAGGATAGGGGCAGCATCAGAGGCAGCTAGAAGGGGATTTTCAGACAGGGTAATGCAAAGTATGGGAAGGTGGAAATCGAAATGTTTTAAAGTGTATGTAAGGACTAACTTGTTTATTTGAATCCTTCAGGTTTTCAGCGAACAGTCTGGATCTTGGGCCACTCATTCATTTTTTGGGCGAGGAAAAGAGCTTCACAATGTATTTACAGTACAAATTTAGCACTACCTCCAGAGTTTAAATTATTTTGGAAAGGAATTAGAGGCTTGCAGTGGCACCAGCTGTACTTTCATTTGTCTAGATTGTTCCAAGTTTGGTCTCCTCCGTCCATCGTGGTTATTCACGCTGGGGGTAATGACCTTGGTGATATTAAAACTTTGGACTTACTATTTAAGATTAAGAGAGATTTGCATTTATTTTCCCTCTCGTCTCCAGGGACAGTGGTGGTATTTTCTGAAATAGTTCCTCGGCTTCCTGGGCTTTCCTCATTGCAGAGGAAAGTCATGGAGAGGATGAGGAAAAGGGTAAATAGGGCAATGGAAAAGTTTATGCCGTCTATTGGCGGCTTGTCCTATAGGCATGTGGATCTGGAGGGTGGCATCCAGGGGCTCTATCGCCAGGATGGCATTCACCTTTCGGATGTGGGGATTGATATTTTAAATCTAGGGCTGCAGTGTAGCATTGAAAGGGCCGCGGTGGTGGGGTAGGGCCGTCCTTGTTGCTCAAGCCCGGCTGGTGGGGACATTGTATTTCATATGGTATTTTATGTTTATTGTTGCTCGAGTTGTTTTATAACTGAGCAATTATAAGTTATTTCAGTTTGAGTGTTTTTACAAGCAAGTAATTGATGATTCAATTGAATTGAATGATTCAACTATTCAAGTAATTGTTATGATTTAATTTATTTATTTAAACCAATAAAGAGTGCCGCGGCCTTTTCTTTGCCAAAACTGGGGTCAGTGTTATTATTCTAGTTAAGTTAAGTGAGATTATGCGGGAGTGTGGCCTACAATTCCATTAAAATTGCAAACAATTGCAAAAAAAGACCATACTTAGGCCCCTTTCACACATACGGTCCGTTTGTCTGTTTTTCATCCATCCGTTGATGGATAAAAAATGGACATCAATGCATCTCTATATAAAAACGGATGACAACGGATGATCATCCGTTAACATCCGTTTTCATCCGCTTTCGTCAATGTCCGTTTTTTGGACCGGATGAATGCCCTATTTTTCATCCGTCAAAAAAACAGGTCGGACGAAAAACGGATGTAAATAGACAAACGGTCCGTTATTCATCCATTTTTGCATTGGTAGTGAATGTAAAAAAAACGGATGAAAAATGGATGAAAAATGGATGAAAAACAGATGCAAAAATGGATGAAAAACTGATACATTTTGACGTGACTGAACTGATTAACTGAACGGATGTGTGAAAGGGGCCTTAAGGTGTTACTAAACCCACAACAGTAAAATCTGTCTGCCGATGCAGAATAGCATGCTTGTTATGCTCACTGTGTAACTTAAGCACCCCCTAGGGACACATTTAACCCTTTGATCGCCCCTGGTGTTAACCCCTTCCCTGCCAATGTCATTATTACAGTAACGTTGCATATTTTTAGTTCTGAGTACTGTAGTAATGTCACTGGTCCCCCCAAAAGTGTCAAAAATGTCAGTTAGGTGTTCGATCTGTCCACCGCAATGTCGCAGTCCCGCTAAAATTGCAGATTGCCTCCATTTTCAGTAAAATAAATAAATAAAAATGACATAAATCTTTCCTCTAGTTTGTAGAAACGATAACGTTTGTGCAAACCAATCAATATACACTGATTGGGATTTTTTTACCAAAAAATATGTAGCAGAAAGAATACAAATTGAACTAAAATGATGAAAAAATTAGATTTTAAATTTTTTTATTGGGAATGTTATATAGCAGAAAGTAAAAAATATTGTTTTTTTTCAGAACTGTCGCACTTTTTTTGATTATAGCGCAAAAATAAAAATCGCAGAGGTGATCAAATACCACCAAAAGAAAGCTCTGTTTGTGGGGAAAAAAGGACTTCAATTTTATTTGGGTACAGCGTCACACGACCGCACAATTGTCAGTTAAAATAACGCAGTGCCGAATCGCAAAAAACGGCCTGGTCATTAAGGGGGCAAAACCTTTCCGGTCCAGAAATGGTTAAAAACCTTAACAGCTCATCAGTTTAGAGGTAACTATATATACAATAATTATTCCTCTCACTGCTAATATGTTTTACTCAGTCACCATTTACATCAGGAGTAGGCAACCTTAAAGTGGGACTCCACCCAAAAGGGGAAGTTCCGCGGCGCTCAGCAAGGGAAGTTCTCCTTCCTCCCTCCCACCTGCAGTCTTCTGGGACACTGATAGGTCCAAGAAGACTGCATCCACCACTCACAATGCACAGTGCGACTCGCGCATGCGCAGTGGGTACCTGGCTGTGAAACTGCGAGCTGTCACAGAGGGGTGCCGGGAACCAAAAACAGCGGGTGAGACCGCCTGGGGTGAGCAGCAGCTACACTTTTTGTAGATGCTGAATTTTAGTTTTACCACAGGTGGAGATCTACCTGAAAAACATGGGAAAAGTCAAAGATCACCAGGCACAGTATCCTCTCCTCACACTTGATATAAACCTCGAATTGCCGTACTACTGTGTCTGCAATTGCGTGCGGAAGTCCGCTCTATGCTGATGTCACAGACAGGGCAGCCATCAAAAAATTTGGGGCCCCTTACACAGCTTTAGGTCTAGGCCCCCCGGGGCTGACCACAAACATTCCTCAAGGCCCACCCACTGGCTCTCCCACCAAATCCACCCACTGGCCATCCCACCATGTCCTTCAGTGCACCCACTTTTATTTTAATACTTTTACAACCTAATATATCCTCTATCCCATGTCCTCCTCCTTCCCCATTCCATGTGCTTCTTTTCCTCTTCCAGTCCCATCTCCCCCATCCCATGTCCTCCTCCTCCATCCCATGTCTTCCTGCTCCTACAGTCCCATATTCCACATCCTCCTCCTTCTGCAGTCCCATCTTCACCATCCCATGTCTTCTTTCCCCAGTCCCATCTCCTCCATCCCATGTCCTCCTGCTCCTACAGTCCCATCTTCCACATCCTCCTCCTTCTGCAGTCCCATCTTCACCATCCCATGTCTTCTTTCCCCAGTCCCATCTCCTCCATCCCATGTCCTCCTGCTCCTCCAGTCCCATCTCCTCCATCCCACATCCTCCTCCTCCATCCCATGTCCTCCTCTTCCATCCCATGTCCTCCTCTTCCATCCCATGTCCTCCTCCATCCCATGTCCTTCTCCATCCCATGTCCTCCTCCATCCCATGTCCTCCTCCATCCCATGTCCTCCTCTTCCATCCCATGTCCTTCTCCATCCCATGTCCTCCTCCATCCCATGTCCTCCTCTTCCACCCCATGTCCTTCTCCATCCCATGTCGTCCTTCTCCAGTCTCATCTCCCTTCTATGATAGTCCTCTCTCAGTGTCCTCCCACTGTAGTCGTTCATTCTATCCCTTCTGCGCCGTCAGTACAGCCCAGATCCAGTCCAGTGTAATCCCTCCAGTAGGTAGAGAAGAGTGTGGAGGGTATGAAAGTGGCAGAATGGGGAAGAGTTTATTTTAATGGCAGTCTGTGGGGTGACTAGGGAGTGATGTTGGGCAGATAAGGGTCCAAGTGTCTTTCAGCTGGATGTATGAAGTGGTATGTGGGTGATGCAAGCTGGGGGGAGTAGGGGGCTGAAATGTGGTCAGATTGTGGTGTTTAGAATAAAAAAATAAACTATTGTGCTCACTCACTAATAATATACAACAATACATAATACAAACAACAATACATAATACAAAATTGGTACCCAAAGAAAAAAAATCCTCCTTTTATAAGCTGTAAATATATAGCTATGTAATCCACCTCCAGCACTCTGTTCATGTCCAGATGATGTCAAATGAATTTATGACAATTCATTTAACCCTGTGTTATCCAAGTTCTGAGTCTGTACAATCAGAAGTGTAAACTAACCACATAAACAAAGGGTTAAATGAACGATCATACATTACCTTCACATTATCTGGACTGAGTGGTTGGGGGATGTTTTTATGTAGATAGGGCTGTGTGCCAGCTTGGGAGAGATCTGTCACACTCCCTGTCTCTTCTTGATTCTCCTCCTCTCCTTATCCCTGCAATACCTACAAGACAAATCCTAACAGAAACTTTGGCAGCTTTTCATCCAAGAAAAATTTCAGGTCAGTGGTCACCTTCTCCCTGTAGTTTGAGCAGCCATCCCAGCCAGCAGTGGCTACAGTGAGCACCGCCCCTTCTTCAGCATACCGCACTGTTGATTGGAGGAGGGGGATGGGGAGGGGTTTGAGTCAAAGATCAGTGCGGGAGACAAGGGAGTGGAGAAGAGAAAGGAGCTGTGGAGATTCTAAATACATACAGCGCCGGTGCAGACAGTGTATGTATTTAGAAGCAATAACACTGCTGCTGTCCCCACAGTGGCAAGTATATCCCTCCACTTACCCTGGACCCTCAGTTCGCCCCTGGTCAGAATGGAGGAAGAGCCCAGACTCCGTCAGCTAGTTGTGCTGTTGTGATAAGCAGCCGGGACCTGTCACAGAGGGGTTCATAGCGGCCCCGGTCCTCAGAGAATATGCGGGGAATGTGCCCAGAGAAGTGATCCCTGCCCGGGCCCCTAGAGACAGCAATAGCACATATCAGCTCGACCCCCCCCCCCGCTCGTGTGTGGGGGATGTCGGCTTGCGGCGGTGAAGATCGGGAGCCATTGTTTTTAAAGTGTGTAAAGGGGAAGCGGTCCCCGGGCCCCTGTAGAGGCTCGGGCCCCTTACACCAGTACTGCCTGTACCCCCCTGATGGCGGCCCTGGTCACAGAAGTCAGTCCAGGCACCACGTAGTCGGGATCCCTCAGGTGCCTGGAGTGACACCCGGGTCAGGATCTAATCTGGCCGCTGAGAGCCTGAGCCGGCCGTTCCCCGCCTCTCCACAGCTCAGCGCTCCAATGAGCGATGAGGGGGCAGAGCAGAGAGCTGCTGACTGACAGGGAGCTGTCAAAACCAAACGATCAGCAGTGTTCAATCTCTCAGTTCAGAGGCGCTGGGGGACAGATGCGGCATTGGACTGATGCAGCGTCCATCTAGGTAAGTATAAATGGGGAAAAAAGCCAAACCCTATAGTTCTCTTTTAATGGAAAATTCGGGCTTTATTATTGCAGCATGCTGCACATTGCCACCCTGTAAAAGCGATTGAGTGGCTTTAAAGCCTTTAAAGCCACCCAGATTGCTTCTACAACAAATACCACGGTTGTTGGTAAATAGAGATGGCCTTGCGGTTAATCCACAGTATTATATACTTTGTAGAAAGCATATTATAGTGGATTAGTAGTATTATTGTGCACTGTGCAGCATTGTGACAGGTGTGGTGGTGACTGAGCGTTTCTGCAGCAACACTACACACAGTGACACAAGCACTTATAATGTATTATAACTGGTGTGATAGACCAATTGCCCCCCAATACCACATTTGAACTGCTGTGATAGACCAGTGGCCCCCCAATACCACATATTGAAGTGGGGTGTTAATTAACAGTATAATTTTCTAAGAGTGTATTTTAGTCCTGCAAAAATTTGGCCACTTGCTGTGTAAACAGTGCTACACACAGTGACAACCGTTACTGGCCAATTATTTGTAGAACTGGTGTAATAAACCTGTGCCCCCCCCCCCCCCAATACCACACATTGAAGTGGGGTGTTATTTAACAGTATAATTTTCTAATAGTGTATTTTAGTCCTGCAAAAGTTTGTCCACTTGCTGTGTAAACAGTGCTACACACAGTGAAAACAGTTACTGGCCAATTATTTGTTGAACTGGTGCAATAAACCTGTGGCCCCCAAATACCACATATTGAAGTGGGGTGTTATCCGAGTATACTTTTACAAGTGTATTTGTGTCCTGCAACAATATTGCCTCTTTTGCTGAGTGAAGTCTGGTACACACAGTGCCAAACTCACTAACCAACTTTTTGAACTGGTGTGATACACCAATGGCCCCCCAATACCACGTGTTAAAGTGGGGTGTTATCTGAGTAAACTTTTACAAGTGTATTTGTGTCCTGCAACAATATTGCCTCTTTTGCTGTGTTAAGTCTGGTACACACAGTGCCAAACTCACTGGCCAATTTTTTGAACTGGTGTGATATACCAATGGCCCCAATACCACATAATGAAGTGGGGTGTTATTTAACAGTATACTTTTCTAAGATTGTATTTTAGTCCTGCAAAAATTTGGCCTCTTTTGCTGTGTTAACTGTGCTACACACAGTGACAACAGTTACTGGCCAATTATTTGTAGAACTGGCGGACTGACAGACTGGCACATAGGGAGGAGAGGCAGGCAGAACTTGCATTACACAAGAGGTACAAAGCAGACTGCAAATGTATCAGGAGCGAGCCATCAACCATGTACAGTCACATCTGGCGCTCCCAGGACGCAGGCAAATGGCTCTGCAGTGTGGGCTTTTTTTAATGTGTCCGTTGCTGACACCAGTGTTGCCATCTGCAGCCTTTGCAGTCAACGCATAAGTCACGGTAAGCCCAACACTCACCTAGGGACCACCGCCTTAAGAAGGCACCTGAAATCCCATCACCGAGCCCAGTGGGAGCAACACCGTCAGAACCTACAAAGCCACACTCCAGGCTCTCACCGTCCAGCCTCTTCTCCTTCTCCTTCTCCTGTCTCCTCACAGTTGTCCAACACTCCACCTTCCATGATGCCGTTGTCACGTTGTTCTGGAAAAGGCTTCTGTGGCTCAAATGTTGGAGCATAAAAAAAGGTGCAATGGAACTGTTGGCTTGCCCCCCATCCAGTGTCCTGTCCGAAAGGACGTTCAGCGTAGCAGGGAGGATCGTGACCGATAGGCGCACTCGCCTAGCTCATGACAGTGTAGATTACCTCACATTTATAAAAATGAATGAGGCATGGATCTCTGAGGAATTCAACACATGTGACCATTAGACCATGTTTCATTGAAATTCCTCATCACAGGCCACAAATATCTGCCAGACAGCCATCCACCCACAACAATTCCTGGTCCTTGTCTTCGCTGAATACATGTAACGCTCCTGCGTTTTTATATGGTGTGGATTTTCAGCTGCAGAAATAGTTCCACGTCAGCAGTCATGTAAGAGATATGCTGAGATACCATTCCCAACCTCAATGACTCATCATGTGTGGAAGGTCTTATTTCAGCCAGTAAATACACACAATTAGCAAGCTGGTTCTTAGAGTGACTTTATGCATGTGGTAACACAATGATGAAGTTTGAGGGATAGGTTGAGTGGAGGTGGTAGGTGATAGACACTTGAAGGTGAGACAGTAGCAGATGGATGCAGGAAGGTTTAGCAATGTTGTATGATAGCAGATGATAGAATAGCAGGTGGACATACAAAAGAGATCAACCCAGTGCAGAAAAGTAGCAGTAGTCTCAAGAGCTAGCAATCTAGTTTATGCAGATGTGATAAACAGTCTCTACTATGCAGAGCTAGATAGTGTAAGCTTAGTATAAGTTTATAGAGAATTCCCCTGTGGGGTACTTAGCACTATTAGCGATACAGCCGAAGGGTGGTTCAGGAGAGGCGGATGATCCAGTAGCGGGATACAGGGATCAGCGCAGCGAGGTTCCGTCAGCGAAGTAAGCTTGCAAGCATGGAAGCTTCAAGCAAGGTTAGCATCCAGATAAGGGTGTTTGAACGAACACATGTGAGTGAGAACCGACGCCTTAAATAGCCATCTAGTCCGGCGCTGAGTGATGACAGCTCCAGTCTTAAAGGTGTATGCGCACCTTTCCAAAAGTAAATGGTAGGGCGCATACACTTGTGGAAAGTGTAATTTAGGGTACCAAAGGTACCGGAACATTACAATACCCCCCCCCCTTAAGGCCTGCTCCTGAAGGCCTCTGGAGCTGGTTTGTCTGGGTATCTCGCATGAAAATTGCGGATTAATCTAGGGGCATGTATGTCAGAGGTGTTTAGCCAGGTGTCGTCTTGGGGCCCATAGTTCTTCCATCTAACCAAGTACTGAAGTCTTCTTCTGTAGATACGAGAATCCAGAATTTCTTTTATCTCGTATTCTTCTCCACCTTCAACTTGTACAGGAGGGGGAGGTGGAATATTAGGCCTTATTCCTTGGTCCGGAACATGGGGTTTTAGTAGCGACACATGGAAAATGGGATGGATTTTTAGGTCCATTGGCAATGTAAGCTGCACTGCAGCTTTTCCAATAAGTTTCTTGATTGGGAAAGGTCCCAAGAACAGAGGTCCAAGCTTTTTGCTAGGGATCTTCAGTCTCAAGTTTTTTGTTGAGAGCCAAACGAGGTCCCCGATAGTATACTGTGGAGAAGGTCTTCTACGAAGATCATAGTACTTCTTTTGTTGACTGTGAGCGTGTGCAATGGTAGTATTTAGTAAACCCAGAGAATCCTTTATTTGGGAAAGATAGTCTGAGGCTACTGGGTTATTTGAAGGAAGGATGCGTGGAGGGAGAATAGAGGGATGGAACCCATAGTTCAAGTAGAACGGACTCTGCTTGGTTGTACTGTGAGTTGCGTTGTTGTAGGCAAATTCTGCCAGGGGGAGAAGATCCAACCAATCATCCTGTTGGTAAGAAGTGTAACAACGTAAATACTGCTCGATGCATTGGTTGACTCTTTCAGTCTGTCCGTTGGTCTGCGGATGGTAAGGAGAAGTGAGCTTCCGCTCAATCCGTAGTATGTGACATAGTTCTTGCCAGAATTTAGAAATAAATTGGGATCCACGGTCAGACAAAAGAGTTTTTGGGATACCATGTAATCTGAAGACATGTTTCATCAGGAGTTCTGCCGTTTGTTTGGACGAAGGTAGTCTGCGAATAGCAATGAAATGTGCCATCTTTGTCAGATGGTCCACTGACACCAAGATGGTATTAAATCCTTTGGAAGGAGGCAATTCTACGATGAAGTCCAATGACAGAACCTCCCATGGAGTTTGGGGTATTGGTAGACTGCATAGTAGACCGGATGGTCTCGTAGTGTCAATTTTGGACCTGGCACAGACATTGCATGAAGAGACAAATTTTTGTATAGATGTTTTCATGTCAGGCCACCAGAATTGCCGAGAAATCAAATTGAAAGTCTTTGTCATACCCATATGTCCTGCCATAGGCACATCATGCGATAATTCCTAGATCTTGGTGCGTAGGGTAGGTGGTATGTAAAGTTTGTCGTTGTAGTAGAGGAAGCCTTCTGCATCGGTAGTTAGTTGTGGTGGGGGTGAATCCAACCTTATACCATGCAGAACCTCTTCCTTCAAGGAACGGACAACTCCAATAATGCGTTTGTGAGGTATTATAGGAACGGAAGGAATTTCAAAGTAGTTTTCTTCAGTTAGTCGTGATAGTGCATCCGCCTTTTTGTTCTTAACTGCAGGTGTGTAGGTCACTAGGAAGTTAAACCTTAGAAAGAATAGTGACCATCGTACCTGTCGATGCGAGAGAGTTTTGCTAGTCTGAAGATATTGGAGGTTTTTATGGTCCGTGCATATAATTATTGGTAATTGGGTGCCTTCGAGTAAATGTCGCCAATTCTCCAGAGCCAATTTTATAGCAAGCAGTTCCTTCTCACCCACGGGGTAATTTATCTCGGGACTGCTCAGGGATTTAGAAAAAAAGGCGACTGGATGAAGTGGTGAAGTGGGGGTAGGTCGTTGGGAGAGTATTGCTCCTACTGCCAGGTTTGACGCATCTACCTCCAGAATGTATTGGAGGGATGGGTCTGTATGGCGTAATATGGGAGCGGAAGTAAACCTTGTCTTTAACAAGTGGAAAGCCTTATTTGCTTCTTCTGACCATTTAAATGGTATTTTTATGCTAGTGAGCTGTTTGAGGGGTCTCACAATAGCAGAAAAGTTTTTTATGAACTTCCTGTAGAAATTTGAAAATCCCAGGAATCGCTGTAGCGCCTTGCGTGTAGTTGGTGTAGGCCAATCCTGAATGCAGGATATTTTACTCATGTCCATCTCGATTCCTGTTTTGGATATGATGTAGCCTAGAAAGAGTACCTCATCTTTATGGAACAAGCATTTCTTCAGCTTCACATAAAGATTATGTGCAAGCAATCTCGATAATACTAGTCTTACATGTCTTATGTGTTCAGACAGGGTCCGTGAATATATAAGTATATCGTCCAGATATACCACAACACAGACATCTAGTAAGTCTTTAAAAATATCGTTTATAAATCGTTGGAAAACTGCAGGGGCATTGCATAGGCCGAATGGCATCACGAGATATTCGAACAATCCGTATCTGGTTCTGAACGCAGTCTTCCACTCGTGTCCATCACGGATTCGAATGAGATTGTATGCTCCTTTTAGGTCTAATTTTGAAAAATAGGTAGCTCCACGCACCTGCTCAATGAGCTCAGGGATAAGCGGTAGAGGATAGCGATCTTTTATTGTGATAGCATTCAATTTCCTGTAGTCGATGATAGGTCTGAGACTTGAATCTTTATTGCGAACAAAAAAGAGTCCTGCTGCTGTGGAAGAAGTGGAAGGTCTAATAAAACCTTTTTCCAAGTTCTCATCCAAATAGGTTTTGAGATGGGCAAGTTCATCCTGTGAAAGAGGATAAACATGACCGAACGGCAATTTGCTATTTGGGAGTAGATCAATGCTACAATCATAGTCTCGATGAGGAGGTAATGCTTGAGCATTTTTCTCAAGAAAAACCTCAGAAAGATCCTGATAACATAGTGGTGCAATCTCATCTGTCACCACAGACAGAATCTTCCCGGAAAACGGGAGGTTACACGTTTCCTCGCAATAACAAGAAGGGAAGGTCAAGGACCGTTTCTTCCAATCTATGGTTGGTTGGTGTGTGTGCAACCAGGGAAGTCCCAACACAATGGGAAAGTGGGGTGATGGTATTAAATCGAAGGTAGAAGTCTCCCTATGAGACTCGTTAATAGTGACTAGAAGTGCTTGTGTCTGATCGCTGATCGGACCGGAGGATAACGGAACACCGGTAATAAGACTTACTGAGACAGGTTTGAGTTTAGAAATAATAGGAATTTTATTTAAAGCAGCAAAACATATATCCATATAATTTCCACAAGATCCTGTGTCAATCATGGCCTTAGTAGTAATCCTGTTCTGGTCCCACTGTAATGTCAAAAAAACAGAAATGTAGGGGTTAGTGAATGAAGTTGTCAATCCTCCTAGAGAGACATGTGAACACTCACCCTTCTTTTTGTTGACTAGGGGACAGACGTTTATCTTGTGATCCGGGGATGCACAGTACAAGCAGAGATTTTCATTTCGTCTTTTGGCTTTTTCCATAGTTGATAGCGGTGGGCGTATGGTTCCTACCTCCATAGGAACGGCCAGACTCCGAGAGGAAACGGATAATGGCATTCCCATCTTTTCAGCCTTTCTTTCTCGTAGTCTTCTATCTATGGTAATACTGAGTTGTATTAATGCATCCAGGGTTTTTGGCAGATCCGCTCGGGCGAGCTCGTCCTTAACGGCTTCTGATAGGCCAAGCCTAAATTGGGTTTTCAGAGATGCATCATTCCATTCTGAATCAAGGGTCCATCTCTTGAACTCTGCGACAAAGTCTTCCACAGGCCTCCTTCCTTGTTTCAAGGATCTTAACTGAAGATCAGCAGTACTCTGCCTATTGGGGTCATCATATAGGCTAGTGAGCTCTGCCAGGAACAAGGCATAGGAGTTGAGAAGCTGGTCGTTTTTCTCAAAAAGAGAATCTGCCCAGGCTCGAGGATCGCTTGATAGGTAAGAAATAATAGTACAAACCTTAATGTGATCAGTAAGGTAGGTACGAGGTTTTAGCAAAAAAAGTAACTCACATGCGTTTTTAAATTCGCGAAATTTTTTGCGATCGCCTGTAAATACCTAAGGGGGATTTATCTTGGGTTCAGGGGACTGAGCAGAGGTAAGTTGTGTCAGTCTAATTACCTGCTGCGACAGAGCCTGATTGTCTTCTTTTAATTCAGCAAGTGCGTGTATTAACGCAGATACTTGCTGTTTTAATTGTGTCACCTGAGTGGTTATTTCTGGAACTATTTCTGCTGAATCAATTTTTTGGGTTCGTTCAATCTGTAACGCTCCTGCGTTTTTATATGGTGTGGATTTTCAGCTGCAGAAATAGTTCCACGTCAGCAGTCATGTAAGAGATATGCTGAGATACCATTCCCAACCTCAATGACTCATCATGTGTGGAAGGTCTTATTTCAGCCAGTAAATACACACAATTAGCAAGCTGGTTCTTAGAGTGACTTTATGCATGTGGTAACACAATGATGAAGTTTGAGGGATAGGTTGAGTGGAGGTGGTAGGTGATAGACACTTGAAGGTGAGACAGTAGCAGTTGGATGCAGGAAGGTTTAGCAATGTTGTATGATAGCAGATGATAAAATAGCAGGTGGACATACAAAAGAGATCAACCCAGTGCAGAAAAGTAGCAGTAGTCTCAAGAGCTAGCAATCTAGTTTATGCAGATGTGATAAACAGTCTCTACTATGCAGAGCTAGATAGTGTAAGCTTAGTATAAGTTTATAGAGAATTCCCCTGTGGGGTACTTAGCACTATTAGCGATACAGCCGAAGGGTGGTTCAGGAGAGGCGGATGATCCAGTAGCGGGATACAGGGATCAGCGCAGCGAGGTTCCGTCAGCGAAGTAAGCTTGCAAGCATGGAAGCTTCAAGCAAGGTTAGCATCCAGATAAGGGTGTTTGAACGAACACATGTGAGTGAGAACCGACGCCTTAAATAGCCATCTAGTCCGGCGCTGAGTGATGACAGCTCCAGTCTTAAAGGTGTATGCACACCTTTCCAAAAGTAAATGGTAGGGCGCATACACTTGTGGAAAGTGTAATTTAGGGTACCAAAGGTACCGGAACATTACAATACAGCAGCATAAAAGGCATTTCATGTCCATTGAATGGCTAATTTTTGGGGCCTATATAGGCTGACACTTACTGTTCTGTATACTGTGAATGCCTAATGTACCTCCAGCCATCAAATACACTACGTTCTTTGCTGTCAGTTAAACCCATGTGAGCTAATTTTTTGAGCCTATACATGCCGACACTTACTTCTGTATACTGTGAACGCCTAATGTACCTCTAGCCATCAAATACACTATGTTCTTTGCTGTCAGTTAAACCCATGTGAGCTAATTTTTGGAGCCTATACAGGCCGACACTTACTTCTGTATACTGTGAACGCCTAATGTACCACTAGCCATCAAATACACTACAATCTTTGCTGTCAGTTAAACCCATGTGAGCTAATTTTTGGAGCCTATACAGGCTAACACTTACTTCTGTATACTGTGAACGCCTAATGTACCTCTAGCCATCAAATACACTACGTTCTTTGCTGTCAGTTAAACTCATGTGAGCTAATTTTTGGAGCCTATACAGGCCGACACTTACTTCTGTATACTGTGTGAATGCCTAATTTTCCTACAGCCATCAAATACTACGTTCTTTGCTGTCGGTTAAACCCATGTGAGCTTATTTTTGGGGCCTATACAGGCCGACACTTCTGTATACTGTGTGAATGCCTAATGTACCTCTAGCCATCAAATACTACGTTCTTTGCTGTAAGTTCAACCCATGGGAGCTAATTTTTGGGGCCTATACAGGCCGACACTTCTGTATCCTGTGAACGCCTACTGTACCTCTAGCCATCAAATACTAAGTTCTTTGCTGTCAGTTAAACCCATGTGAGCTACTTTTTGCAGCCTATACAGGCCGACACTTACTTCTGTATACTCTGAATGCCTACTGTACCTTCAGCCATCAAATACTACGTTCTTTGCTGTCAGTTAAATCCATGCGAGCTAATTTTTGGAGCCTATACAGGCCGACACTTACTTCTGTATACTGTGTGAATGCCTAATGTACCTCCAGCCATCAAATACTACGTTCTTCGCTGTCAGTTAAACCCATGTGAGCTAATTTTTGGGGCCTATACAGGCCGACACTTCTGTACTCTGTGAAGGCCTACTGTACCTCCAGCCGTCAAATACACTACGTTGTTTGCTGTCAGTTAAACCCTTGTGGGCTAATTTTTGGGGCCTATACAGGCCAACACTTACTTCTGTATACTGTGAATGCCTAATGTACCTCTAGCCATCAAATACTATGTTCTTTGCTGTCAGTTAAACCCATGTGAGCTAATTTTTGGGGCCTATACAGGCCGACACTTCTGTATCCTGTGAACGCCTAATGTACCTCTAGCCATCAAATACTACGTTCTTTGCTGTCAGTTCAACCCATGTGAGCTAATTTTTGCAGCCTATACAGGCCGACACTTCTGTATACTGTGTGAATGCCTAATGTACCTCTAGCCATCAAATACTACATTCTTTGCTGTCAGTTCAACCCATGTGAGCTAATTTTTGGGGCCTATACAGGCCGACACTTCTGTATCCTGTGAATGCCTACTGTACCTCTAGCCATCAAATACTAAGTTCTTTGCTGTCAGTTAAACCCTGTGCAGGCAGTCCCATTGATGTTATTTGGGATGTAGCAACTGCATGAACATTTGATTTTAGTGTATTTTTAGTGAAAATAGCAATATGATGAACATTTGCACAATTATTACGGGGCCCAAAAAATCATCAGCACTTTTTTTATTCTACAGGTCATGTGCTTTCAGAAAATGTCTGGTTTGGGGGCCGATTCAGACTTGTGCAATGCCAGACATTGCATTTGATTCACACCACATTGCTGTGCAGATCACATGCGATATCTGTGCGATGCGAATTCAGCCATACAAAATGTATGGCTGAATTTACATCGCATTCGAACCAAACTCATGCAGGACCCTTTTTTTGTCTGTACCAGAATTGGATTTGATTACTGTCCGAATTCACAGTTCGCACTGTGATCTACAAATCGATCTAGGGGTGTCATTAACTTTGTATTGACACTCACAGCAGTTTGAAGAGGGCAGTGTGAACTGCCAGCGATTCAGGTGCGATGCGGGAACCCACACTGGATTCACAGGGTTTTTCCGCATCACACCAGTGTGAACTGAGCCTGCGGGGACAAATTCTGAAAGCTGTACGTGAAAAATAGTAACCTCTGGATTTTTAGAGTAAATTTTTTTATTTACAGTTTTGCGTACCTTCAGTTTTCACCATTTTTACAAAAAGGTGCAAATTAAAATGTGCAAATATTTGTTCAAATATTTGTTATTTTTCAACTCAGTTTTGAACTTTTATATTTAGTAGGAATTTCGTACTTTTTGCGATGTATGAATTTTCTTTTGATAATAATACTAATAAATAAAACTAGAAATAATAATTTTAGTGTATTTTTAGCGAAAATATTGGTTTGATAAACATTTGCGCAAATATTGCGGTGCCTTAAAAATCAGTAGCAGCTTTTTTCTATTCTACTGGCCATGTGCTTTCAGAAAACATATGGTTTGAAGGGTCTTTTATAAAATCTGAAAGCTGTAAGTGAAAAAGGAAAACCTCCAGATTTTTAGAGACATTTTTGCGTACGTCCAATATTCACTATTTCTCAAAAAGGCGCAATTTAAAATGTACAAATTTTTGTTATTTATTAACTCAATACAGGTTTAGATTTTATATTTAGAAGGAACTTAGCAGGAATTTTGCTGTGTTTGTATCTGCTAAAAAAGATTTTAGTGCATTTTTAGAGAAAATATTGTTTACGCACATATCGCGGGGCCTTAAAAATCAGTAGCACCTTCCATTTATTCTACTGGCCCTTTGCTTTCAGAAAATGTATAGTTTGGGGGGTCTTTTAAAAACTCTGAAAGCATAAAATTAAAATCAAAAACCTCCAGATTTTTAGAGAAATGTGGTTATTTACATTTTTGCAAATGTTCAATTTTCACCATTTTGTAAAAAAGCGTAATGTAAAAATTACAAATTTTTGTTATTTATTAGCTCAGTACAGGTTAAGCTTTTATTTTTAGTAGGAATTTAGTGGGAATTTTGTGAAATTTGCTGTTAAAAATGAATTTAGAGAATTTTTAGCGAATATATAGTTTTGATAAACATTTGCGCAAATATCGCAGGGCATTAAAATCAGTAGCACCTTCTTTTTATTCTACAGGTCATGTGCTTTCAGAAAATATATGGTTTTGGGGGGTCTTAAACAAACTCTGAAAGCTGTAAAAGAACAATAAAACCCTCTAGATTTTCTGAGAAATTTGGACATTTCCATTTTTGCGTATGTTCGATTTTCACCAGTTCCCAAAAAGGCACAATCTAAAATTTACAAATAGTGGTTATTTATTAAATCAATACACTTTAGCTTGTTTTTTTTTCTTTTTCATTTTTTTTTTGAATGAACTGAAAATGAAATGGATTGGATAGGGATAAACGTACAACTATAAGTGATAGCATCTACATCAAGTGTAGGTGTGACCTAGATAGATGAAAAAGTTCCTTTTTTTGAGTGAAGGGGGAATAATGGTCCAAAAGTGGACATAGAGTTCCCAATGTGCACGGTAGTGAAGAAACAAAGATGAAGAGTGAAGACTCCAAACAGGGGGGGAGGGGTTTGTGATAGGAGAAGGGTACCGGTTAACTTTTATATTTAGTAGGAATTTTGTATATTGTGCTGTGTTTTTATCTGCTAATAATGATTTTAGTGTATTTTTTATCAAAAATATTACTTTGATAAAGATTTACGCAAATATAATTGTGCACCTTATTTGTATTCTAATGGTCATGTTCTTTCAAAAAATATATAGTTTGGGGGGTCTTTAACAAATTCTGAAAGCTGTAAGGGAAAAATAACAAAGCAATGGAAAAATTGCAAAAATGGCCTGGCCAGCTAAGGATTAAAGTGTTACTTAACCCTCAACAGTAAAATCAGACTGTATATGCAGTAAAGCATGCTTGTTACACTCATGGTGAAACCTAATGGGTTAATTCTTTGCATTGTGTCTAAAGGCTGTTTGATCATGTCTCTCTTATCCTCCTCTCTTTCACTGTCTTTACAGAGCCAGGGGGCAGGCTGCACATGCTCAGTTTAGTGTGTATTACTAGAGAGTTTTTTTTTTTTTCTTGGGAGAGTGCATGTGATCAGCACAGGGCCAATCAGCACTGTCCAGACCTATCCAGACAGAGGATCAGGGGAGAATGAAAACTCTTCATACAAGGTTTACTAAGAACTGATAGAAGTCACAAGGCTGCTATATACTGCTGATGAGAAAAGGTATTTATCTATTTATATTTACTAAAAAAAATTGAATTTTCATGTTCTGTGTACTGTGGGAGACCAGATATTGTGAATGCAGACTCTTGGGTTTAGTAACACGTTAAGTTCCCTTGCACAACATTGGATATTCAAAGTTAAAAAATCTTCACCCTATTTACTGAGCTATGCAAATTTTCACTAACTTGAAATAAGAAGGCATAGGAGGGACTATAACTTTCCTGACATCCCTATCTTCATACCTGTTCTGATTTCATGACTTAAAATGTTTTGAAAGCAAAGAGTCAGAATACGAGTCAAGAAACTTGCATCTTCAGAAGGATGTCAGCAACAGCAGCCACCAATTTTCTTTTTTCGCTTCTGTTCATGCAACTGGTTTTGTTTAACTACCTAGGGACCGGAAGGTTTTACCCCCCTAATGAACAGGCCATTTTTTTCGATACAGCACTGCGTTAACTGACAATTGTGCATTAAACGCAAGAACATACAGGTACGTGGTTTCACATAATAGAGCTGACCTGCCGTAGTAAAACTATGGCAGCTGGTCGGCAAGTGATTCAATTTTCAAATATACCGCATTTCACTAGGGATGAGCTTCGATTTCGACTCGAACATTGTCTGTTCGCTCGTTTGTCGAATGACGAACAAATAGGTTTCTTCGTGCTAACTTCGAGTTCCCGCATTATCATGGACTCTCTGACTTCCAATAAATAAATCACTGGCTGGCAGGGGTAATTGAACTCACAGGTCTCATTATTGCAAGTCTGGTATTCTACCAGCTAGGCCACCAAGCCTGCTTAGGCTGAATACACTCTCTCTAACTTTTATCTCATCCATGTGTAGGGTGAGATAGAAGTTAGTTAGTTAGTTAGTTAGTTAGTTGGTTAGTCAAGCAGGGAAAGTGTATTTAATCTAACTGTACTTGACAGTGGCGTAGCTGATAGAATACCAGACTTGCAATTGCAATGGTTGTAAGATTGAATCCCTTGGCTTTGTGATTTATGAGAGGACTTCTATGATTAATAATACATTGCTAGCAGGGAGAGAGATTTTTGCTTTTTAGTTTGTTGCGCTCAAAGTTATATATATATATATATATATATATATAGGCACTTCAGTTTATATCAGTTTATGTCAGTATTGCTAAAAAACCGGCGTGGGGTTCCCCCTAAAATCCATACCAGACCCTTATCCGAGCACACAGTCTGGCTGGCCAGGATGGGGGTGGGGGCGAGCGAGCGCCCCCCCCCCTTCTGAACCAAACCAGGCCACATGCCCTCAACATGAGGGGATGGGTGCAGAGCCCCCCACCCCAATGCACCTTGCCCCCATGTTGATGGGGACAGGGGTCTCTTCCCCACAACCCTGGGCTGTGGTTGTGGGGGTCTACGGAGGGAGGCTTATCGGAATCTGGAAGCCCACTTTAACAAGGGGACCCCCAGATTCCGGCCCCCCCCATGTGAATGGATATTCGGTACATTATACCCCTACCCATTCACCAAAAAAGTGTACAAAAAAGATAATGACAAAAGCCAGTTTTGGAAAAGTCTTTTATTAAAAAAAAAAAAAATACTGTCGCCCGTCTGCCCAAAAAATGGAAAAAAAAGCTCCTGCTTCTCCAGACGCTTCCCGCAGAATGAGCAGTTTTGATTTTGACAGCTCTTATATAGTGACCTGACGTCACAAGCCATCCCACAATGCACTGCTCAAGTGCAGTGAATAAATGACTGACGTCAGTAATTTATTCACTGCACCTAAAGCAATGGATTATGGGGCCACGTCAGAGCCCTATAAAAGAGCTGTCAAACTTAGATAGAAGTTAGTTAGTCAGAGAGAGTCAAAGGTTAATCAGCTGGCTTGTGGCTAAGCTGGTAGAACAACAGGCTTGTAAGCGTAGAGGCTGTGATTTTGAATCCCCAGGCCAGCGGGTGATTAAAATGAATTATGGATTTTAATTAAAACCTATTAATTGTCCCGCCCCTTCTGAAGTAACGACAGTATTTTATTCACTGTACCTGAGCAATGGGTTATGGGGCGCTGGTGATGTCAGAGCCCTATAAAAGAGCTGTCAAACTCAGATAGAGAATTGTTAGGCAGAGAGATTCTTAGGCTGCTCATCTGCCTCGGTGGCATAGCTGATAGATAGGCTAGCAAGTGAGAGGCTGTGAGTGTGAATCCTTGGCCAGTGGGTGATTAATAGTCACTTACACTTAAGTCTTTAAAATGAGGACTTGTGATTTTTCGTGTTCGTATGTTCGCTAGAGGAGTGTTCGGCTCATCACTACATTTCACTAGTACTGATGCAAATTTGATTATCTTTGTATATATTCCGAGGTCATATATGCAGACAAAAAAAAAAAAATAGAGTTCACTGAATTAGGGCAGTTAAAAATGTTTTACAAAAGCCGTAGTAAAGTCCACTTTATGCTTTTTACCTACAGATAAGCCTATAATAAGGCTTACCTGTAGGTAAAATAAATATCTCCTTAACATGCACCATTTAAGAGATATTCATCCTGGATGGAGCCGGTAATATCACCGGCACATGCGCTCTGAAGGTTAGGCATGTTGTGCTGGACCTTTAGAGCTTTGTGTTCGAACCCGCGCGCATGTGCGGGAATGTCGTCATCGCGGCTCCGGCCACTAATACAGCCAAAGACCGCAAACCCATAAGAAAGCCGGAGGGAAGATGGAAGCCCTGTCAGCGGTGACAGTGCACCGCTGGAGGGCTTGGTTCTAAGGTAAGTATTTTATAGTGTGCTAGTATGCGATGCATACTAGCACATTATGCAATTGACGTATAGGTGGTTTTTTTTTTTGTTTTTTTTTTTACTGCTGCAGTTTACTACTGTTTAAAAGTGGTTTATCCACCTTCCACTGGCCTCCCAGTCTCTTTTTTTCCACCCGTGAACCCAGGACTGCAGCCGTTGGTTTTGCCAACCGACCATATAGCTGATCAGGGCTCTGAACGGCCTTGATCATCACTATGGTCTAAGAAACCATAAGTGATGCGTATTCACAACGGTTTCACCCATTGTAAAAAAACATTACTGGTATGCAAAAAGCATTGGATCATAACGATCTTGGTATGAGTCAAAGCTTTTAAGGGCAGAGGAGAGATCTGGGTCTTATAGACCCCAGTTGTCTCAGTATTACCTATTATTACCTATTGCTATCACAAGGGATGTTTACATTCCTTGCGATACCAATAAAAGTGATCAAAAAAAAAAATGTAAAGGTAAATTGTAAAAAATTAAAAAAAAAAAAAAAATGTAAGTGCCCCCACCCCCCGTGCTAATGCGCAAAGGTGAATGCATGCGTCGGTAAGTAAACAGCGATCGCACCACACGTGATGTATCATGTGAACGTCAGATCGAGAGCAATAATTCTAGCACCAGACCTCCTGTGCAAAACTGAGTAAAGGCTTTTAAAGCATCGCCTATGGATAATATAATGTATGTAGTTTGTTGTCGTTCCACGGGTACACTCAATTTTAAAGTGTGACATGTTTGGTATCTATTTACTTGGTGTAACATAATCTTTTGTATTTTGCCAAACAATTGGGTATTATTTTGTGTTTTTGTGCATTAAAATTCAATAAAGTGTTTTTTTTTCCAAAAAAGTTGCGTTTGAAAAACTGCTTCGCAAATATCATGTGACATAACAAATTTCAACACCCACTATTTTATTCTGAAGGCCCTTGCTTTAAATATATAATGTTTTGGAGATTTAAATAATTTTCTAGCAAAATATAAAGATTTTTCAATGTAAACAAAAAATTTCAGAAAAATGCCTGTCTTCAAGTGTAACCTCTTCACGCCGGCCGAACACATATATGGGGCCTTTAAGCGTGTAGGCCTATACAACGAGCAACCGCATATATGCGGCCCTGTGTAAACCACTCACCGTGCTGAGAGCGCGCTCCGTGTGTGCTTCCAGCATGGTAGCCGGCTGTTACGGGAAAGCTCCCAATGTATACTAGCGATCAGGACCTTTCCGATCATGTGACTGCTGTGACAGGCATTTACAGCAGTCACATGACCAGAATGCCCGCCTCCGCCTCCACCTCCCAGCTTTTAGAACCCTTAAAGGGCCAGGAGTCGGTCAGCAGGAAGGAGTTAAACAGCCCTTGCTGAGGTTATGGATCTACATATAACAGCTAATCAATAGGCAGGCACATTGTATACTCTGGTGAACTCGGGTCTACTATCAACTCATTGTGCTGGGTTTGCTCCTCTTCTCATGTGCCCTTGCACTCGCCCTGAGTGGGTCTTTATAGTGGCCATATTGCAGTTACAAGCAGATTACAAGCATGAAGAATTAGCCTGTACTGTGCTCCTAAAGAAGCTGAATATTTTCCAAGAAACATGTTAATAGAAATCGCCACTCCTCCCCTGCCGCATTAACATTTCTAATAACAAAGTGATGGATTGAGTCGTAGGACCACTAAACTCAACTTACCAATACCAAAACAGCTAATTGGCCCTGAAGGAGAATAAGTATGTCATGAATCTGCAGTAATGTTTCATGTGCCTGACTGTCTTCTTACCTCTCTGGTCTGTGTATCAGCTTTAGGGACCGTACTCTCACACCTGTGTGTTTAAGTAATCTTCTCTCAGCATGGCTGCACCCCAGCCTCTAACAAGAAACACTATATTAACCCACACACTGCAAGCCATCTTTGCACGAGCAACAATTGTGTTAAGGCTTCCCTGAGTGTTTCTTTCCGTGTGCTCTATGTCTGATCTCTGTGTGCCAACTGTGGCTTGTTCACCTGATGTTCTCTGTCTGCCTTTTTGTCCCGACCTTCGGGTTGTCCTTCTAACCATCCCTGTCTGCTTGTTGCCCCTTTGGCTTGTTCTCCTGACTATCCCTTGTGGCCCTTTACTGCTGCTTCCTCTCCATCCACCAGAGCCGATCGTGAGCTGGGAGACCCTGGGGGCCGCGACCTGGAGTGAGCTTCAGCCAAGTCCATCCTCACCATCAGAGGCTCTGGTGAAAACCTAATGGCTCTTAGACTCCACACCCTGGGGAATCTTATGCTCTAGTTCCCTGTCCAGGACCTTGGCTTCAAACCTGTGTAGCTGCTTCTATTAACCACCAATCCTCAGCAGTCAGCCATTGGTTCACAACCTCCATGGTGCGCTCCCCATCACTTGCTCCTGCAGGTGATGCTGACAGTTTGCTCGGGCCATGGACCTGGCTGATGTGCCTCTACCCCCGATGATCAGCTGCAGGGCATAGTCTGCAGACAGTAAAAACAGTTACAAGCCTCCTTAGGACCCCCGGTTGAACTAGGGATCGGCCGATTATCGGCAAAGCCGATATGCACTTTTCCCGATATATCGGAATCAACCCCAGAGGTTACCAATATTACCGATATTTCGGGAAATTGCTTGTATTGGAGGGATGCCTGCAGCTAGAGGCATCACCCTGATACCGGCGTCCATAGCCGACGGTCGGCTGTCTTGTAATGACAACCGATGTGACTGAGAAGCCTCTCGGCTGTCACTACAAGGAGCGGGAAGGGACGTCCCCGCTCCTGCCACCTTCCGCGGCTCGCCCGGGTCTCCCGTCCCACCAGGAGATCCGGGCAACCACTATGCACGGCCGCCGAAGCCTCGATCAAAGCCGCATTCAGCTCTGATCAGGTCTCCATGCAAAAACCCGGAAAGTGATGTCATGAGTGACATCACTTCCGGGTACTGTCTGGCACCAGATTCAAAAAAATGACAGCATTCAGAACAGCCAAACTTGGTGTTTTGAATGCTTTTAAGTGCAGAGGAGGGGTTTGGGGTCTTTTAGACCTGTCAAAAAAAACATTTTTTAAATGTACAAAAATATCGGCCCATATCAGCCGATACCGATATGCATTGGCAACAAAAAACCATATTGGTCGATCACTACACTGAACCATCAACCCTCAGCAGTCAGCCGTTGGGTTCACAATCACAACCTCTGTGGTGTGATCCCCATCACTTGCTCCTGCAGGTGACGCTGACAATGTACAAGTACAAAGGCTTATTAGGGCAAAAATAAATTAAACATATTGTATGTATGTATGTAAGTAACTTTACTGAAAGTAATTTTTATTCTTTATGCTGTGATGTGTGGGTACCTTAAAAGTCAGCTATGGTGTTACTTTTGGTACTACCAATTTGACAGTTTGGATATAGTACCTTTCCAAAGAACAGCCCACACCCTGGGTTGCCAGGTCGTCTTTTTAAGATTTGTGAAAATCTTCCTTAGTACATTTTTTACACATATGGCTAGAGAATTAAGTGGTAAGATCCTGACTTCAACATCTTGCATCAATCTGTACACAACTGTAATGGCCACAGTGGAAACAGATTGGGAACTCCAAGTGCAGAATCTTGGCAGTGAAGTCTCAAAGTGAAGACAAACTCATGTGTGGACATTAATGTGTCATATTCTGCCGAAGGCTCAGTTTTTAGTTTTGGCTCAATTGAACTCATAGTGTCATGTTCTCTGTGTTAAAGTCATGAGTTTATTTTTTGAATAAGGCAGCTAAAGAAAATTTTGAACATCTTACATTTAGATACAAACTCTGAATAGTGTTGCTTTACTTGAGGCTAATTAATAACTGACGTTATAGCAATATATTTAAAATATTTAAATGCAATTAGTGAACAACAAAGACTAACGATATGCAATTATTTCCCTGCTGTGGTTAACGAATGATTCTGCAACATTGCCACTAATCTCTGCTCACACATTAGTATAATTCATACCCACAAGTTCATCTGAGGTCTAAGCGTGTTATACGGGTGCATTACAGGATAGTTTTCATATAATGTCTACAATTTACACATCTATCAATATTACAAAACCCGACTGAAGTCATAATTGAAAAGTATGGGCTCTAATTATGAAAGTACAAGAGTAATAAATGAGCAGACTTCTACTTTTTTTCCAAATCAAAAGACTGATGAGTTTATTAACCAGTCAAGCATGAGCTTCATATTAATCATGAATTTTATGTATCGTGACGGCATTATCTTTATTGCCCAGACACACACACACACAGAGTATGATGACTCAATGTGACTGATTTTGTTCCTTTATGTGAAAGAATAAAGACAAAATGCAGATGCAAGGAAACCAAATGGACAAGTACAAATCTTGGTACTGTGGCAAATAACTACTGCAAAGGATTTCGGGTAGCTTTCAAATCATTTTGATCCCTTGTTGTTGTAGGAATGAGGATTTTGCGAAACACGAAAGACAACTGTTTTATCGTTCTATTTAGTGGGCTAAGAGATTAAAATTAACAATTAAAAAGCAAGTTAATTAATATGAGGAATAAATTATATTGAATTCTAAGTGATTGTAAATGGTATTACAAATGCAGTGTCTGAGATTAAATATTATGTTTTTTTATGGATAAATGCATAAAAACATTGTTTTCTAGTGATTTGTTTTTCATAGACTTGTCCACCATCATGCAGTTTATACTTTGCACCTACACTTGTAGGCACAGTGCTAACACCATTGTATTGGGGAGTGTCTGCTCCCCTTTTAACCCACTTCAGCTCTACAAGGTTTACCCCCCTTCATGACCTGGCAATTTTTTGTGATATGGCACTGCGTTACTTTAACTGACAATTGCGTCGTGAGATGCTGTACCCAAATTCAATTTATGTCCTTTTTTTCCACAAATAGAGCTTTATTTTGGCGGTATTTGGTCACCTGCAGGTCCCCTGCAGCTTTTTTTTTTTTTGTGTGCTATAATCAAAAAAAAACAATATTTTTTTACTTTTTGCTATAAAATACACAGAAAATTTTTTTAAAAATCTAATTTCTTCATCAGTTTAGGCCAATATGAAATCTGCTACATGTTTTTGCTAAAAAAAATCCCAATAAGCATATTATGATTGGATTGTGCAAAAGTTATAGCGTCTACAAACTATGAGATATTTTTATGGAATTTTTTTTTTTTTTTTAATAGTAGTGGCGACAAGCTTCTAGTGGGACTGCGACCTTGTGGCTGACAAATCAGACACTAAGTGACACTTTTTGGGGACCAGTGACACTAATACAGTGATCAGTGCTAAAAAATATGCACTGACACTGTAATAATGACACTGGCAGGGAAGAGGTTAACATCAGGGGGGATCAAAGGGTTAAATGTGTCCCTAGGGAGTGCTTGCTAACTGTGTGGGGGAGGTGCTTGTACTATGGGAAGACAGAGATCTGTGTTCCTGCTTAGCATAAACACAGGATCGCTGTCTTCCCTTGTCACAGAACGGCGATCTGCCTTGTTTACATAGGCAGACCACGTTCTGCCTCTTTCGGGAAGGATGGGAGGGTCCCGGCGGACATCGGGTCTGCCGGACCCACTAATTGGATCCCGCTGTGTCCAATCACAGTGAGAGCTGGTTGCCACGTACCAGTGCATGATTTCACCTGTAGAAGCCACTGCCCCGCAGTATATGTATGTGGGGTGGTCAGCAACTGGTTAAATAGTCTCCTATTTAAACTCTTTTTGCAAGCAGAAGAGTTCATATTTGTGTGCTGTGGGTTTGTTGTGGAAATTCTTTGCTAATGCAGTTTACTATTCATTTGTGAACCTTTACTATCTTCCTTGACCGAAGATGAGCAGTGCATTAATCTACCAGTTTTAATATCCATGTCAGATCAGGCTGACCAGCACATATCTGACAGCTGACTTTGTCTTAGCAACCAGGGATGCTGTGTAGCCAACATCGTCCTAGCCACCAGTATCAGGTGTGGGGGGGACATGTAGGATGGCACATGCAAAAATGTATACACTCTGAGCCTCACTCTGAGCACTCTGCCTATTTCTGTATGCCAGTTTAGAGTTGGTTTTAAAAAGGTTCCTTATCTAGGAATTGGGAGGCATTTTTATTTTTTATTGCAGCAATAGTGACCCTTTGTGAATGTCACCCAAAATATAAACTACTTTTATCACACATGTCGGTACTCTTTACAAAACGGTTGCAAGGCTTTCATGAATTTAGGGTGCAGGACTTTGTAAAGATACCAAACTACCAGAAAAGAGTTTCAAATGCTTTGAACTGCCTGTCTTAGATTGTGTTTGACACCCCTACTCAATCAAACAGCTGTCTCCTATGTGGTGCACAGAACTTCCAGAAAGCCAGTTTCATCAAGATGAGCATGACTAGCAAAGGAAGATAGAGTAAAATAGTCAGACCTTTAGCACCAGGGCGTTTCCAGGGGTAACCAAAACCTTGAATCAAAACATCAAAGCAGATGGTGTAAAATGGAGGTCAGAGTTGGTACAGTGAGAAGCAAAAGTCAATCCAAAAAAAATCATCAAACAATCACAGCCACAAGCTACCTAACTCTACAGTGGACAATGTGAGGGTGGAACATCATGTTGCCCAATAAATAACAGTCTGACCAAACAGAAGGCACGCTTTTGCATATGATTGTGTCCACATCACACTGAAGTGTAAAAAGGAATAATGAACTGTAAACCCAATAGAGGTGCTCCTTCTCAAGAAACCAGATACAGCTGTTACACACACTTGGTTTAAGCTAATGACATATATTTTGATAGCCGCAAAACAATCTATTAAGAAAGCATAGAAAACTCCCCTGTTAGATTCCTTACATGTTAAAGTGATTGTAAATAAGGATGGGTTCTATGTTCCAGTCGAACGTACTTTCGAATCGAACATCGGGTGTTCTTTCAACATAAACACCCGTGGTGCTTGGTGGGAAGAGCGCCTACCGACGAGCGCCCCATAATGCACTGCGCTATCGCAGTGCATTAAGTCCTTGTTATTTGGCCAAAGCATGCACCTGACCTGTATGCTTTGGCTCATAACAGCACAATGTCCTGTCAGAGCCATGATTGGCCAAAGGCAAGGTGCCTTTAGGCAATTATGGCTCAGGGGCTTAGTCCACCCCCCACACTATATAAGTCTGCTGCTAACATGGCAGTCGTGTATAGTGTGTGACATCGGGCACGTAGTTAGTGGATAGTGTGTTTGGTCAGTTTAGTGCAGTTAGTGTAGTGTAGTGTACAGGCATACTCCACTTTTAAAATGTATGGATATGTTGTAGTCCTGGGTTCCCAAGTTTGGTGCCCCTGTCAGCTATGGTTTGTGAGCAGTACCATGTCAAGCTGACCAATATTTCCCAAAATCAATTTAAAAAAATGCTTTGCCTCTTAAGAGGCTACCCGCCGTATGCCAGATCTTCAGCTTTGACAGTTCTTTTATAGGCAAGGGGCGGGGCCAACGAGTTACATTACCCAGAGACACTGCCCCTTCTGATGTCATATTAATGTTGTGTGACATCAAAAGGGGGCTGTGCCACCGGGTGACATGGCCTGGTGCCCCCGCCCCTTACCTATAAAAGAACGGTCAAAGCTGAAGATTGGGCATACGGCAGGTAGCTTCTTAACCCCCCTAGCGGTATTCCCGAGTATGGCTTGGGGTTAACTTTCAGTACCAAAAGCAGTAACCCCGAGCCACACTCGGGATTACCCCGCAATGTTACTCACCTTCCTTGTGCTCCCCCACTGTCCTCCCCAGCATCCGGACAGTCTCTCCCCGCTCTGTGCACGGCCGATTGCCGGCACTTGCCTTCCAGTTCCCTTCCTTGCGAGCATTGCGATGCAGGGGAGTGGAACCGGCGGCAAATTCAAAAGTGTAAAAACACAAATGACATGATACAAAGCTGTGATCCTAACAGATCACACTGTATCATGCAATTTCAGCACAGGATTGCACCTGGTGACTTTTCCAGTGCCCTGCCTGTGCTTTTCCAGTGCTTTGTGCCTGGAAAATTTTGAACGACCATCTTTTTGCGCAAAATCGCTTTTAGACGAACTGGAAAACAGTGTCAGCGAAACGGAGTTACTTGAAGAACTGAGCGATAGCGGTTCGTGGGAAAATTCGTCATCAGGTATGGAAAGTGACGACAGCAACTATTCTGATTTCTCTTTCTGGCACATAGTGAGAGGGGATATTTAATTCCAACCTGTGAAGTGAAAAATATAAAATATATATAATAATGTATGAAAACTTTACTATATTAACATAAAAGTCTTTGGGTGAAAAAGAAAAAGTGGTGAGTCCCAGATGAGAGGAACCACAAGTCCCAGCAGTGGTGGAAAATCCTACAGTGCTTCCGCTGAATGGCACCTGTGACCAAGGAAGATATAAAATAGGCTGCTTACCAGATTTATATGGTCATCTACTTTCATAGATAGACCACATAGGCACTTATCTGTAAGGGCCAATCCCAATAATCTCGCAGGGCACTCCCTTAATAGCAGATCCAGAAAGGGCTGGAGCAGATATTGAGATGCCAATCCTCACATATGAAGGGTAAAGTCTATGGGAAGTAATCCAATAAGGAGAAAAGTACACATAGCGTGATACCGTAATAAAAGATTAATTTATTTAAAAGATTGCACTTACTAAAAACAAATGAGCAAGCAGGCAGGGAACAATATTCCAGTACACATGTATCCAAATAGCGGCGGAGATCTCTTACTGTTACACGCGGGACGCCGCTATTTGGATACATGTGTACTGCAATATTGTTCCCTGCCTGCTTGCTCATTTGTTTTTAGTAAGTGCAATCTTTTAAATAAATTGATATTTTATTACGGTATCACGCTATTTGTACTTTTCTCCTTATTGGATTTCATCACCTTAATTTTCACTCTCTAGCGCAATACATTTTGTTTATTTATAGACATTTTTATGACTTTTCTGAGTTTTGCCTCAAGTGGTTTGTAGCCATTACCTCCCAGCGCTGAATTAAGAGGAATCTTTTGCTGTTTGTACTTATCAGGAATATGAAATGTTGGGGTAACAAACACTTTAAGAACCGAGTTTCCTGGATGATGTCCATTGATTAAATGATGACTGTTTTAAATGATAAATTGCTTTATGAAAATATCTGGTCCCCTTTGTCCCAGCTTTATTTCCCCATGAACAGTTAATGACTTCTTCATCTCTATTATCCCAATGAATGCTAATATTGGAGATGTCTGGCTCCACCAAACCTTGGACTCTCCTCCCTTCTATCTTGTTCCCTTTTTTCTGTTTTCCTTTTTTTTTTTTTTTTAACACTGTTGTTTCCCTTTATATTTTTTCCCCCTGCCCAGTTGATTTTATTAGGATGGTGCATGCAACAAAGATATCTTGGTGTTCTTGGTGTACTTTCATACCTTTTGTCATTTATGAAAGCAATGCCATTGTACCCCATTGCTCTAGGGCATGTTTTACTACTCAAAATGTCCTACTTTGTTAATTTTTCAAATAAAGTGACTGAATTGAAAAAGGAATGATGAGGCTCACATGTCAGAAGTGCAAGGACCACCCAGTAGAGGATAGGCAGGGCAGGAAGACCCAAGGAAAAAACTATGTTAAACACCAAAGGTAACCTGCTCAGAAAAAGTGTAAGAACAAGAAAATGGGCCTTTCCAAACTGAACCTTGAATAGCCACCTGCGAAAAAGATGACAAACTCAGCTGAATTAACTTACTGTATGTAAGTCATTGGTATGTCATTAGCTTCTCTGCATGCTACTAAGGCTGGCCATACACAGAGCAAATTTCTTTCCTGCAACCACAGGTTGCAGTAAAGAAATCTGCTTGATTCCCCCATCAACACAGACAGTGTTGATGCCGGGAATCCCTCCTGCCGAACCATTGTCTTCTTCCGGAAGGGGGGTGGCATGGCAGGGGCAGGAAGGGGGCGCAGGTATAGTAAACAATACTATACCCACAGTTTATTAGGAGGACGACAAAAGAAATAAAAAATAACACATGACCACATTCACATATCTAAAGTTGAAACACATATACAATGCGATTAGAGGAGAAGCGTTTTAACCTCAGGCTACGCAGGGGGTTCTTTACAGTAAGGGCTACAAGATTGTGGAATTCTCTACCACAAATGGTAGTAACTGCGGGCAGTATGGCTACTTTTAAAAGACTCTTGGACATACATCTCAAGGATCAAAACATTGACGGGTATGTAAAATGATTACGGCCACACACACCTACACAGGTTGAACTGGAGGGACTATTATCTTTATTCAACCTCAACTACTATGTAACTATGTAACATCGTTAATTCCTTTGTGTTCGGGATGCATTTTAAACCCTAAAAAAGGCAGACGAGGCAATGGTCAATGTACATAGTTTATGGTTGGACCAGTATGGTGTTCTAGATAATCAGATGAGACCTGTCTGACCTTAGTGATTATATCTTCTCCAGTCTCACATATACTGCACCTTTTCAAACAAATGACATTTTCAAAATAATAAAAAAAAAAACAATAAAAAGCCCTAAACTCTTTGTGAAAGTAACACTTGTGCTGCATCACAGTTAAGCCATGACTAATACACTGATGAGCTGACGTCTAAGACATCCCTGCAGAGCCTTCCATCTGTTCAAGCTGTTAGAACACGTTACTGTCATAAGGTAGAATCCTTTCATTAAACTTTCTGGCTTGCTGACTGATGCCGTAGGTTAAATCTGTACAAATTATAGGATGCTTCCCTAGTCAGGGCAAGTTGACACCCTTTTGGCAAACTAATTGTACTTTGGCGGCTTTCATTCTTTTGTTATTATTATTATCATTAAAAGTTTTAATTAGACCATAGTTTTACACAAACAAAAATGAAATGAGTTAAAAAAAAATGAAATTGCTAAATACAGCGTAACCAAGTAAGACTTTTGCCTGCTTTTCATGCAAAGGGTAAGCCGCTAATATGCAGTCTGGCGCTAGACTTTCTGATGGCTAAGAAGACAACAGAGAAGTGCCGGGATCATTTGATACCAGAGGGATATATTTGTAACAGATGTAAGAGGCAAATGGGGTGAACTTTATATTTTCTAAACAGAATAACTCTTGAGAATGCTAAAGACTTTCTATGACCTGTCAACAATTGTTGGACTTCTCTGAGAGGAAATCGCTTCATGCTTTCTCCTGGCCAATCAGGAGCTTGCAGATGAATAGGAGTCAGTCAGTGGTTATGTTTCCCTTTTATTTTAACCACTTACTGACCGCCCCAGGAAGATTTACTGCGGCAGGGCGGCTCGGCTGCGCATAATCCCATAGATCTGCATGATCATGTGCACGTGGATTCGGCGGCACACGCTCCCGCTGTGATTAGACACAGCAGGAGCCAGACCATGGGAAGAGCTTGGGACTCCCCTTCTTATTGGCTGAGACAGCAGCATGGCGTGATTGTCTTCAGCTGCTTTCAATCAAAATCATTCAGCCAATCAGGAGAGAGAGGGGACAGGAGCAGGTCGCAGCTCCGTGTCTGAATAGACACGGAGCTGTGACTCGGCTCGGGTGCCCCCATAACAAGCTGTTGGCTGTGGGGGCACTCAACAGGAGGAAGGGGCCAGGAGAGCCAAAGAGGGAACCGGGAAGAGGAGGATCCAGGCTGCTCTGTGCAAAACCGACTGAATAGAGCAGGTAAGTATAAAATGTTTGTTATTAAAAAAATAAAAATAAAATACGAGACCCTACAATCACTTTAACTGTGTGAGAAAAACATGGGATTATCGGTAAACCTTATACCCATAAACCCTTGTTTTTCCTTGTAGTTAAGAGCGCTGAGCTGGAAGGGAGCAATTGTCTTTTAGACACATGCCCCCTTTTATGACACTGCAGTGAAAGGACAGCTTCCACTGTAGCATTTTTATTGGACAGCTTGGACCAATGATGCTTTACCATTGGTCCAAGGCTCCAAGCTGTCCATTAAGCTCAGTGCCTCTGACATTAAGTCAGAGGCAGTGTGATCTCATCCTCTCAGTCTGCTGCAAACAGCGTGTGTCAACTTGTATTTAAACTGGCCGCACTGTAGGTAGCTTCTGACAGGCTGCGCAAGGAGCCCTGTATCTCCAGAACCATAGGTGCTAGGAGCCTTTGGCAGGACCTGCCAATTCTGGTGTTCAATGGCAAATGCCGATCGAGCTCCACGGTGCGGGGCAGTGAGCACAGGGCCCACTAAAGGACATTCGGCCCTTCAGGCCACCCTCATAAAGTCTGTTTCTGATTGTTTGGTCAGAAATATTCACACCAGTGGCCTGCTGGATGTCATTTTGTAGGGCTCTGGCAGTGCTCATCCTGTTCCTCCTTGCACAAATAGCTGATACTAGTCCTGCTGATGGGTTAAGGACCTTCTATGGCCTTGTCCAGCTCGCCTAGAGTAACTGTCTGTCCTCTGGAATCTCCTCCATGCTCTTGAGACTGTGCTGGGAGACACAGCAAACCTTCTGACAATGGCACGTATTGATGTGCCATCCTGGAGTTGAACTGCCTGTGCAACCTTTACAGGGTCCAGGTGTGGCCTCATGCTACTAGTAGTGACACTGACCCTAGCCAAATGCAAAAATAGTGCAAAACAGTCAGAAAAAATGAGTAGGGAAAATAAATGTCAGTGGCCTCCATGTGTAAAACCATTCCTGTTTTGGAGGTTGTCTCATTGTTGCCCATCTAGTGCACATGTTATTATTGTCATTAACACCAATGCAGCTGAAACTGATAAACAACCTCCTCTGCTACTTAACTGACCAGATCAGTATCCCAGGGATTTTATTGACTTGATGCTATATTCTGACTAAAAAATGTTTAATAATAAACTATCAAACATAGAAGCACTTGCCTATTAATTCCTTCTGGTCTGGTTTAGCAGCAGATTTTCAATGAAACAAACATGTGGGGTTTCTTCAACCTCTCAGAGACTAAAAGTGCTGATACATAATTATACATAATTCTGTAGAATAGCCATTTACAGACTTTAGACTGCAGCAGATCTCTACATTAGTCATGGCAGACTGCAAGCATTTCTGAATAAGTTCAGAATGAGTCTGCCCCAAAAGAAAAGCACAAGACAGACCAGGGTGTTACCATTACAGAAGGCCAGTTTCTAAATCTTTAACCTTTTGTTCAGACAGACAGTGTTAAAATCCAATTTACAGCTGATAATGAGATCTGTCAGGACAGCACAGGGTTAATTGTGGCAAACATAGTTCCCCAGCCCCATCAAAAACAAATATAGGATTTTTTAGTTCTGAAATTTTCATAACAGAGCATCTAAAATCAAAAGCAGCAATTATTATGTTTTTAATATACTATGTGAATGATAACAAGTAGCAAGTATGAAGAAGGGATAACCTAATTTTGCTGCAAAAGTGGAAATACACTTTAAGTTTTAGTTTGGACAGAAGATAAGCCATTCACTGGGAAACTCGCATGAGTGCCAGGTACCACCTGAGTGATTTATGAGCTCCAATGCCATCTGAAAAGGAAAGGAATAAGTGCTACCAAGATGACAGCATCTTCACATGTTAAAGGCCACTTTGCTCCTCTGTTGAATAATAGACAGTTGAGGAGAAAGCTAAGTAAAGTTTGAGTTCCGCAGTAGCTCCCATGTGTGAGCCTTAGGTTATTCCTGTGGCAAGGGAAGGAGTTATACAGATGAGAGAGAGTCACATGTAACGCTTACCAAACACATTAAAATCTGACTGCAAAATCCCCAATAGTTCTACCAACAACTTTGTAATACAAGGACTTGTCTGATACAAAATGCTTTATGAATGTCCTCAAATGACATATCTTTGGAAAATCTAAAGTTAATTGTACAAAAACATTGTACAGTAAAATTGTAACATGTATGGAGATCTAAGAAATGTGGAAGCAAGCTAGCTGCAACCAAGAATTTGTTAATTACACATGCAACAATTAAAGCGATATTAAACCCAAAACCAACAATGTATTAAATTTAATCTTTCCAATTCTCAGATATGGTGGCTGCATTAGGTCTATCTTTTTAGGCTTTTTCCTTTATTTTCATCTGGTGGTCCATCCAGTATATCTGATATTTTTCAACTTACTTTAACAGACCAAGCTGTCCAGGGGGCTTACAATGGTCAGCTTTTATAACATTATGCAACACTTTTATCCCAGAGGGAAACATGTTTACTGTAACTGCTTATAAAGTGTTAGATCGAGTTCAGCTTCAATGTGTTAGTCAAGTGCATCTAGGTGGGTGTAAAGTTCAGATGTTATGCTTGCCTCCAAAGACGCCCAAAAAATGCCCAAAAAACGCCTGCAACAAAAACGCCCTGGTGTGTTGTTGCAGACGTTTTTTTGGGCATTTTTTTGGCGTCTTTGGAGGCAGGCATAACATCTGAACTTCTCTATAGGGGTATATACATACACACACATATATGTATATATACACATACACACATATAGGTGTGATAGGAGCGGAGCCACATCCCTGCGCTAATAAAAATTCTAAGAAAAATTATCTTTTTTTTCTGGTTCTGGACATGCTACAGAGCTGAAACTTCACATGTACACTTTTGAGACCCATCAGACACTAAATCCAAAGAAATCTCTTTTTTTTTTCCAATAATTTTTTCAATAATTGGCTCTCTATCAAAAATGACAATTTTTAAGAACTTTTTTTGTGTGATATGATTTTGTGTGTGTGATAATAGTCCCTGGGGCATGACCCAGAACCCTAGGCACTTTTTAGGGGCATTTATTGGGTTTTAGGGCTTCAAAATGGTGTTTTTTGATTACCAAAGTTCGGGTCCCATTGATTTCAATGGGGTTCTGGAATCCGGACCCTAACTTTCGGGAAGTTCGGGTGTTCTGGTCGAACCGAACTTTTCAAAAGTTTGATCTTCCCTATTACAGGGCAGTGCCTGAGAAAATAGCAAATGCACTGAATCAACCGTTTCAGAGGGAGAGGTCAGTAATGGAAGTCACCATTTTCTCTCACCTCCAGTTTCCTTTGAGTTTCCCCCTGGAACCTTAACAGAACAGACAATATTACTAAGGAAAGGGAGCCTTTGCTGCCTCCCTATTGGGTCTCTAATGCTATGTGCAGTCCCATGAACTAATAATTGGATGTAGGAGGCAAGTCAAATAGTTGACTTTCTAGCAACAGTCAGTATTGGCAGATCTGAAGACCTGAATGTCTGAATGTCTGAATGATGTGAATGTGCAGATTTGAACATCCAAAATAAAAATCTGAATGTGCAGCCACCCCTGAGTACAGGCATAAATATTCTGATGGCAGTTTATACAGAAAGAACACGCAACAGGTATATTTCATCAATGTCAAGCTAACACCGTTCTACACCCACCAGCTAATGAATACCACTTCCTGCAAATTAAGTAGCAATTTCCATTAGAATCCATGCGTCTGATTGGAACATTCTCAAGGAATACCTAAAGGAAATGTTTTTAATCTTCTTTTATTGTTTAAAAAGAATAACAGTTGTAAGAGCTATTTGGAGAGTGATAATCGGACTCCCTAAATATTCATTCACACTTGTTTGTTACTAAACATTGAAAAATGGCTTTAATTATCTTGAATTAAATTATTTGACATTATGTTACAGGAGAGACAACAATGCAATTTCGTACCATTATGTGTTTATTGTCTCTATCCTCTGGTGGGTTATGTTTTTCTGTGCTTTGTATGGATAATATTGTCATCATGCAGATACATTGCAGTTCATCTGAATTTTTATATAAAAGAAATGGTTTTGTAAGGGAGTCTGAAATTAAGTTGCTGTAGGTTTTTATTTACTGGGTAGTTACTTTAATACCTCCCAAATTCATTATAGTGGTATATATTTTTGTCTGAATGTGGTTTGTAGTGGGCAATGTACAGAACCTTCACCCTCATCTCAGATAGAAAGAAAAATATTGTATATTTTATAGGCAAAAAGTTAATAAAATCTCCTAAGGCAACTGAGGTTTGTAATTCTGCAAAAAAAAAAAAAAAAGAGGAATGTGTATTTGGGTTATGGGGCAGCACAGTGGCTTTGTGGTTTGCATTTCTGCCTTGCCTTGCCTTGTTTGAATCCTGGCCAGAACATTATGAGGTTAATTTACTAAAATTGGAGAGAAATGTGCTGCAGCTCTGCATAGAAACCAGTCATCTTCCAGGTTTTCTTGTCAAAGCTTAATTGAACAAGCTGAAGTTGGAAGCCGATTGGCTAAAATGCACAGCTGCACCAGACTTTGCACTCTCCAGTTTTAGTAAGTCAATCCCTATGGAGTTTGAATGTTTTCTTCGGATACCCTGGTTTCCTTCCACAATCCAAAGACATGGTGGTTATTTGACTTCTGACTAAAATGCCACTAGTATGTATGTGAGATTAACCTTCGATTGTAAGCTTCCTGAGGGCAGTGACTATTAGACTACCTCTTTCAGCAACTGATGGTTGTAATTGTGAATGGAAGAACTTAGAATTTGCAAGTCCCCGAGATATGAGATATGATAAACTTATATCAGGGGAAGGTGGGTTCCAGTACGGCACTTTTTAGTGCATTATAACCCCTATCTCACCCCCGAGATACAATACCAGGTGATGCCAGGTGGGACTATTGCTCGTTACACAGGGAGCAGAGTGGTCATATCTACTCTGAGCACTAGAGAGATTCCTGCAGAAAAATGGCTCCAGGTGGCCACCTAGGATAAGCCTGTGTCTTTTAAAGACACAAGATTGCCCCTGAGATTTGGTGGCCATTTGGTAAAGATGTATTATATAACTATAATGCATCACCAACTGGGGCTTAGCCATAGAGGTATTTACTCTCTAGTCGGGTCGGAAGTGTGGCGTTCTTAATGCATATAAATATCATGTGTTGGGGGGCCATTCATAAGAGAGCAGAGAGGTTATCAGTAATTAGACAGGCTCAGAGAAAGGTCCATGTAGAATGTTAGGATATGGGACAGTATTGTTATAATTGGCATTGCTAGGTGCCATAGAGGGAGGTTGCCAGGGGGCAGCATCAGAATTTTTTCTATGGGGCTTCGTGATCTGTAGATATTCCCCTGCTGGTGATCTTTGTAAGCTCCTACAGACAGAGGACGTTGTGTGATCGTTAGCATGGTGGTTGACATTTTCTGAGTGCACTGAGTCTGGACACTTCCTCTTAGTACTGCCTAATGCCACCAAAAGTCACAGTACATTATAGCTATTCTCAATGTCGTAATGTCATCATTATTAACTACCTGTAATTGCAAAATTCCTCTATTAGTAGTGTGCTATAGGTAGACACAAAATTGCTATCACACTACTTAAGAAACATTGCAAGCAGCAAGGATTGATTTATGTCAGTTTAAAGGTATGTTAGTGACAGTGTTTGCATACTGTGTTAGTTCACCGATTGCCCAGATTTTAACATCTGTAGATTTTTTATAGAGGTGGCTAACTCAATAATTCAGCAAAAAACACAGACATATTTTTTATTTTCTTATTTAAAAATTTCACATATAAAAAAACAACCTATCCTGACAAGAAATAGAATAATGCTTTGGCTTTCACGCTGAGTTGACAAAAAGCAGACAAAAAAATCTTGCATGGCATCAGTTAAAATATAATTTCTATTTACTAGCCAAAAAGAAATTGGGGTTGATTTACTAAAGGAAAATCCACAAGTGCACTTGGAAGTGCAGTTGTTATAGATTTGAGAGGAAGATCTGAAATGAGGGGAAGATCTGAAATGAGGGGAAGCTCTGCTGATTTCTAGTAGCTAGTTGAGACCCTCTTTTGTTTGGGAATATAATGGCAACTATCTGATTAATATAAGTACAAGTGAGGTCAAAAAGGTCTTTTCTTAAAAAAAAATGTAACATTCTATTTAGCAAAACACCATAAAATCTTCCAATTTACGAAGAATACAAGAAAAATTACATCACATCAATTCATTTGTGTAGATACATATAAACGTATTCGCGGTACATGCAAAGTTGCAGCCAGTGGTACGTTGTTCCCTTAAAATGTTTTTAACATCTTATTTAAAAAAATACCACAAAATCTTACAATTTATGAAGAGTACAAGAAAAATGACATCACATCAATTAATTTGTGCAGATACATATAAACTTATCCGTGCTACATGCAAAGTTGCAGCCAGTGGTACGTTATTTAAGAATATACCTTTTTGGCCTCACTTGTACTAATATTAATCAGATAGTTTCCATTATAGTCCCAAACAAAAGAGGGTCTCAACTAGCTACTAGAAATTAGGGATGAAGGCAACCCCATACCCCCTCTGTGTGGAAAACTATACAAAAAGCTCTGTTGATTTCTATCATCTAATCATGTGCAAGCAAAAATGCTGTTTTTTTTATTTTCCTTTCCTCTCAGATCTAAAGCGACTGCACTTCCAAGCACTTGTAGTGCACAGTGGATTTGCCTTTAGTAAATAACCCCCCTATTTACAAATGCTATTTACTACCCAAAAAGACCATTTTCCCTAAAGTATCAACACCATAGTAAAGGATTCTGTTCCACATGTATATCTTTTGACGTTTAGGTTGCCCAGATATAATGTTTTCCTTCTCGTGGATGTTGACATATTTCATGGTTCCTTCAGGCCCGGTTTACACTGGTGCGACATACGCTTTAAGAGCACATGTCTCATCTCCCTATGAGATCCATCTTAAGTGGTTTGACTTGTGTCGGTCCTACTTTGGAAAAGGTTCCTGCACTACTGTGGTCTGACTTTGGTCTGATTACAGCCCATTAAATATCATTGAAGTTGTATCTAAGTCGGATCAGCATCTTAACTGATCCGACTTTTGACATGCGACTTGTGCTCAAAGGTAATGTTAGCACTGCAAAATGTATTGAAAAAAAAAAAAACCACAAATCCATACCAGACCCAAGTTGCACTCATCTCAAGTTGGATCCTGTTCATTAAAGTCTGACCAATGTCTGACCGATTTTGCCGGGGAAAAGTCAGGTCGGAAGTTGTAACACTTTCATGTGAACCCAGCCTGAAACTTACAAAAGCCTGACTGGTACTGACTGGGATAATTCAAATGATGGCAGCCTTAATAATTCTACAGGGATCATCAAAAAGGTGTCAGCCTTCAGGAATCTCCTCCAGTTAGTCTCCCAATCACTTGTCTCCAGTCATACCAAGTCAGCAATGCTCTAACCTGAATTGTGCAATCAATGTTAAATAGTTGCTATAATTAGGCAATATTGCAATCCTACCCTCTCAGGGGAAGATGGACTGTCTTTCCTTCCCCATCAGGGAAGAAGCAAGATAGGGAAGAACAGCAATATTTAAGGTCCCCCATACAAGACTTTCTGAAAATAATAAAAAGCAATTGAAAAGTGAGTTAAAATACTATACAATGTTGTCCAGTCCACCAATGGCAATGCCTGCACTGCTATCTGTACACGTGCTATTTTCATATTTTAAGATGTTTTCTGGGACTGAAAGTGGCGTCTCTGCATGTGACCTCATTATGGTACACATGCAGTCTTCCGGAATGCCAGGAACTGCAATGACAGGTGCCATCTTGCTCCCCTTTGATTGGAAAGGGAGGAAAAACATCCTCCTTCCTCTGAGAGAGAGGGAATGCAATATTGCTCAATTATCCCAACTATTCAAGAGAGATTTGACAATTCAATTTAGAGCAGTGCTGACTTGAAATGGCTGGAGAACAAGTGATCGGGGGACTAACTGGAGGAGATTACTGAGGGTAAACATTTGGGTAAACATAGTTCATGTATTGGTTAGCGCAGCTATTCATAGATCTTTATGTCCTTATTTATGTGTTTTACACCTCCCTTTTTTCTATATATGGTTGCAGTGATATTTTTGGGTCTGTGCGGTTTCTGTATGCCTATGGCTTACCTTCCGAAGTGGTTGGCTCCTATTCTGTGATATATATATATATATATATATATATATATATATATATATATATATATAATTACTGATCACTGTATTTGTGTCACTGATTCCAACAAAGTGTCAAAAATGTAAACTAGTGTCAGATTGTCTGCCGCAATATCGCAGTCCCGCTTTAAGTCACCGATTGCAGCTATTATTAGTACAAAAAATAAATACAAATTCCAGTATGTATACCTAGTTTGTAGGCGATATAACTTTTGCACAAACCAATCAATATACACTTATTGGGATTTTTTATTACTAAAAATTTGTAGCAAAATACATATTGGCCTAAATTTATGATGAAATTAGACTTTTTTTACATTTTTTTATATTAGATATGTTTTTTAGCAGAAAGTAAAACATATTGTTGTTTTTTTCTTAAAATCATCTGTATTTCTTGAATTATAGCACAAAAAAATTAAAAAAACGCAGTGGTAATCAAATACCACCAAAAGAAATCTCTATTTGTGGGGGGAAAAAAATGACATAAATTGGATTTGGGTAAGGCGTTGCCTGACTGAACAATTGTCAGCTAAAGTAACACAGTGCTGTATCTCAAAAAAAGGGCATGTTCATGAAGGGGGGGGGGGGTAAATCTTCCGAAGGTCAAGTGGTTAATTTACAACTTTTTTTTACACCTGCCTAAAACTTTTGCACAGTAGTGTATAGACAGACAGACAGACAGAATAGACAGATAGCGTAAACAGACAGGATAGACAGACAGACAGGATAGACAGACAGCATAGACAGACAATATAGACAGATGGACAGATAGACAAGATAGACAGACAGGATAGACAGACAGACAGGATAGACAGACAGGATAGACAGACAGGATAGACAGACAGACAAGATAGACAGACAGAATATACAGACAGACACGATAGACAGACAGGATAGACAGACGGGATAGACAGACAAGATAGACAGACAGACACGATAGACAGACAGACAGGATATACAGACAGAATATACAGACAGACAAGATAGACAGACAGAATATACAGACAGACAGGATATACAGACAGACAAGATAGACAGACAGGATAGACAGACAGGATAGACAGACAGGATATACAGACAGACAGGATAGACAGACAGGATAGACAGACAGGATATACAGACAGACAGGATAGACAGACAGGATAGACAGACAGGATAGACAGACAAGATATACAGACATACAAGATAGACAGACAGGATATACAGACAGACAAGATAGATAGACACGATAGACAGACAGGATAGACAGACAAGATAGACAGACAAGATAGACAGACAAGACAGACAGACACGATAGACAGACAGGATATACAGACAGACAAGATAGACAGACAGACAGGATATACAGACAGACAAGATAGACAGACACGATAGACAGACAGGATAGACAGATACGATAGACAGACAGACAGGATATACAGACAGACAAGATAGACAGACAGGATAGACAGACAGGATAGACAGACAGACAGGATAGACAGACAGGATAGACAGACAGGATAGACAGACAAGATAGACAGACAAGATATACAGACATACAAGATAGATAGACACGATAGACAGACAGGATAGACAGACAGGATAGACAGACAAGATAGACAGACAAGATAGACAGACAAGATAGACAGACAAGACAGACAGACACGATATACAGACAGACAAGATAGACAGACAGACAGGATATACAGACAGACAAGATAGACAGACAGGATAGACAGACAGGATAGACAGACAGGATATACAGACAGACAGGATAGACAGACAGGATAGACAGACAAAATATACAGACATACAAGATAGATAGACAGACAGGATATACAGACAGACAAGATAGATAGACACGATAGACAGACAGGATAGACAGACAAGATAGACAGACAAGATAGACAGACAAGACAGACAGACACGATAGACAGACAGGATATACAGACAGACAAGATAGACAGACAGACAGGTTATACAGACAGACAAGATAGACAGACAAGATAGACAGACACGATAGACAGACAGGATAGACAGATACGATAGACAGACAGACAGGATATACAGACAGACAAGATAGACAGACAGGATAGACAGACAGGATAGACAGACAGGATAGACAGACAGACAGGATAGACAGACAGGATAGACAGACAGGATAGACAGACAGGATAGACAGACAGACAGGATAGACAGACAGGATAGACAGACAAGATATACAGACATACAAGATAGATAGACAGACAGGATATACAGACAGACAAGATAGATAGACACGATAGACAGACAGGATAGACAGACAAGATAGACAGACAAGATAGACAGACAAGATAGACAGACAAGACAGACAGACACGATAGACAGACAGGATATACAGACAGACAAGATAGACAGACAGACAGGATATACAGACAGACAAGATAGACAGACACGATAGACAGACAGGATAGACAGATACGATAGACAGACAGGATAGACAGACACGATAGACAGACAGGATATACAGACAGACAGGATAGACAGACAGGATAGACAGACAAGATAGACAGACAGACAGGATAGACAGACAAGATAGACAGACAGACAGACAGGGTATACAGACAGAATATACAGACAGACAAGATAGATAGACACGATAGACAGACAAGATAGACAGACAGGATAGACAGACAGGATAGACAGACAGGATAGACAGACAGACAGGATAGACAGACAGGATAGACAGACAGGATAGACAGACAGGATAGACAGACAGGATAGACAGACAAGATAGACAGACAAGATATACAGACATACAAGATAGATAGACACGATAGACAGACAGGATAGACAGACAGGATAGACAGACAAGATAGACAGACAAGATAGACAGACAAGATAGACAGACAAGACAGACAGACACGATATACAGACAGACAAGATAGACAGACAGACAGGATATACAGACAGACAAGATAGACAGACAGGATAGACAGACAGGATAGACAGACAGGATAGACAGACAGGATATACAGACAGACAGGATAGACAGACAGGATAGACAGACAAGATATACAGACATACAAGATAGATAGACAGACAGGATATACAGACAGACAAGATAGATAGACACGATAGACAGACAGGATAGACAGACAAGATAGACAGACAAGATAGACAGACAAGATAGACAGACAAGACAGACAGACACGATAGACAGACAGGATATACAGACAGACAAGATAGACAGACAGACAGGTTATACAGACAGACAAGATAGACAGACACGATAGACAGACAGGATAGACAGATACGATAGACAGACAGACAGGATATACAGACAGACAAGATAGACAGACAGGATAGACAGACAGGATAGACAGACAGACAGGATAGACAGACAGGATAGACAGACAGGATAGACAGACAAGATATACAGACATACAAGATAGATAGACAGACAGGATATACAGACAGACAAGATAGATAGACACGATAGACAGACAGGATAGACAGACAAGATAGACAGACAAGATAGACAGACAAGATAGACAGACAAGACAGACAGACACGATAGACAGACAGGATATACAGACAGACAAGATAGACAGACAGACAGGATATACAGACAGACAAGATAGACAGACACGATAGACAGACAGGATAGACAGATACGATAGACAGACAGGATAGACAGACACGATAGACAGACAGGATATACAGACAGACAGGATAGACAGACAGGATAGACAGACAAGATAGACAGACAGACAGGATAGACAGACAAGATAGACAGACAGACAGACAGGGTATACAGACAGAATATACAGACAGACAAGATAGATAGACACGATAGACAGACAAGATAGACAGACAGGATAGACAGACAGGATAGACAGACAGGATAGACAGACAGACAGGATAGACAGACAGGATAGACAGACAGGATAGACAGACAGGATAGACAGACAGGATAGACAGACAAGATAGACAGACAAGATATACAGACATACAAGATAGATAGACAGGATAGACAGACAGGATAGACAGACAGGATAGACAGACAAGATAGACAGACAAGATAGACAGACAAGATAGACAGACAAGATAGACAGACAAGACAGACAGACACGATATACAGACAGACAAGATAGACAGACAGACAGGATATACAGACAGACAAGATAGACAGACAGGATAGACAGACAGGATAGACAGACAGGATATACAGACAGACAGGATAGACAGACAGGATAGACAGACAGGATATACAGACAGACAGGATAGACAGACAGGATAGACAGACAGGATAGACAGACAAGATATACAGACATACAAGATAGACAGACAGGATATACAGACAGACAAGATAGATAGACACGATAGACAGACAGGATAGACAGACAAGATAGACAGACAAGATAGACAGACAAGACAGACAGACACGATAGACAGACAGGATATACAGACAGACAAGATAGACAGACAGACAGGATATACAGACAGACAAGATAGACAGACACGATAGACAGACAGGATAGACAGATACGATAGACAGACAGACAGGATATACAGACAGACAAGATAGACAGACAGGATAGACAGACAGGATAGACAGACAGACAGGATAGACAGACAGGATAGACAGACAGGATAGACAGACAAGATAGACAGACAAGATATACAGACATACAAGATAGATAGACACGATAGACAGACAGGATAGACAGACAGGATAGACAGACAAGATAGACAGACAAGATAGACAGACAAGATAGACAGACAAGACAGACAGACACGATATACAGACAGACAAGATAGACAGACAGACAGGATATACAGACAGACAAGATAGACAGACAGGATAGACAGACAGGATAGACAGACAGGATATACAGACAGACAGGATAGACAGACAGGATAGACAGACAAAATATACAGACATACAAGATAGATAGACAGACAGGATATACAGACAGACAAGATAGATAGACACGATAGACAGACAGGATAGACAGACAAGATAGACAGACAAGATAGACAGACAAGACAGACAGACACGATAGACAGACAGGATATACAGACAGACAAGATAGACAGACAGACAGGTTATACAGACAGACAAGATAGACAGACAAGATAGACAGACACGATAGACAGACAGGATAGACAGATACGATAGACAGACAGACAGGATATACAGACAGACAAGATAGACAGACAGGATAGACAGACAGGATAGACAGACAGGATAGACAGACAGACAGGATAGACAGACAGGATAGACAGACAGGATAGACAGACAGGATAGACAGACAGACAGGATAGACAGACAGGATAGACAGACAAGATATACAGACATACAAGATAGATAGACAGACAGGATATACAGACAGACAAGATAGATAGACACGATAGACAGACAGGATAGACAGACAAGATAGACAGACAAGATAGACAGACAAGATAGACAGACAAGACAGACAGACACGATAGACAGACAGGATATACAGACAGACAAGATAGACAGACAGACAGGATATACAGACAGACAAGATAGACAGACACGATAGACAGACAGGATAGACAGATACGATAGACAGACAGGATAGACAGACACGATAGACAGACAGGATATACAGACAGACAGGATAGACAGACAGGATAGACAGACAAGATAGACAGACAGACAGGATAGACAGACAAGATAGACAGACAGACAGACAGGGTATACAGACAGAATATACAGACAGACAAGATAGATAGACACGATAGACAGACAAGATAGACAGACAGGATAGACAGACAGGATAGACAGACAGGATAGACAGACAGACAGGATAGACAGACAGGATAGACAGACAGGATAGACAGACAGGATAGACAGACAGGATAGACAGACAAGATAGACAGACAAGATATACAGACATACAAGATAGATAGACACGATAGACAGACAGGATAGACAGACAGGATAGACAGACAAGATAGACAGACAAGATAGACAGACAAGATAGACAGACAAGACAGACAGACACGATATACAGACAGACAAGATAGACAGACAGACAGGATATACAGACAGACAAGATAGACAGACAGGATAGACAGACAGGATAGACAGACAGGATAGACAGACAGGATATACAGACAGACAGGATAGACAGACAGGATAGACAGACAAGATATACAGACATACAAGATAGATAGACAGACAGGATATACAGACAGACAAGATAGATAGACACGATAGACAGACAGGATAGACAGACAAGATAGACAGACAAGATAGACAGACAAGATAGACAGACAAGACAGACAGACACGATAGACAGACAGGATATACAGACAGACAAGATAGACAGACAGACAGGTTATACAGACAGACAAGATAGACAGACACGATAGACAGACAGGATAGACAGATACGATAGACAGACAGACAGGATATACAGACAGACAAGATAGACAGACAGGATAGACAGACAGGATAGACAGACAGACAGGATAGACAGACAGGATAGACAGACAGGATAGACAGACAAGATATACAGACATACAAGATAGATAGACAGACAGGATATACAGACAGACAAGATAGATAGACACGATAGACAGACAGGATAGACAGACAAGATAGACAGACAAGATAGACAGACAAGATAGACAGACAAGACAGACAGACACGATAGACAGACAGGATATACAGACAGACAAGATAGACAGACAGACAGGATATACAGACAGACAAGATAGACAGACACGATAGACAGACAGGATAGACAGATACGATAGACAGACAGGATAGACAGACACGATAGACAGACAGGATATACAGACAGACAGGATAGACAGACAGGATAGACAGACAAGATAGACAGACAGACAGGATAGACAGACAAGATAGACAGACAGACAGACAGGGTATACAGACAGAATATACAGACAGACAAGATAGATAGACACGATAGACAGACAAGATAGACAGACAGGATAGACAGACAGGATAGACAGACAGGATAGACAGACAGACAGGATAGACAGACAGGATAGACAGACAGGATAGACAGACAGGATAGACAGACAGGATAGACAGACAAGATAGACAGACAAGATATACAGACATACAAGATAGATAGACAGGATAGACAGACAGGATAGACAGACAGGATAGACAGACAAGATAGACAGACAAGATAGACAGACAAGATAGACAGACAAGATAGACAGACAAGACAGACAGACACGATATACAGACAGACAAGATAGACAGACAGACAGGATATACAGACAGACAAGATAGACAGACAGGATAGACAGACAGGATAGACAGACAGGATATACAGACAGACAGGATAGACAGACAGGATAGACAGACAAGATATACAGACATACAAGATAGATAGACAGACAGGATATACAGACAGACAAGATAGATAGACACGATAGACAGACAGGATAGACAGACAAGATAGACAGACAAGATAGACAGACAAGACAGACAGACACGATAGACAGACAGGATATACAGACAGACAAGATAGACAGACAGACAGGATATACAGACAGACAAGATAGACAGACACGATAGACAGACAGGATAGACAGATACGATAGACAGACAGACAGGATATACAGACAGACAAGATAGACAGACAGGATAGACAGACAGGATAGACAGACAGGATAGACAGACAGACAGGATAGACAGACAGGATAGACAGACAGGATAGACAGACAAGATATACAGACATACAAGATAGAAAGACAGACAGGATATACAGACAGACAAGATAGATAGACACGATAGACAGACAGGATAGACAGATACGATAGACAGACAGGATAGACAGACACGATAGACAGACAGGATATACAGACAGACAGGATAGACAGACAGGATATACAGACAGACAAGATAGACAGACAGACAGGATATACAGACAGACAAGATAGACAGACACGATAGACAGACAGGATAGACAGATACGATAGACAGACAGGATAGACAGACAGGATAGACAGACAAGATAGACAAACAGACAGGATAGACAGACAAGATAGACAGACAGACAGACAGGGTATACAGACAGAATATACAGACAGACAAGATAGATAGACACGATAGACAGACAAGATAGACAGACAGGATAGACAGACATACAAGCTAGAAAGACAGACAGACTAGATAGATAGATAGATAGACAGACAGACAGACGGACAGGCAGACAAGCTAGACAGACAGACAAAATAGACAGACAGACTAGATAGATAGACAGATAGACAGACACAGTATAAATGGGGTAAATTCAATAAAGGATTCTGAATGCAATATGAAGGTCACATAACAAATTATTCAGAAATATCGCATGAGATAATAAGAGAGTCAATTCACCAAAGTAAAATATTGAATGTGAGGTAAATACCATAAAAAAAGAGATACATTCAATTCACTGAAGAACACACATTTGTTATTTATCACCTGGCAGTAGGTAGTTGGTATTTTAGCAATGTACAAAATGACAATTTTGGGGGAACTCCGCACTGGCCAGTAGGTTTCGTTGTGCAGAGTTAAAGTATGCTTTGTTTCTCTACTCACATATAATATAATGAACCAGAACCAGTTAATGCCTAAAGGACATTTTAAGGCAACACTTAGCTTGCCTGTCTATAAATTTATGCTGTCACACATAATGTAAAAAATTATTTTGCCAATCATTTGCTTGGATACTTCCTCCTCAATGTGTATAAGTGATTGGTTGTGAAATTGTGTAGATTTGACATTCTTGCATATGACATCCCTTGACTTGTCCTGTAATTGATGAACTATGTCTAGCTCTGGATATAGCTTCTGGCTACATACATCTGAATTGAAAGCGCTTTTCTTCTTTCAGTTCCATTCTAAAAGAAAAACGCACTTCTTTCCATAGTCCATCAAGCTAGATGCCAGCTTACGTTTGCATAATCAAAGCTCAGGCCAGACAGAGCTTGCTTTTGTATTTATTTTTAATTGTAGGTGTATCCTAAGTGAAAGGAACAAAAGCAGTTTAAAAAATGATGACCATTAAAAATGCACATTTGAAAATGTATGCTTTATATCCATAAATTTATGATATTTAAAAATGTGAGGTTTCATTAAGTAAATAAAATATGGAGAACTCTAGTCATATTGGAACATAAAATCTTAAGATGCTTACAGGGAGTGCCTTAAAGTGCTTGTAAAGGCTGAAGGTTTTTACCTTTGTGCATTCAATGCATGAAGGTAAAAAAAAACCTTTTGTGTGCTGCTCCCCCCATTGCCCCCCTATTACTCACCTGAGCCTCCTTTCTATCCAGCAATGGTGGACATCGGAGAGACTCGGCTATCCCGGGACTCCCTCTCCTCGTTAGCTGAGACAGCAGCGGGCGCTCATTGGCACCCACTGCTGTCAATCACAGCCAGTGAGCCAATAATGAAAGAGCGGGGGCGGGGCCAAGCTGCAGCTGAGACACTGCTCCATGTGTCTTATAGATGCATAGAGCAGGGGCTCAGGAGCGAGCACACAGCAGTGCCCCCAGGGAAAGAGGCCAATATGTGAACAGAGCCTAAATGTTAATAAAAGGAGAAGTGGCCTTACTAAAGTATAAACAATTAAACAGAGTTATGGAGACGCCACGCAAAGTAAGATTGTTTTACAAAAAAAAAGTTGTATTTTTTAACTTATAAAGGGCTACGTTGTCTGCATAGTTTTTATTTAAAGCTTATCTAAAGCCATTATATTAAAGTTATATTTAGGCCTCATGCACGCAGGGCATCAAAAGCGTTGCTTGTATGGGCATTTGACTTTTTTATTCTGCCTCTAAATTCCCCACTATGTTATCCTACGTGCCCATGCACACGTAGGCATTTATAGGAATTTAGAGCCAGGGGTCCCATAGAGGCAGAAAAAAAAAAACATCACTTGCGCTTTCAGAAGAGAAATGTTTGGGCTAAAAAAAAAAAAAACTTCAATGCACATAAACCCTCATTAACCGCTTCCCGACCGCCCACAGTATATTTACTGCGGCAGTCAGCCCCTCCTGGGCAAAGCGACGTAGTACTACGTCACTCGCCCAGGAGCCTGTAGGGGGCGAGCGCACGCCGCCGGAGGCACGCTCCCGCTCCGTCACTTTACATCCCCGCGCGAGTGACCTGCGGCTCCGATGTCCGCCGGCCACTCGCGATCTCCCGCTGGAGAGGGAGAAAGGCAGACGGCTGATGTAAACACAGCCGCCTGTCATTCTCCCTGGTGTAACAGCAGAGACTGTACAATTCTGTTATGTAGGATCGTATGTCTCTGTTGTTACATCACAAGCCACGCCCCTTTACAGTTAGAATCACGCCCCTAGGGACACACTTAACCCCTTGATCACTAATAAAGTTAACCCCTTCCCTGCCAGTGTCTTTTTTACAGTAACAGTGCATATGTATAGCACTGATTACTGTAGTAATGTCACTGGTACCCCCAAAAGTGTAAAAAATGTCAGTCAGGGGTCCGATCTGTCCGCCGCAATGTCACAGTCCCGCAAAATAAATCGCAGATCACCACCATTACTAGTTAAAAAAAACAATAAAAATGACAGAAATCTTTCCCTTAGTTAGTAAACGCAATAACTTTTGGGTAAACCAATCAAAATACGCCTATTGCAATTTTTTTTTTACCAAAAATATGTAGCAGAAAACAAATTGGCCTAAAATGTTAAAAAATTTTGATTTTTCCATTTTTTGGGGGGGAATTTCATATAAAAATTTTTTGAAAATATTGTTATTTTTTTTAAATTGACGCACTTTTTTGTTTATAGCGCAAAAAATAAAAATCGCACAGGTGATCAAATACCACCAAAAGAAAGCCCTGTTTGTGGGGAAAAAAAAGTATGTCAATTTAATTTGGGTACAGCTTCGCACGACCGCGCAATTGTCCGTTAAACTCACGCCCACCAAAAAGCCTCCACATTCATTATTTTATATCATGATAATTAAGACTAACATTAAATTCATCAGGAAGTCAGATTTACATGCAGCGAGCACTCTCAGGTGTTCTAGGGACATAAATTACATTTATAATTTCCTGACAACCTATCACATATTTGAAGGCCCTGGAGCACCAGGACAATGAAAATGCCCACAAAATGACCCCATTTTGGAAAGTAAACACCCCAACATATTATCTATTAGTATAATGAGTCTTTTGAACATGTAGTTTTTTTCCACAGAATTTTGGAAAATGTAAAAAGAAAATGAAAACACATTTTTTTAACACATTTTTACCGAACTGACGGGCGCTGATGAGGATCCACTGATAGGGTGGCACTGATGAGCGCTCACTGATGTGAACTGCAGTGGCATTGATGAGCACTGTAGAGCACTGATAAGCAGTGTAGTGGCACGGGTGAGCACTGTAGTGGCACCATAGGGCACTGATGGTACTGTAGGGGCACTGTGATGGCACTGATGGGGCACTGATGAGCACTGTATTGGCACTAATGAGCACTGTAGGGGCACTGTGATGGCACTGTAGGGACATCAATTAGCACTGTAGTGGCACTGAATTAGCACTGTAGTGGCACTGATGAGCACGGTAGTACTCTGTAGTGGCACTGATGAGCAGTGTAGTGGCAGAGATTAGCACTGCAGTAGCACCGTAGGGCACTGATTAGCACTGAAGTGACGCTGCTGGCGCTGTTGAGGCACTGTGGTGGCACTGATAGCACAGTGATGTCACTGATAAGGCACTGCATTGACACTGATGGCACTGTGATTGCACTGATGGGGCACTCTATTAACAATGATGGCACTGTGATGGTACTGATGGGGCACTGTATTGACACTGATGGGACATTGTAATGGCACTGATGGGGCACTGTAGGCACTGAGATAGCACTGATGGGGCACTGCAGTGGCATTGTGGTGGCACTGTGATGGCACTGATGGGGCACTGATTAGCACTGGAGTGGCACTGATTAGTACTTTAGTGGTGCTGATGGCACTGATGGGGCACTGTAGTGGCACTGATAACACTGTGATGGCACTGATGGGGCACTGCATTTATACTGATAGCACTGATGGGGCGCTGTATTGGCACTGTACTGGCACTGGTGGGGCACTGTTGGCACTGTGATGGCACTGATGAGGCACTGTAGTGGCACTGTGATGGCACTGTTGGGGCACTGTATTGACACTGATGGGGCACTGTGATGGTGCACTATGATGGCACTGATAGGGCACTCTGATGGCACTAAGCAGGCACTGTGATGTCACTGATGGGGCACTGTGAGGCCACTGATGGGGCACCGTGATGCCACCGATGGGGTACTGTGATGGCACTGATGGGGCACTGATGGCACTGTGATTGTACTGATGGGGCACTGATGGCACTGTGATTGCACTGATGGGGCACTGTGATTCCACTAATATGGCACTGTAATGGCATTGTTATGGCACTGATGGGGCACTGTGTTTGCACTGATGGGGCACTATATTGCACTGATGGGGCACTGATCGGTCAGAAAGTGGGAGGGACTTGCGCTGAGCTAAGTAAACATACATAGTGCAACCAATTAAGCCAGTAAGCCAGCCATTCAAATTATCTAGATTTACTATGAAAATAGAACTCACCAGCTGGAAAAGTGGTGCCAGAGCCTCTTATTTCACCTTGCAGCACTGGTGATGAGCGGGGACTTGTGTGGTGCTGCTATGCTGTGTGATGATGTGCCCCTTCCCGCCGGGAAACCTTCTCCACTCCGCTACCTAACCCATGCGCTGCTCTGGCTCTGCCCCAGAAGCCATGCCCACCCCATGCCGCTCCAAACCAATGCTGCTCATCCCGCTTGGCCACTCCCCAGCATTGTACACAGGAGAAGGTGACACTGTCCATGACAGACATTATGCTGGAGGCAGAGACGGTGTCGGTGCCAGTGTATTTTTTATAATGCTGTTTGCGTCTGGCCGGCCGCTGCAGCCACAACACTGAGCTAATGCCATTACTGGCAATTTAGTGATTCTCTTACACACTGCATTTCCGGCAGGACATAAAGGTGGCGGGGCCGCGGGGCGCGGCCGCCCCTATTTGAACTGCGACCTGGGTACAATGGACCCACTGGGACCCATGGTAATATACATATTAAAACATTATAAATACCTTTTTTCCCCTTTTTTAGAAGTGATCACATACCCTCTGTTCTCAGCTGCATAAGGATCTCAAAGAGCTAGGGGAGGAGAAAAAGCAGCACAATGGTCTTCCCAGTAAATAGCAGAGTGTGTGTGGGGGGAGGGGGGGGGGGTCAGCACAAGTCTAGTTCCCAGTACAACTAAAAAACTGATCACGCTGTTTTTTCATGCCTAGAGTGGTCAGTTATTATTTGGAAAAGCAAGGATAGGCAGGAACACCTGGCAATTCACATAAAGAGGCAATACAAGGAGAACAGAATACTTTTTCATACAAGTACATGGCACAGCAGATGTGAGAATGAACAATTTATATGCCAACATAGCCCCCATCTCTGATTATAATTGTAGAGTATGTAGTGGGTGTCACCTAGTGTGCAGAGCATGCTTTCTTGAATCTCTTCCCCAGACCAGCACCTGTATTACTACTATGCAGCCAGATAGCCTGGCAGGAGCCAATTCCATATGGAAGTTGAAGCCAGTAAAAGGTAAGAAATTACCATGGGGTTGTCATTTACAACAACAAAAAAGTACAGCTGTATTGGATGGCATTTTCTGTTTAGCTATAGTCTAGATCAGTGGTCTCCAAATTGTGGCCCAGGGGCCAGACTCGGCCCTTTGCCTGCTTTTATCAAACCTTTAGGACATTACTCCCCCCACTGTCAACACCAGTGGGGAATAGTTCCTGACACCAACAATGGGGCAGTAGTCCTCTCACTGATACCAATGATGGGGCACTATTCCTCCCACTGATACCTATGATGGGGAACTATTATTCGCTCAAACATCAATGATGGAGAACTATTCCTCCTATTGATACCAATGATAGGGCACTATTCCTCCCATTAATGCCAATGATAGGGCACTATTCCGCTCATTGATACCAATGATGGGGCACCATTATTACCCCCAATACCAATGATGAGGCATTGTTTACTCCCACTGACATCAGGACATTTTCTTCCCCCACTGGTCACAGTCCGGTCCCCGTAAAGTCTGAAGGGCAGTAAACTGGCCCTTTGTGTAGAAAGTTTGGAGACCCCTGGTCTAGATTAACAAAAGCAATGTAAAAATGAATAACCATCATGTCAAACTCTTACAAACATTAATCTCCTTTTTTTTTGATAAGTACAACTATTTGATACATTTACACATACCATAAAAGTCAAACCGTTTTCTTTTATCCTAATATTGTTCAAAAAGTGGTGAGTACACAATCAGGTTGATTTATTAAAGAAGTAAAGCTTGCTTTCTTTGCATAGTACATTTTCACCTAGTTTAGTGAATGATGTCAAGTTAAAAGAAAATTCACTTTGCAAATAATGCACAATCATGTTTAGGGAAACATTTTAAAAAAATTGATTTTTGCTTGCATATAATTGCATGATTGAAGTCAGCTTAGTTTCACATCCTTCATTAAACTAAGTGAGAATTCACTTTGCAAAGTAAGCATGCTCTGTTCCTTTTTTAAATCAACCCCAATTCTTGACACATTATATGTTCCTGAAAAATACTTCTACTTATATAATTTTGCACTGAAAGGGGAATTTTCAATTTGGCTCTATTTTCCTTTTTATATTTTTTATATTTTCTAGTATTTTTTGTATCCAAACCAATGGGTGGAAATGTTTTCCACATATATACATATATATATATATATATGTAGGGGAAGGGATTGGTGTGGGTCACCAACAAAACCTGCGCATATGATTGTGAAAAATTATATTTAATATAAATATATACGTAGATATATATATGTATGGTGAAATTGCTTTCACTCTGTGAGCTGCAACATAAACGTGATAACGTGACAAACTAAAAATTGAACAAAGTATGGCGCTCAACAGATAAATCACAATAATAATAATAATAAATCAAATGGTGGAATGTGCTCCAAAATAAATAAATTAGAAATTCAAAAAAGTCTCTAGTGTTCCAATCATCAAGGTGTTAAGCCAGATAACAGTAATCAATGGAAAATCACAGACTTGATAGGAGTGAATTTCTCAAAGCCTCCACCTCCACACGTTCACCCAGTGGTAGTATAAACTGCTTACCAGAAGTACAGGACCCCTTGATTATAGGGGTATATATTATATACACACACAAACACACAGTATAAGGGTTTTCTGAAATGATAATTAGCCAATATTCTTCCAGTCCACGCAAATGTATTTGTCAAATTCAAAAATAATATGATATGTATGATATACTAAAATACTGTACATTTTAAATGTAAATTATACAAAATTGCAAATGCCTTCACTTTAAGAAGCATGGTCAGGGGCATTCAATAAAGTGGCTGTGCCACTTTTCTTGCATTAATCCTCTTGTTACAGAATTTTATCAAATTCATAATGCATATGTGTCACTTTTGGCTCTGACAGTGACTCGTGCACTGAATTCCTAAATGCGCCAGTTTTATATTGTATTGCATTGAAGGCACAAAAATCAATTGTTGCACATTCAATGCGACAACTTCAAAATAAAATACTAACAGTTCATATCTTACAAAAGTGGAGCTAATTAAGACTAACTATCTTTTTGCATACTGAGATAAACTGGTGCAGACATATTTTGCCAAAGTGTCTTGTGTACATTATGAAGGTGGCACAGCATGAGCCAAATTCAAGTAGACGTTCTAGACAGGCACATGAATTTGTCGCAAACTGCACCACTTTTAGAACACGAGACACTTAGAACACCAGACTTTTTGAATTCCAGGGAGAATGTTCTTTCTTCCAAGTACCATTTGGCATTTGACAGGGTGTAAGTCAAGTCCATTGCTGAATCCTGTACCTGGAGATAGCTGACCTTGAAAATTAGAGGCACAGGCATTATATGTTAAAATGATTTTTAACAGAAACGTGATAAGCTGGATATTTGCGTGTTGATTAATGTCATTTTTCCCAAAAATTTTGCAATGAGGGTCAAATCTTAATTATGTGTTATAGCTGAATATAAGCCTTAAACATGCTAACACTGTAAACATATCTTATTAATGAAGAAGATGGAAGGTATTAACAAAAGAGAGACAATTTTTTACCAAAGGCTAAAAGTAGTCTCCACATATTGATTCTTCGCATACTTCTACTTTCATAAAAGCAAATGTCGGCTTATCATTCAGTAATTGCTAGAGCAATCATTGACAGTGACACAGGAGTGACTTTTTTCATTTTATATTTAAAATCTTTTAACACCTTTCTTGTCCATAAGTACTATGCTACTACTATTGGCAGAGATCTAAAAAACACGCTTCTTTTGTATTGCATTAGAAAGTCTGTCAGGTTTTTTATTGCTAAACGCTAAGAAACATGACGTGAAGTAAACCGATTGTTGTAAAGTCCAGAAATCCTAATGTATTAGTCATTTATCGAGATCAAACACAATGTTGCATCCTATGCATTTCAGAGATTGTTTAAGCCCCCCCCTCAATCAGAGATTTAATGGTTGTATAAGACTCAGAAGCAAGACTTTTGGACAAGGGTCCAGCAATTTAAAAGAGAAGCATGGCTAAAGGTTTTGGTTACCTCACTTTTCTTCTGGGTCACAGGAGTGGACTTAGTTTTGCACCCCTGGGACTCAGACTCAGCCGACAGTGGACAAAAGTCTGCTCTCTTCTGACAACACAGAGCTGCGCTATTTTCTGGAAGGATCCCAGCAATAATGTTGGGATCCACCCAGCTGACTCTGGCTCTCAGCGCATGGCTGCGTCTGCCCACTCTCCAGCCGGTTGCTACAGTAAGCGCTGGAGGGGAAGTGCAGAGAGCCAGGAAGACTGAGAACTGAGACTGAGAGTGATCAGTGGTCATGTGAGTCTTAGAGATGGCAGGGAACAGCTGCAGCATCACACCATGGAGGTGAGTGTGTATGTTTGTTTTTTTTAGTACCCCAAACTTCTCCTTTAAAAGCCTGTGTGATAAAGAAGTGGCGCAGCAGTCAAGTAGTGTTATCATTATCAGAATGTTCTCCTTTAGTACTAGACAGTCCATCTACATTAGGCTGCCTTAATTTATTTTCAAATTAAAATTTTCTTGACCTGCCAGATTATATTTTCTTTCATTTTGATCAACTATGTTACTTCTCTTAAAGACTTCCAGGAAGCTTCTAAGTACCTTCAGTAGCAAATTTGTGGCTAAAAGATATATATTTTCCTATGTCAGATCTATCCTTTTTATTTAAATAATGGAAATTACTATCTTTTCTTGTTTTGCAGGTGACTGGCAAGAAGATTAATTCATCCTTTTTATTCCATCTGGTATATCTGTATGATGAAATGTTCCATTGTCATTTTATTATTGAAGTGCTATTGAAAATTGTACTGAACTTTATGCAACTTAAATCCTAAAAAAATTATTTTTGTTCTGTAGACCCTCTTCCTATGCAGTGAACCCATTATCAAAAGCATTTATTAAAATATCATTGTGCTGTATAGTGGACTTTAATTACAGACTCCCCTTCTTCCCTTCTTATGCATTAGTGACCTCAATATGTTCCCCTTTTACTAAGATTCTCTTTATTATATATTTATTAAAACTTTCTGAATTTAAATCCCCAAATGCACTTCAAGAGTTACGTGTGTTTCTCTTTTATCTGTTTGTGAGTGCCAAACGAATACATTTTAGAATTTGAAAAACTGTTGTCTTCCAATGCAGCAGTAGAAAACCTAGTTCCGTAACCTTTGCATCTTTGTAGGTGAAAATATAAAACTCCAAAAAATATAAAAACAACTCAGATGATATATACTCAATAAAAGTGTGATCAGTAGTAAAGGGCACTTTTACTCGTTTGCCAAACAGTACTCAGAATGTGAATATGCACCTGTCTCAGCAAGTGTAAGAGTCGGTTCACACTAGCGCGACTTGTCAGGCGACTTGTCAGCCTGACAAGTCGCGCTCCCTCGCGGTCCATTGACCGCTACAGGACCCGTTCTAATAGGAGAGACACAAGTCGCTCCGACTTAGAAAAAGGGTCCTGTACTACTTCGGGGCGACCTCGGAGCGACTTGCATAGACTTCCATTATGTGAAGTCCCTGCAAGTCGCTCCGAAGTCGTGGTGCATGGTAATGCACAAGTCGCCCCCGAAGTAGTAAGGAGTCGTGTCGCCTCAGTGTGAACTGGCTCTTAAATCGGTAGTAAAGTCTACATTTTTTTTTTAAAAACCGGTCTCCCAATAGCTTTAAGACATAATGTACTATTATGCACTGAATACTAGTATATTCTGACAGATTTACCTACAAACGCAGCCCTCCAGCGCTCCACTCTCCCCTGTCCCCGGGAGCTTCCATCTTCACCTGGTCTTTCTTCTGGGTTTAAGCTTTTCAGACACTTGATTGGCTTTGCCGGGGCGATGTCACTGACAAGCATTACTCACTGACAGGCAGGGGGCAGATTTATGACAGAAAATACTTCTAGGGTCTCTTCTGTTATAAAAACCCTGCCTGTCAGCGATTTTTACAATACTTGATTTTGCTACCACTTTAGGGGGGATTTACTAAAACTGGTGCACACATAATTTGGTGCAGCTGTGCACAGTAACCAATCAGCTTCTAGGTTTTAGCCCCCGTTCATATCGGGATGATTTTACATGCGAATTGACATGTCAAATCACATTTCTAAATCGCAGTCTATTGCCAGCAACGGCACCGTCTGAATCAGTGCAACACCAACTTTGTGGCACCGCACCGATTTCCAAAAGTGGTTCCTGCACTACTTTTAGTGACTTCGAGGGCGGTTGAAGGTAAATTTCAAGAAAATTGTACAGAAAATTGTAGGAAAATTGTATAATGTATGGCCAGCCTTAGTCTCCAGGTCCCAAACAACCAGTAGAGGAGCTTTACTTAGATCTACTTCATCAGGTAGATAATCCATTTCCAACTGATGAATAATTTTCCTTTTAAAAGATGACAGCCACCGATGACTGCTAACCAAATGAAAAATGGGTCTCCCAAACAAAGGAGGAGGCCAAATGACTCCTTACTAGTTCACTAGATGCCTGCTGCACTGAAGATTTGTGCATACTGAAGCTTAGCTTTTAGGACTAGAAATATGTGGACAACTCAAAGGACAACATAGCTTATCTAAAAAACAAGGCTTAGAATATGCTAACCATGGCTCTGATGGGAGAAGATTGCTGAGGATTTTACCTCTACATATGTGTTCAGTGGACAGCAGGAGTAGTGCATACAAAAGAACATGGGTGGGAGACAATGGAAGAGCTACATGTATAGGGAGGACCTTTACACCCCATTGGGTCCTGCACTAAAGGTAACATAAAAGTAATTTTGAGCTAGCTGATTAGTAGGCCACATGGGCACATTCTGCGCAACGGATACAAGGTGCCACGCTAAGTGGCTTTGCACAGGTTTAGTCCATATAGGATCTCCTTCTTTGGTGCATTGTAGGAGCAGGTAACTGAAGGTTCTCCAGCTACTGTGATTTGGTGACCTTAAGCTGCAAGTGGCCATGTATTCCAGACCACCACCTAAATTAGAAGCAGTGTGACTGTCACAGAAAGGTACAGAAAACCATTAGGAAGCATGTGTGGAGCCACCTGACACTTTATATTAGAGCTAAGAAGGCACCTGTCCCTATTGCAATGTGGGTGTAAACCAGAGAGATAGCCAATAGAGTGTCTTTGAATGAAATAAAGGGACGCAAATAAATTCCTTAATCTTCAAAAATAATCCATACCCATGCACTAATTAATAGCCATGTAATTTTTTTTTTAAGAAATAATTTCTTACTGTGTTTCTCTGCCTCCTTGTAACATCCTCCTTGAGCTCATGAACCTTTCCTTCTCCCCCTCACTTGCAGTCTTGCAGACTTGCAGTCATGTGCACTTCTCTATAGACACTACAAATCTCGTAGTCCATAGTCCATCTTGGGAGCAAGAAAGAGAGGGTGGATATGTTCCTACATACATTGGCACCATGAAGAAAAAATGTACCAACCTTTTGACAGGAAGTTGGATTACAGCAGCAAAAAAAAGGATTGTGGACATCTGGAGGAGGCTGAGAGCAATAAACGGGATATTTTTAGTTAAGAATGCATACCTAAATAGAATTTTTTTTTTTTCTAACCAGAGTTTTGTGTCACTTTATGTAATGCCACTAAGTGGTAAGTGTTGAGAGCCGCTTCAAATTTGTTTTAAACTGTTCCTGTTTCTGGTTGTGAATACCCTTTAATAAAGTCAACCCAGCCCATGTTCTGCTGTTAGGAAAAGTGTACAATATGTTCCAGCTGAGTTGACAGGGCCAAATCTTAAGCCTAGTACACACGCAACGATTATCGGCTGACCGATCGTCTTTTGTCCAGAGTGGTGTTTTGTTGGTTGGAATGTGCCTAGACTGCACACGAATTTTCTCGCCCGACAAAATTCTACTTCAGAAGTGATGTCATGTGTTGGTTTGCTTTCTTTGTGTTCTTTCTTCTCTGAGCATGCTCGGTCTTGCTCATCAGATTTTTCCCTGTCGAAATCTGTACTGACTGCACGAAAATCGGCTGTGTTTTGACAGCGGACAAAAATTTTATAGCCTGCACACCAGATTTTTTTCGGCCGAAAAGTCGGAGTCGGTTGTCGGAAGCATCATACTAACAAGCCGAAAATCGGCAGATCGTTCGTCGGACAAAAATTCCCTGCCGATTTTCGACGCCTGTGTACGAGGCTTTAGACTGGCTGACTTTGACATCTAGTTTTTTAGAGGTTTAAGATTTGCTGGCAGACACTAAAATACAGACCTAGAGTATTAAAATACAAGCGATGCCTACTGAACATATTTGGGCAATGTCTGTGTTAAATTTAACTAAACATTTTTAATGAGCACCGCTGTTTAGACATTATGATGACTTTAATAGTGTAAGTAAATGACTGCAAAATGTTGCAGTTCATTTGTTTCAATCATTTGCAGTCAAAAATTCTGACTGTAAGATTAAAATACCAAACGTTACAAGGTATTTTACAAATTTTAATTACACGCTTCATTATATCACATTATGCACCTCCAAGCCAGCTAGATAAGAATACAGATATATATTTCCTTTTCAAGGCTCTGTTTTGACAAATGTGATATTATGATAATTACCATGGAGGTAAAACTGAGCAAGATGTGAATAATTATCAGAAATGTGCACAATTAAACACTGTGCCCTGCCACAACGCTATCTGTCAAAACACAACAAGATACATAATAAATGTGGAATAATAGAGAATTAGGGGTGGGGTGGGTCTAGATAGATACACTCATAATAATAGCAGAGCCAGACTATAATAGAATGTTTGGCTATTTAGCAAAGAATATAAGAAACATGTCAAACATGAACACAATTTACACTGCTAAACTGCCCCAACTGAACTGAATGGGTTAGTGCACACAAGCAACTAAGTTAACCACGTAAGCCCCGGAGGATTTGGCTGCTCAAAGACCATGGCCTATTTTGCGATTCGGCACTGCGTGACTTTAATGGACAATTGCGCGGCCGTGCGACTCTGTACCCAAATTAAATTGATGTCCCTTTTTTCCCCACAAACAGAGCTTTCTTTTGGTGGTATTTGATCACCTGTGCGATTTTTACTTTTTGCGCTATAAAACAAAAAAAAGCGACAATTTTGAAAAAATAACAATATTTTTCCCTTTTTTTTTTTCATATGAAATTCTCAAAAAAAAAATTAAAAACCAAAACTTTTAAACATTTTAGGCCAATTTGTTTTCTGCTACATATTTTTGGTAAGAAAAAATCGCAAAAGGCAGATATTGATTAGTTTGCGCAAAAGTTATTGCGTTTACTAACTACAGGAAAGATTTATGTCATTTTTATTGTTTTTTTCTTTTTAAACAGTAATGGCGGCGATTTTTTTTTTGTGGGACTGCGACATTGCGGCGGACAGATCGGACGACTGACTGACATTTTTGACACTTTTGGGGGTACAGGTATGGGAAAGCAGGGGGGCCACATTCAGCCCACGGGCCACAAAAAAATTGCTCCAAGTTTTAGAAATGAGGCAAGTCATGCTGCAGATTTTGCCACAAACCTCCTGGAAAGCATTCATATTTATCTTTCCTAGAATTATCATTTGTAATATAGACGTATGCAAAGGAAGATGAAGAATAATGAAGGCAAATAATATCAGTTTGCTGGCAATGTAATCATTTCTAAATTAATATTAAAAAGTCAAGATTTAAAACCTGATGTTAGGAAAAATAAAAACAAGCAGATGAATATGTTAAACAGAGGAAGATAAAGGACCTGCAGGCTGATTTCATCTAGCCAGAGAACTGGCAGCATCCTGCATGTATAACGAGGATGGGAATGAGAACTGAAAGACAAATAAATATAGCTGTGTCTTCAATAAGGTCAATTATGTGTTTGTCTGTGATATATTTGTTAAGGATGTCTGCTTCATTGTTCATTCTTCTTACACTATGGAACATTCGCAGATGTAATCATCTTTTTTTGCATAGAGATGCTGAATTCCAGGTCTGTTTTTTTTTTCCCTGAAATAGTAGGCTTAAAGGGAATTTCCAATTAGATTAAACTCTTCTGTTTATTATAAGTATGAAAATGGGTAGACTTTCATCACACAGATTCCAGGTCCTAGAGGGACTAGAAGTAGTTTTTTTCTAGCTTTTCCTTGCATCATCACTTGCTGAAGAAATGTGATATCATGGCCTGACCATAAAGTTGAGTGGGCTTTAGTAATCTAGCTGATGAACTGTAAAAGGTAGGAGCCATTCTGAGTTACTTCTCCAAACCCAAACTGTCAGATTTGAGATTCTGGACTGCACTGGAATGGCTGGTGTGCTTGGGGATGCTGAAATTCTATGGCATCGTTCTGTGTTAATGCAGCCTTGCTCTGGTATTATTATTATTAAGTAGCATGGATGACAATACGTACGCATTACAACTCTTCTGAGCTTAGCAAACTTCCATACATACATACATGTGGGCAGGGCCACTTCACCCTGAATGAGGGGGTACCCTTCGCGTGTACGGGTTTCACCAATGCCCTGGACTAGACAGGGCCATGGTTATGTGGAAGTCAAACATTATGGCAGTACCATTATGGCAGCAGCTTAGAGGTCAATTGTACTCTGTTTGTAGCAGTAATTGTACAGTTCTTTTGTGAAGCCTTCCATCCAATGCTATTACACACCCTTGCTTGATGTATGTTGCATTTAGGAGAGTCCCACGCTCTCTCCACCTGTCCAGCGTACTTCTGTCACCTCACTCCCAGTGAAAAAATAGGGTCCTGTCGAGCACCTAGTGCGGAACTCATGCGTGCTATCACTTAAAGTGTTACTAAACCTACACCAGTAAAATCATAACCAGTCTATATATGCAGTAAAGCATACTTGTTATACTAACTGTGAAATCCAAGGGGTTACTCCTCCGCTTTGTGAAAAAAGCTGTTTGATCCTGTCTTCTCTGATCCTCCCCTTCTTCCACGGTCCCAATCCATCTCCAGATAAGAGAGAACCTTGGGGGAACTCTGCCCATGCTCAGTTGTATTGCTAGAGAGTTTTTTTTTTTTGTTTGTTTTTTTTGTTAAGGTTCAGGTGATCAGCACAGGGCCAATCAACACTGTCCAGACAAAGGTCATGCAGCCTCATAGGACAGTCAGAGGATAATGAAAACTCCTCCTACAAGCTTTAACCAGACACTGATAGAAGTCACAAGACTGCTATATACTGCTGATGAGAAACTGTACTTAGCAGTTTACATTTACTAAAATAATTGCATTTCCAAATTCCCAAATTTATAATGCATTTGTGACACTATGGGTTCTGACAGCGACTTGTGCACTACATTCAGGTAGTTCTAAAATGCGCCACTTTTACACTGTGTAGCACTGAATGCGCCAAATGTAAAAAGTGGAGTTAATTAAGACCAACGTCTTAATAGCGTTCAGAGAGAAAAACTGGTTTAAAACAAGGTTTTTCAAACGTGTCTTGCATGCATTTTAAAAGTGGCACAGCATGAGTCAAATTTAAGTACAAATTGTCGACAGGTGAATGTTGCACATTCTTCACTACTTTTAGAATGTGAAAGAGACACTTTCTCAAAATTTGCCCATGCCAGTCTTTATGAATTCCAGGGACTGTGCTAATCAGTTTGATGGCATCCAATTAGTCATTTGCAACTAGGCTCATTGACAGGCTGTGTAGATTGTGGCTAACCAGGATTTGTGATACTGCTAGAAGTTTTAGAATCTTCTGGTAATTTCATTTAATTTAAACAAAATATGAAAGACTTACCTTAAAACGAAGACCTCCAGTGGCAAACTGTCCCCACTGACAGGGCTTACATCTTCATCCGGTCTTCCTTCCGGGTTTGCAGGCTCCGGCTGTTGGAAAGGCCGAGCTGCGATGACATCACTCCTGCGCATGTGCATGAAAACCACGGCCACCGACCCTTCAGAGCACAATGCGCATGCGGCGGTGACATCACTGGGTGCAGGAGTAATGGATATCTCCTAAACAGTACACGCTTCGGAGATATTCCTTGTATCTACATGTAAGCTTTCATATAAGCTTACTTGTAGGTACAAGTGAGCAAGAGGTGTTTACTGCGACTTTAGTGACAGAGATACTGTGTACAGCTTTTCCTTGACCTGTAATACCATAAGAGGTCCCAGTTATCTCTCAACATAACACGTTTGTGAATGAGAACCTACCCTATACACATGTCCTCTTGAGTGGGGACTGGGGAAAATGTATAAATTGAAGATCTGCACAGTTTATGGAAAGTGAAACTGGATTATAATAGGGCATGTGGGTATGTAACTATGAAACAACAAAAAAATTTAAAAAAGTAAACCCGGTTCTGGTTCCACACCAGCCACCAAGTATGAAATAGTACACATTTTTACTACAATAGGAAACACATGCATTACAAAACAAGTTCATAAGTAGACTAATGCTGGCCATACACTATACGAAAAATCGTTCAAACTTATTTTTGAAAAACAAACACTCGGCTGTGAGAGCAAACTATTGGGTCATCATGTAAAGATTGATAAATCATTCAATGGACATAAATGAATCAGTTTTTGTTTGTTTTTTGACATATACCTGGTGCAAACAGTTTGGACGAGAAACACATTAACCTTTCAATTTATTGTTCGCTCAGCAGAAAATTTCCAAGCTTGTCCTTTGTTTTTTTTGGCTCAAAAACGTCACAACCGATTACCCATTTGTGCCCATTAACTGGCTGAAAAACGAAAAAAACTGTCCAAATTACCGAATTTCGGCCGACTTTTCGTATAGTATATGGCCAGCATTACCAAAAAAGATAGGAACCTATTTATGACTAGTGATGTCGCGAACCTAAATTTCGCCGTTCGCGAACGGCGAACGCGCACATCGGCAAATGTTCGCGAACCGGGCGAACCGCCATAGACTTCAATAGGCAGGCGAATTTTAAAACACACAGGGACTCTTTCTGGCCACAATAGTGATGGAAAAGTTGTTTCAAGGGGACTAACACCTGGACTGTGGCATGCCGGAGGGGGATCCATGGCAAAACTCCCATGGAAAATTACGTAGTTGACGCAGAGTCGGGTTTTGATCCATAAAGGGCATAAATCACCTAACATTCCTAAATTGTTTGGAATAACGTGCTTTAAAACATCCAGTGTGTGAATACGATCAGGTATGATGTTGTATCGGTCAAGTAGTGTAAGGGTTACGCCCGCTTCACAGTGACAGACCAAACTCTGACAGACCAAACTCCCCGTTTAACAGTCAGTCAGTAAGTCTATTTGCACAACCGCAAACTCCCCATTTGCACAAGGTTGGATACCAAGCTAGCCATGTCCCGTTCCTTGTCCTCACTGACATCATTGAAGGTCTCTTCCTCCACCCAGCCACGTACAACACCAACGGTCCCCGAAAGGTGACAACAAGCCGCCTGGGACGCCTGCTGTGGCTGGTATTCCACCTCCTCAAAGCCACCTTCCTCCTCTGACTTCTCTTCTTCAGACTCCTCTCTCTGCGTTGCCACAGGTCCAGCAATTGACAACGACAAGGCTGCTTCTGGTGGTGATGGGGACCACAACTTTTCCTCTTCATGCTCATCTACAGCCTGATCCAGTACTCTTCGCAGGGCACGCTCCAGAAAAAACGCATATGGGATGAGGTCGATGATGTTGCCTTGGGTTCGACTGACCACCAGGTTTGTCACCTCCGCAAAAGGACGCATGAGCCTACAGCCATTGTTCATGAGCATTCAGTAACGCGGCCAAAAAATACCCAGCTCCGCAGAAAGAATGAAAGAAAATGAATGTTTTTTCTATGAAAAATTATCCCGCGGATCGCTTTTGGTCTGTTCACAATGAAGCAACGACCTTATCATCTGGGGTGTGCCAACACACTCCTAGAGGTGATCGCTTCATTGTGATACGCAAGCCCCTTCACCACGACAAGGTAACGATCACAAAGGGGAATTGACACATGTATGTGCCTTTTTTTTCGTTTTTTGTTTTTTTGCAGCCACAGTGTAGCACCAGAGGCCAGAAAAATTAGGCATGTACACATGCATGAAAAAGTAGGTATTGTTGCAGCTTTAGCAGCGGCCTGAAAAATTGAGGTTTTCAAGGCAGAAAGTGCACTAAAACATTGCGGCTTGAACCGTAGTTGGTGGCGGAGACGTCACGTAAGTCATCCGGCATGCAGAGAATGATTAAATACAGCAGCGTGTGGACCATTTTTAGCCCAAGGCATCTCAGTCATCACCAGGCCTTTTTTAGTCAAATGCATCCCCCACTGTCAGTCCCTTCGGGATCCATGCCTCATTCATCTTAATAAACGTGAGGTAATCAAGACTTTTTTGACCTAGGCGACTTCTCTTCTCAGTGACAATACCTCCTGCTGCGCTGAAGGTCCTTTCTGACAGCACACTTGAAGCGGGGCAGGCCAGAAGTTCAATGGCAAATTGGGATAGCTCAGGCCACAGGTCAAGCCTGCACACCCAGTAGTCAAGGGGTTCATCGCTCCTCAGAGTGTCGATATCTGCAGTTAAGGCAAGGTAGTCTGCTACCTGTCGGTCGAGTCGTTCTCTGAGGGTGGACCCCGAAGGGCTGTGGCGATGCGTAGGACTAAAAAAGCTCTGCATGTCCTCCATCAACAAGACGTCTGTAAAGCGTCCTGTCCTTGCCGGCGTGGTTGTGGTGGTAGGAGGAGGATTACTTTCACCTCTTCCCCTGTTGGATTCCCGTTGTGCTGTGACATCACCCTTATATGCTGTGTAAAGCATACTTTTCAACTTATTTTGTAGCTGCTGCATCCTTTGCGCCTGTCGGTAATTAGGTAACATATCAGAGACTTTCTGCTTATACCGGGGGTCTAGTAGCGTGGCCACCCAGTACAGGTCGTTCTCCTTCAGCCTTTTTATACGAGAGTCCCTCAACAGGCATGACAGCATGAAAGACCCCATTTGCACAAGGTTGGATGCCGAGCTACTCATGTCCAATTCCTCGTCCTCACTGATGTTATTGAAGGTGTGTTCTTCCCCCCAGCCACGTACAACACCACGGGTACCAGATAGGTGACAACGAGCACCCTGGGATGCCTGCTGTGGTTGGTGTTCCTCCTCCTCAAAGCCACATTCCTCCTCTGACTCCTCTTCCTCAGACTCCTCTTCCAGTGTTGCCGCAGGTCCAGCAAGCGATGGTAAGGCTGTTTCTGGTGGTGATGGTGACCACAACTCTTCCTCTTCACGCTCATCTACGGCCTGATCCAGCACTCTTCGCAGGGCACGCTCCAGGAAGAAAACATATGGGATGATGCCGCTGATGGTGCCTTCGGTGCGACTGACTAGGTTTTTCACCTCCTCAAAAGGACGCATGAGCCTACAGGCATTGCGCATGAGCGTCCAGTAACGTGGCAAAAAAATACCCAGCTCGGCAGAGGCTGTCCTAGCACCCCGGTCATACAAATACACGTTGACCGCTTTTTCTTGTTGGAGCAGGCGGTCGAACATTAGCAGTGTTGAATTCCAACGTGTCGGGCTGTCGCAAATCAAGCGCCTCACTGGCATGTTGTTTCGCCGCTGAATATCTGCAAAGTGCGCCATGGCCGTGTAGGAACGCCTGAAATGGCCACACACCTTCCTGGCCTGCTTGAGGACGTCCTGTAAGCCTGGGTACTTCTGCACAAAGCGTTGTACAATCAGATTCAACACATGTGCCATGCACGGTACATGTGTCAACTTGCCCAAATTTCTTGCCAACAAATTGCTTCCGTTGTCACACACCACTTTGCCGATCTCCAGTTGGTGCGGGGTCAGCCACTGATCCACCTGTGCGTTCAGGGTGGACAGTAGTGCTGGTCCGGTGTGACTCTCTGCTTTCAGGCAAGTCTACCCCAAGACAGCGTGACACTGTCGTATCCGGCATGTGGAATAGCCCCTGGGGAGCTGGGGGGGTGCAGTTGGTGTGGAGCAAGACGCAACAGCAGAAGAGGACTCAGCCGAGGAGGTTAGCAAAGAGGATGGAGTAGGAGGAGTAGAGGAGGTGGCAGCAGGCCTGCCTGCAAGTCGTGGCGGTGTCACCAACTCCTCTGCAGCAGAGCCACGCATTCCTATGCTTGGCAGCCGCCAGCAGGTTTACCCAATGCGCAGTGTAAGTGATATACCTGCCCTGACCGTGCTTTGCAGACCAGCTATCAGTGGTCAGATGGACCCTTGCCCCAACACTGTGTGCCAGACGTGACATGATTTCATTTTCCACAATAGAGTACAGGTTGGGGATTGCCTTTTGTGAAAAATAATTTCGGCCGGGAACCTTCCACTGCGGTGTCCCAATAGCCACAAATTTTTTGAAGGCCTCAGACTCCACCAGCTTGTATGGTAAAAGCTGGCGGGCTAAGAGTTCCGACAAGTCAGCTGTCAGACGCCGGGCAAGGGGGTGACTCTGTGAGATTGGCTTCTTACGCTCAAACATTTCCTTGACAGACACCTGACTGTGGGCAGATGAGCAGGAACTGCTGAAGGTGAGAGGCGGAGGGGCGGGTTGTTGATAGGGGGCATGGAGGACAGCAGTGGTTGACGTGGCTGAAGATGCTGGACCAGGAGGAGGATGGTGGCTTTCAGTTTGTGTGCTGCTTTTACTCATGTGTTGATCCCATAGGCGTTTGTGATGTGAGATCATGTGCCTTCGCAAAGCAGTTGTACCTAGGTGGGTGTTGAACTTCCCACGACTCAGTTTCTTTTGGCACAGGTTACAAATGGCATCGCTGATATCAGAGGCAGACACACAAAAAAAATGCCACACTGCTGAGCTTTGCAAGGACGGCATTCTGGTGGTGGCAACAGCTTGCGTTGATTGGCGTGCTGTCTAGCTGACCCCGGGTGCCGAATCTACTTGCTGTCTGACTGCGCCACTAGCTCCTTGCGATGACCTCCTCCCCCTGCTTCCAACTCGTCTCCTCCTCCTCTCTGTCTCCCCATCTGAACTTTCCCCCTCTTCTTCTGCTCTTCGAGCAGGCACCCAGGTGACATCCACAGACACATCGTCATCATCAGCCGCTTCACTTGACAACTCAGCAAAGGCAGCAGCAGCAGGTACAACATCATCATCATCATCACAATGTACGTCCATGTGTATAATGCTGCCTGACTGAGACATATCCCCGTTATCTACATCCTCTGGCACTAATAGTTGCGCATCACTTATTTCTTCCAACTGATGTGAAAATAACTCCTCTGACGGATCAAGTGAAGCGGCTGTGGTGCTAGTGTTGGTGGTGGTGCCGGCGGGCTGGCGAGTGGTAAATTGAGAGGTGCCCGAAGCTGAGCTGGAGGAGGATGGTGCATTAAGGTTCCGAGCGGAAGCTGTAGACGATTGGGTGTCCTGTGTAAGCCAGTCAACTATGTCCTCAGAATTTTTTGAGTTCAGGGTCTGTGGTGGCCTCTGAACACTGGGCATTATTCTAGGGCCTAAGGAAATCACAGCACCACGACCACGACGGCCCTTGCGGGGTGGCCTGCCTCTGCCTGTCATTTTTTTTTTTTAATGTGTTGTACTATGAGTGCAAGGTGCTGTGCCACCCTATAGGAGTGTTGGGCAGTGGGTACAGTACACTCTGTGGACCTGACAGTCACTGGCAGCCCAGGCAACTGCAATTATAAAAAAATATATATATTTTTAATTTGCAAGCTGCTGTGCCACCGTATATATCAGTGGTGAGTGGGCACGCAGTGGCACTGCAGTGGGCACAGTACACTCTGTGGACCTGACAGTCACTGGCACCCAGGCAACTGCAATTATAAAAAAAAAATATATTTTTTTACTTTGCAAGCTGCTGTGCCACCGTATATATCAGTGGTGGGTGGGCAGTGGCACAGTACACTCTCTGTGGACCTGACAGTCACTGGCAGCCCAGGCAACTGCAATTATAAAAAAATATATATATTTTTAATTTGCAAGCTGCTGTGCCACCGTATATATCAGTGGTGAGTGGGCACGCAGTGGCACTGCAGTGGGCACAGTACACTCTGTGGACCTGACAGTCACTGGCACCCAGGCAACTGCAATTATAAAAAAAAAATATATTTTTTTACTTTGCAAGCTGCTGTGCCACCGTATATATCAGTGGTGGGTGGGCAGTGGCACAGTACACTCTCTGTGGACCTGACAGTCACTGGCAGCCCAGGCAACTGCAATTATAAAAAAATATATATATTTTTAATTTGCAAGCTGCTGTGCCACCGTATATATCAGTGGTGGGTGGGCACGCAGTGGCACTGCAGTGGGCACAGTACACTCTGTGGACCTGACAGTCACTGGCACCCAGGCAACTGCAATTATAAAAAAATATATATATTTTTTTACTTTGCAAGCTGCTGTGCCACCGTATATATATCAGTGGTGGGTGGGCACGCAGTGGCACTACAGTGGGCACAGTACACTCTGTGGACCTGACAGTCACTGGCAGCCCAGGCAACTGCAATAATAAAAAATATTTTTTTTTTCAATTTGCAACAAGATGCTGTGCCACCGTATATATATCAGTGGTGGGCAGTGCACCGCAGTGGGTACAGTGCACTCTGTGGACCTGACACAGCACTCACTGCAATTATGACAGAGGAAAAAAAAAATATTTTTTAAAATGCAAGGTACTGTGCCTGTGCCACCCGAAATGAGTGTGGTGTGCACACAGTACAGTCTGTGGTGGGTCTGTGGCCTCTCACACACAGCGGGCAGGCAACTGCAGTGTACAATATATATATATATATATATATATATATATATATATATAAAAATACTCAATTACCAGCCCTGAAAAGGGCTTTTGGGGACACTAGATATATATATATATATATATATGAATAAATTAAAAAAAATACTCAATTACCAGCCCTTAAAAGGGCTTTTGGGGACACTAAATATATATATATATATATATATGTATATATATGTATATATATATATATATATATATATATATATATATATATAAAGAAAAAACTCAATTACCAGCCCTTAAAAGAGCTTTTGGGGACACTAGATATATATATATATATATATATATATATATATATATATATATATATATATATATATATAAAATTACACAAATACCAGCCCTTAGAAGGGCTTTTTGGGGTGCTGTCAGGATGCTGTCCTTACAGCAGTAGTGGACCAAGAACACTGACTAGCAAGACCAGGAACACTGACTAACAACTGTCCCTAGCTATTAACAGCAGCAGCAGCAGCTCTCCCTGCTCTCACTAACACACTGCTTCAGAATGATCTAAGATGGATGCTGCCCTTGCTTATTTATAGGAGGTGGGAGGGTGTGGGAGGGAGGTATGCTGATTGGCTGGAAATGTGCCTGCTGACTGTGAAGTTCAGGGTCAAAGTTTGCCTCAATGATGTATTATAGGGGGCGGACCGAACATCGCATATGTTCACCCGCAGCGGCGAACGCGAACATGCTAAGTTCGCCGGGAACTGTCCGCCGGCGAACAGTTCGGTACACCTCTATTTATGACTCAAAGAGCCACTGTATATCACTATAAATACAACAAAAGCCAACTGCTTATGACACCAATGCAAATGTTATTCTTACATATAAATTCACATAAATAGACTCAAATAAAAAACATGGCCAAGAGACATAAAATTAAAAACTCTTCCCAGTATTATGTTCCCCAAATTTCAATATATTAAATTGGAGTTTGTAAAAGGTCTGTTTTCCGGTCCAGTAACCATCAGTGTTTATACTGAGTTTGTAATAATCATTTGTAATCTTCATAATATTCCATGCAAGAGAATCAAAAAACATGTATAAAGCTAGAAATCCAGATACACACAAGGCTGGGCTCAATCTTTTATATGTATTTTTTAGAATTTTTAACCATGGAAATATGTTGTATTTATGTTGATATACAGTGGTTGTTTTACTCATAAACAAGTTCCTTACTTTATTAGTTTATTGAAACTTTACCAAAAAGAGTCCTCCATTTTTTTTTTTTTTTTGCGTGGTAATGGTATATTGCTGGGTACCTCGTTTTAGAGTAGTAGTTTTTGTTTAAGTTTACATGTTCTCCTTTAGGGTTTATTGAGAAGAGTGCATTTGCAGTATAATGTGGCCTACTAACTAATTGGAGAGGAAGGCGGAGCTGGCCTACCCAAGGTAAACCCAAAATAAAATTGCCTTGTGATCTGAAGTTTGTGAGGCCTCATGTTTTTAGAAAGTATTTTTATGCTTTAAGAGTTTAAGCCAACTTCAGTATGCAGGAAATTCAGAGATTTTAAAATGTATCCAGTCTAAATTGAGGCATATACATAAGCAGGCACTCTTTTTACAGTTTGTAGGTGTGTGTGTGAGTTGATAAGGGGAAATGTTTCCTTTTTTCCCGATCTTAAAATTGTGTAAACCTTTAACTCATTCGCTGCCAGTGCCGCTTTTTGAGTTTTTTTTGCACACGTTTTGAAAATCCTTTTAAGCCTAAAAATGAGTTACAAACCCCAAACAATATATATTTTATGAAAGCATGGGCCCTGGAGGATAAAATAGTGGCAGTTCACGCTGTTTATGCCACTTAACATTTGCCCATTGATTTATGAAGCACAAATGTAATATTAGGGCACACCAACAAAATATATTGCCCAAATAATGGTACAATATAAAAGATGAGTTAAAATGGATACAAACTTGTACCCTAAAATTTCCATTACTAATGCTTTAAAGGCCCCTGAAGGTCTTCAAATAAGGATTAACTGTAAACAATGGCCTTAAAATTATTGCTCTCACTCCAATGTGCATGATGAAATGTAAGATGTGTAGCATAATCAACGTTTTCATAAGTAGACAGCCCTGATGCATGTGTTTATATTTGAATGTGCATATATGTGGGGCAGTAAGGGCTTTTTTTTTATTGGGAAGGGGTTTAAGTGCTTGGGTGCAATTTTATTTATTTTTTACATTTTTTTTTTTATTAATAAACTGTATACCAGATAGGGAGCCAAAAGTGATACAATTTTAATGAGAAAGGTTCTCTTTATTGAGACATCAGGGGTCTGTTTGACCCGTGACCAGTGGTGGCCGGTGTGTTGAGGGTGCAGGGGCGCCGCCCCCCCCTATCCATGCATCCGGCCCCCTAATCTGCATACAGGGGCGCCGGACGCATGGAGTTCAATGGAATTTTTTTTTTTTGTCACCTGATTAGAGCCAGAGGCTCTAATAGGCTTCAGGAAAGGGTGGACCCGGGGCGCAGAGCAGTGCGTCCCGAGCCCACCCATTGTGTGACAATATCGAATGAAAATTCGCTATTGTCACAAGGATCCTCCTCCTGGCCAATCAGGAAGCGGGTCCTCCAGCTTCCTGATTGGCCGAAAGGCATACCCTATGCCATTGGCCGAGGAGGAGGATACGCACTTCCTGATTGGCCGAAAGGAAAACCCCATGCCATTGGCTGAGGACTCTGGGGAGGACGGAGGCAGGAGCCGGGAGCCGGGAGGACTGAGGACTCGCCAGTCACCGCCACGCCGAAGAAGCCGCCGCTGAGAATAGAAGGGAGCCCGGAGCAGTACGCAGAGAGAAGAGTGCAGTACAGAGGAGTAGAGATGTCCCAAACTATTCGCCGGCGTACAGTTCCCGGCGAACATCGCTTGTTCGCGTTCGCCGCGGCGGGCAAACATATGCAATGTTCGGTCCGCCCCCTATACATCATCATTGAGCAAACTTTGACCCTTTACCTCACAGTCAGCAGACACATTCCAGCCAATCAGCATACCCTCCCTCCCAGACCCTCCCACCTCCTATAAAAAAAGCAAGGACAGCATCCATCTTAGATTCATTCTGAAGCTGCAGAGTTAGTTAAAGCAGGGAGAGTGCTGCTGCTGCTGCGGAATTAATAGGGAAATCATTAGCTAGGCCAGTGTTCTGTGTCTACTTCTGCTGTAAGGACAGCATCCTGACAGCACCCCAAAAAGCCCTTTTTAGGGCTGGTATAACAGTCTGCTTTTATTTATTTTTTTATATATATATATATATATATATACAGACTGTACTGTGTGCACACCACTCATATCGAGTGGCACAGTACCTTGCAGATAAAGAAGTAATTTTGAGCCGGTTCACATTTGTGCGGATGCGCTGATCGCATGTAATTCGGAGCGCACTGCTCCTTCATTACATGCGATCTCCTGTGCGGATGCGAGTTCAGCCATACAACTTTGTCCGCAGCAAACTCGCACAGGAGGCATTTTTTGAGCCACCTCAGAATCGGATCGCACAGTGGTTCACACTTGTGCGATCCGATTCTGTGCGAACTGTCAGATCGCACTGCGATATGCGATCAAACTGGGGGTGTCGTTAACATTTAATTGACACCCCCTGCGTATCGCATATGGCATTGTGAACTGCCAGTGTGTGTCAGGCCCACTGACTGAACTGTGCCCACTGCCAGTGCCCACCACTCATATACGGTGGCACAGCACCTTGCAGATAAAAAATTCATTTAATTTTTCCTCTGCAATATAATTGCAGTTGCCTGCCAATGAGTGTCAGGTCCACAGACTGTACTGTGCCCACTGCCCACCACTCGTATAGGGTGGCACAGCACCTTGCAGATAAAAAAAATCATTTAATTTTTCCTATAATAAAAAAATAAAATTCATCCATAAAAAACAGGAACTGGCTTTTTCATTCGAATTTCAGTAGCGCAGGGATGGTGATAACCTCTTACCAAATAAATAGGATGATAACATATACCAAAATATATGAATCAGATGTGATAAGCATAAAATCATAAATACCTAAAAGCATGAAATCACATCAATAGGAACCCATAAAGTCCATAGGTATAAAGTACATAGAGCAATGAAAGTGCAAACATGAAGGATCACAGGTGCGACTTATGGGGACCACCCTTGCTTGCCACCACCACACAGTGCTGGGAGAAGTATCTGAAATTCAGACTCACCAGACGCATATGCCTAACCACTCTCATGGACTAGGCAACAACAGCATATAAAAAAATCAGGTTTCCTCCAGATCTCTGAATTGTGCTGCAAAGACTCCTCTGGAAGATTTCCTGGTAAATTTATAGTGCACTGTGTGGTGGTGGCAAGCAAGGGTGGTCCCCGTAAGTCGCACCTGTGATCCTTCATGTTTGCACTTTCATTGCTCTATGCACTTTATTCCTATGGACTTTATGGACTCCTATTGATGTGATTTCATGCTTTTATGTATTTATGGTTTTATGCTTATATTTATCACATCTGATTCATATATTTTGGTATATGTTATCATCCGATTTATTTGGTAAGAGGTTATCACCATCCCTGCGCTACTGAAATTCGAATGAAAAAGCCAGTTCCTGTTTTTTATGGATGAATTTTATTTTTTATTATATTTACTCATTTAAGTACCAGCAATTTGTGTTATTTGTGTTATTCTGTCAGGTTTGTGTTACCTGTATTTCCTAAAGCGCAGTGGATTACAACATCGGCTATTAATTTAGTACAAGTAATGATATTTATATATTTAATTTTTCCTCTGTAATATAATTGCAGTTGCCTGCCAGTGAGTGTCAGGCCCACAGACTGTACTGTGCCCACTGCAAATGGACTGTTTGCTGTTGTTTGCGGTGCATTAAACGGGGAGTTTGGTCTGTCAGAGTTTGGTCTGTCACTGTGAAGCGGGCATTAACACTTACACTACCTGATCGATACAACATCATACCGGATTGTATTCACACACTGGATGTTTTAAACCACGTTATTCCAAACAATTTAGGAATGTTAGGTGATTTATGCCCTTTATGGATTAAAACCCGACTCTGCATCAACTACGCAATTTTCCACGGGAGTTTTGCCATGGATCCCCCTCCGGCATGCCACAGTCCAGGTGTTAGTCCCCTTGAAACAACTTTTCCATCACTATTGTGGCCAGAAAGAGTCCCTGTGGGCTTTAAAATTCGCCTGCCTAATGAAGTCTATGACAAGTTCGGCCAGTTCGCCCGTTCGCCCGTTCGCCCGTTCGCGAACATTTGCGGAAGTTCGAGTTCGCCGTTCGCAAATGGAAAATTTTATGTTCGCGACATCTCTACTCAAGACGACTCAAGACGACTCAGGACTCAAGACGACTCAGGACTCAAGACGACTTCAAGACGACTCAAGACGACTCAAGACGACTCAAGACGACTTCAAGACTCAAGACGACTTCAAGACGACTTCAAGACAACTTTAAGACAACTTCTAGATGACTCAAGACGACTCAAGACGACTTCAAGACAACTTTAAGACAACTTTAAGACAACTTCAAGACGACTAAAGACGACTTCAAGACGACTTCAAGACGACTTCAAGACTCAAGACGACTCAAAACGACTTCAAGACGACTTCAAGACGACTTCAAGACAACTCAAGACTCAAGACGACTTAAAACGACTCAAGATTCAAGACGACTGTAGAAGACTCTAGACAACTCAAGACGACTCAAGACGACTTCAAGACGACTCAAGACGACTCCAGACGACTCAAGACTCAAGATGACTCAAGACGACTCAAGACGACTCAAGACGACTCAAGACGACTCAAGACTCAAGACAATTCAAGACGGCTCAAGACGACTTCAAGATGACTCAAGACGACTTCAAGACGACTTCAAGACGACTCAAGACGACTCAAGACTACTTCAAGATTACTCTAGACGACTCAAGATGACTTCAAGAGTACTCAAGACGACTCAAGACTCAAGACAAATCAAGACTCAAGACGACTCAAGACGACTTCAAGATTACTCTAGACGACTCAAGATGACTTCAAGAGTACTCAAGACGACTCAAGACTCAAGACAAATCAAGACTCAAGACGACTCAAGACGACTTCAAGACAACTCAAGACGACTTCAAGACGACTCAAGACGACTCAAGATGACTTCCAGGACACTCAAGACGACTTCAAGACGACTCAAGACTACTCAAGACTACTCAAGACTCAGGACTCAAGATGACTCAGGACTCAAGACGACTCAAGACGATTCAAGATGACTCAAGACAACTCAAGACGACTCAAGACGACTTCAAGACGACTTCCAGACGACTCAAGACTCAAGACGACTTCAAGACTCAAGACTCAAGACGACTCAAGACGACTCCAAGACGACTTCAAAAAGACTTCACGACTCAAGACGACTTCAAGACTACTCAAGATGACTCAAGACGACTTCAAGATGACTCAAGACAACTCAAGACGACTTCAAGATGACTCAAGACTACTTCAAGATGACTTCAAGACGACTTCAAGACGACTTCAAGACGACTCAAGACGACTCAAGACGACTTCAAGATGACTTCAAGACGACTTCAAGACGACTTCAAGACTTAACACGACTCAAGACGACTCAAGAGGACTTCAAGACGACTTCAAGACGACTTCAAGACAACTCAAGACTCAAGACGACTCAAGACGACTCAAGACTCAAGACACAAGACTACTCAAGACGACTCAAGACGACTTCAAGACTAGGGATGATCGAACGGTTCGGGTCGACCATCGGTTCGGCCCGAACATTGGGTGTTCGAGGTTCGGCCGAATTTAGAACTTTTTGCCCAAAAAGTTTGGAATTCGGCAACCAGAACTGACCAAAATGCAATGGTTCAGGAAATGGGCTTTAAAAGCCCGTGATTGGACCAGAACCATCAGTAAAAGCCAATTGAAGGGCAGGAGAATGCTAGGAATGTGATTGGAGTGACTAGGGGGTCCATAGTCCAATCATTAGTAAATACGCCCCCCAGTATATAAGATCGCCCTCGCAAAATTCCTAGCATTCTTGTACGGGACATGGAAGAGAGTGGAATGCTGTTCTGTTCTAATGTGCTACAAAGTGTCATTTAGCTATTTTTAGTGTGAGGAAAGGGATATCTAGTGTAGTTAGAGTGCTCTTTTACACTTTAGTTAGCTTTAATTTATTCAGTTTCTGTAGGGAAAGTGTTAAGTGTAAGGGGACCGTAGTGTAGTGTAGAGTTAACTGACAGTGACTGCTATGGAAGGGTGAAAAAACCCTTCCAAAGCAGGGTGGCCGCTATAGAGAAATGATCATTTCTCTGAGTTGCTTCGGCACAGGGATATGGCTTCTCACCAGCAAGCATTTTTTATGCTTCAGGGGTTGCCACTGCCAGTGCTTTTTTGAGGACATGTTTGATGTCAGACATGATATCTGAACATGTGTATAGGGGGTATATATACACATATATGTCTGTATATATACACCTAGACATATATAGGTGTGATAGTAGCAGAAATATATGCTTGCGCTAATGAAATCATTTACACTGATATATTTCTGCTACTATCACACCTATATATGTCTAGGTGTGTATATACATATAAGTATGTGTGTATATACACCACTATACACAAGTTCAGATGTTTTGCCTGCCTCAAAAGAACCCAAAAAAATTCACAAAAAAACGCTAGCGCCAAAAAAAACAAAAAAAAACGCCCAGGTGTGTTGTTGCAGGCATTTTTTGGGGGTTTTTGGAGGCAGGCAAAACATCTGAACTTGTGCACAGTACCACTATACACAAGTTCAGATGTTTTTTCTGACCCAAAAAAAGCCTGCTATTAAACCGGTAAGGTGCTGTGAAAACCGAGAAGCCATACTCCTGTGCTGAAAGTGTTCTAATACAAACAATCTTTTTTTTTATGGTTCTGGACATGCTACAGAGCTGAAACTTCACATGTACACCTTTTAGACCACCCAGATACTAAATCCAAAGTCAAAATCAAAAAATCTCTCTTTTTTTTTTTTTTTTTTTCAATAATTGGCTTTTTTATCAAAAATGACAATTTTTAAGAACTTTTTTGTGTGTGATTAATAATTAATGGGTCATGACCCAGAACCCTAGGCACTTTTTAGGGGCATTTATTGGGTTTTAGGGCTTAAAAATGGTGTTTTTTGATCACCGAAGTTCGGGTCCCATCGATTTCAATGGGGTTCTGAAATCCGGGCCGAACTTTCGGGAAGTTAGGATGTTCTGGCCGAACCGAACTTTTCAAAAGTTCGATCATCCCTATTCAAGACGACACAAGACGACTTCAAGACGACTCAAGACGACTCAAGACGATTCAAGACGACTCAAGAGTCAAGATGACTTCAAGACGACTTCAAGACGACTCAAGAAGTCTCAAGACGACTCAAGACGACTTCAAGACGACTTCAAGACAACTCAAGACGACTTGAAGACGACTCAAGAAGACTCAAGACGACTTCAAGACGACTTCAAGACGACTTCAAGACGACTCAAGACGACTTCAACATGACTCAAGACGACTTCAAGACGACTCAAGACGACTGAAGACTCAAGACGACTTCAAGACTCAAGACGACTCAAGACGACTTCAAGACGACTTCAATACGATTCAAGACGACTCAAGACGACTCAAGACGAATTCAAGTCGACTTTATTTTTTATTATATTTACTCATTTAAGTAGCAGCAATTTGTGTTATTTGTGTTATTCTGTCAGGTTTGTGTTACCTGTATTTCCTAAAGCGCAGTGGATTACAACATTGTCTATTAATTTAGTACAAGTAGTGATATTTATATATTTAATTTTTTCTCTGTAATATAATTGCAGTTGCCTGCCAGTGAGTGTCAGGTCCACAGACTGTACTGTGCCCACTGCAAATGGACTGTCTGCAGTTGTTTGCGGTGCGTTAAACGGGGAGTTTGTTCTGTCAGAGTTCGGTCTGTCACTGTGAAGCGGGCATAACCCTTACACTACCTGATCGATACAACATCATACCTGATCGTATACACACACTGGATGTTTTAAAGCACGTGATTCCAAACAATTTAGGAATGTTAGGTGATTTATGCCCTTTATGGATTAAAACCCGACTCCGCGTCAACTACGTAATTTTCCACCGGAGTTTTGCCATGGATCCCCCTCCGGCATGCCACAGTCCAGGTTAGTCCCCTTGAAACAACTTTTCCATCACTATTGTGGCCAGAAAGAGTCCCTGTGGGTTTTAAAATTCGCCTGCCTATTGAAGTCTATGGAGGTGCGCCCGGTTCGCCCGTTCGCGAACATTTGCGGAAGTTCAAAATGTTATGTTCGCGACATCTCTACAGAGGAGGGGAAGTGACAGGATGTGATTCTGCAGAGCGCAGACTTCCAGTTATTCTGTGCCAGCAGCGGGCGGGCGGCCTCACGGTGTGATGTGATTGGTCGGCTGTAATCCGGTGTAGCATGAGATCAGATCGTGCAGAGATAATCTGCGATCAGAGAGGGATCGGCAGAAGAGGAGCTGCCCGGAGAAGTCAGGGTGTCCAGTGTCAGCGTGTCGCCCCCTCATGGCCTGAACCTGCGGGGGTAGCACCATGTGGGGGAGCTGGGCTCTTCTCTACATCCTCCTGCCCAGCTGTGCGGGGCGGTCTTCCACCATCCCACCCGACACGTGAGTCTGCATTCTGCTACTTACTCCAACTGTCCTGACTATTCAGTAATTACTTACCCCCAGGACCCAGGATAACCTACCTACTCCCTACCACCATAAGTACTGTTCCACCAGGAGAACCTACCTACTCCCTACTACCATAAGTACTGTCCCTCCGGACCCAGGAGCGACGTGTCTCCCATCTTCAGCAGCCCACAGCACAGCAGTCGGTCCGGTCAAGTGAGCCAGCACAAAAGCAGGTAAGTGACATGACTGTGACATGCTTGTACCATGACCTGTGACATGCCTTTACCATGACCTGTGCCATGCCTGTACCATGACCTGTGCCATGCCTGTACCATGACCTGTGCCATGCCTGTACCATGACCTGTGACATGCCTGTACCATGACCTGTGACATGCCTGTACAATGACCTGTGCCATGCCTGTACCATGACCTGTGACATGCCTGTACCATCACCTGTGCCATGACCTGTGACATGCCTGTACCATGACCTGTGACATGCCTGTACCATGACCTGTGACATGACCTGTGACATGCCTGTACCATGACCTGTGCCATGAATGTACCATGACCTGTGACATGCCTGTACCATGACCTGTACCATGACCTGTGACATGACCTGTGACATGCCTGTACCATGACCTGTGCCATGCCTGTACCATGACCTGTGACATGCCTGTACCATGACCTGTGACAGGCCTGTACCATCTCCTGTGCCATGACCTGTGACATGCCTGTACCATGACCTGTGACATGCCTGTACCATGACCTGTGACATGCCTGTACCATGACATGTACCATGACCTGTGACATGACCTGTGACACGCCTGTACCATGACCTGTGCCATGAATGTACCATGACCTGTGACATGCCTGTACCATGACCTGTACCATGACCTGTGACATGACCTGTACAATGACCTGTGCCATGCCTGTACCATGACCTGTGACAGGCCTGTACCATCACCTGTGCCATGACCTGTGACATGCCTGTACCATGACCTGTGACATGCCTGTACCATGACCTGTGACATGCTTGTACCATGACATGTACCATGACCTGTGACATGACCTGTGACACGCCTGTACCATGACCTGTGCCATGAATGTACCATGACCTGTGACATGCCTGTACCATGACCTGTACCATGACCTGTGACATGACCTGTGACATGCATGTACCATGACCTGTGACATGCTTGTACCATGACCTGTGCCATGCCTGTACCATGACCTGTGACATGCCTGTACCATCACCTGTGCCATGACCTGTGACATGCCTGTACCATGACCTATGACATGCCTGTACCATGACCTGTGACATGCCTGTACCATGACCTGTGACATGACCTGTGACATGCCTGTATCATGACCAGTGCCATGCCTGTACCATGACCTGTACCATGACCTGTGACATGACCTGTGACATGCCTGAACCATGACCTGTGCCATGCCTGTACCATGACCTGTGAAATGCCTGTACCATGACCTGTACCTTGACCTGTGACATGCCTGTACCATGACCTGTGCCATGCCTGTACCATGACATGTGACATGCCTGTACCATGACCTGTGACATGACCTGTGACATGCCTGTACCATGACCTGTACCATCACCTGTGCCATGCCTATACCATCATCTGTGCCATGCCTGTACCATGACCTGTGACATGCCTATACCATCACCTGTGCCATGCCTATACCATCATCTGTGCCATGCCTGTACCATGACCTCAAAGTCATGCAATTTTTTACCACGTTTTTGCCACGAAGCAACACCTATTACATTATTTTTTTTGCGCCCCCCCCCCCCCCCCCCAAAAAAAAATTTTGAGCACCAGCCGCCACTGCCCGTGACGTCTAGCCTGACCTTCATTGAAAATAATGGAGGGAAGATTTGGCTCCATTAGCTTCTTCCATTGCCAGTCATCAACGGAACGCTGAAGTGATGTAATGCACATAGCATCCAGCTTCTTACTAGATTGGGAGGACCAGCCAATGGAGGTTTGCTAGTCTCCATCCTCTCCACCTGGTGGCACTCAACATGGGGTTCATGGGCTGCCAGTAGGAAAAGGGATCCCAAGAAATGTGGCATATATGTGGGGCAAATGTACCTGGGTTGTATGAAACAACTTGGCAGCTGCATGGCCACCAGATAACTTGTACCTGACAGGGAGGTTTGCCAGATTTACATGCATTCCCATCTGCTGTAGCAGGCAGAAATATTTGTAACCCCCCTGCCAATATATGTGTAGCAAGGTTTCTAGGCCTATGGCCTGATGTGGGTCTGCCATTAGTACCGGAAACCTCTCCAGCCCATGTGAGCTGAGTCCCCACGTGTGACAATTGAAGCAGCGACAACTCTGGCATCTTTGTTTGTGGTTTTTATTGGAATTAGGGGATGGGAGAAGGGAATGAGTAGGATACTCCTTGAGGCTTAACTAATTACAATTTGGACTTTACTTCCGAAATGCCTGTTGGTGCTTCCTTGACGCCAGCCAATGCTTACTGACACTGAGAACACTCTGTAGAAAAAAAGAAGTGCTGAATCCTTAACTTATAGTCCAGAAGATCCAAGACTGAGAACTGTAGAACTCCTGACACTGTTGTACTGTGAAAGTCACTGTGAATACTTTCCCCCGCCTGGCACAGCTTGAGGTAGTATGTAGTAGAACTCTGTATAGCTGTCACTTTAACTGGCACACTCTACACAATTCAGGGCCCAAACTGCAGGTGCCCCCTTTGACCTTGAACTCTTCAGGGTCCACAGACTATGTACCCTCTCTGTAGCTTCAGGGTCCTCAACCTAGGTACCCCCTTTACAGCTAGCTGGCACTGGATCCCAGAACCTCTTCCAGAGTGGTCCCCTCTAACTTTAGGCAGACCCCCAGGGGCAATTCTCAGTACTCACGACCTGTGTAGGCTTTCCTGGGACTGGACCCCTCTCTCTCTCCGCAGGCTCTCAGCACACCAAATCCCCTCAGCTCAACTCAGCACTCTCTGGACACTCAGGCGACACCCTGAGACATCCACCTTCCTCAGACAGGAGGAGAGACAGCCGCACTCTCCTTCCTGGGACTCTATTCCCGCCTAAGACACCGTGCCACGCACTTCCCCCCAAACTTATACCCACTCCCAGAATCCTTTGCCGCCTAATCTGCCTTCTGGGGTAGTTACAAGCTGGGATGTGTCCCCTGATTGGGCTTCCCACACTTCCCTATGAGAAGCCTCTCACAGGAGCCAGTGGGGATACTTCTCCCCTCAGCAGGCACATCTGGAAGCCCTGACACCCTAGCTAAATAAATCACAGCCCTGCTGTTAGGCAGACAAGGCCCACTATACATTTTACCTAGCACCTACCTGTAGGTTGCTACATATGACATGCTTTAGTGGCAGGGAACGGGTTAATCAGATTTCAAACTGTCGTGGTACTATGCATATTTGTGTGGTTAGAAATCAATTGCCCGTCACTAACAATATTCATACTTACAAGCCTCCAATTGGCCTGCATTCTTTTTAAACTCATCTCCTCTCTGGAATGAATATTGCGGTTGGCTTAATTGTGCAACCCAGGAACGCAGTGCAGAGCAAAGTCCCAGAGCTCGGTTTGTGAGAGGATTGTACATGTGAGCCACTTGATAGAGGATTTCCAGCTTCCTCTCTCTCTCTATCTTCCTAGCTCACACTGCGTTCTAGCTAGGCTTCATCTCACAAAATAGATGGGCACAAATATTTCATGAAATTCAATTAATATTTTACGGGAAGAAGTAAGACACAGGGATTTTTTTTTTTTTTTTTGCACTGTAGTTAAGCATTGCAGAAATTTCCCAACATTAAAGTATGCAAAGCTTTAAAAAGCTGTTAACTGGCACACTTATATGAAATATGTAACAGAAATCAGTTAAAACTTTCCCGCGTAATCAGCCTAGGCTTTTAGGATGAATTCAAGCTGTTAGTATATTTGTTTTCATTAAACTCTTCTACTACTGCGATACACTTGTTTTTTGGTAGAAGGTTTGCAAAAGGTTTTGCAAAATGATTAAATCCAACGGTATCTCCTAAAACCACAGAATTTAAAATGAAGGCAAAATTAAGCTGGCCTCGATTGGTGCAGGGTTAGTCTAATGCTGCTCACATTTTTTAATGAGACCGTGCCTATTTTAATCAACCCCCATCTTTTTCTAGCAGTTGGAACAGCTGAGAAAAAAACTTCATTAACACTTCTGGACCGGAAGGATTTACCTCTTAATGACCGGGCCATTTTTTTGCGATACGGCACTGTGTTAATTTAGCTGACAATTGCGTGGTCGTGCGACGATGTACCCTAAAAAAATTGATGTCCTTTTTTTCCCACAAATAGAGCTTTTTTTTGGTGGCAGTTAATTAACTGTGTAATTTTTATTTTTTGCTCTATAACCAAAAAAAGGGTGACAATTAAATTCCCAATACATTTTTTTTTTTTTAAAAAATCAAATTTTTTCATCATTTTAGGCCAATTTGTGTTCTGCTACATATTTTTGGTAAAAAAAAAAAAACCCCAATAAGTGTATTGTTTGGTTTGCGCAAAAGTTATCCCATCTACAAACTAGGGGAAAGATGTATGTCATTTTTATTTATTTTTTTTGGCAGCGATCAGAGATTTTTAGCAGGACTGTAACATTGCGGCAGACAGATCGGACACCTAACTGACATTTTTGACACTTTTGGGGGGACCAGTGACATTACTACAGTAATCAGTGCTAAAAATATGCACTGTTACTGTGCTGATGACACTGGCAGGGAAGGGGTTAACACCAGGGGCGATCAAAGGGTTAAATGTGACCCTAGGGGGTGCTTTCTAACTTTGAGGGGTGGGCTTGCTGCATAAACACAGAGACCTGTGTTCCTGAAAAAGAGGAACGCAGGATCCCTGTGTTCATAACTGACAAAACAACGGTCTGCTGTGTTAACAACGGCAGACTGCCACTCTGTCTCCATGGGGAGCAATCGCTGGTACCTGGCAGCAATTGCGGCTGCCGGACCCGCTGATTAACTCCCCCTGTGGCAAATGGGCTGGGGCACTCCCCCACTAGTGGTTCCGCGATGCAATGTGCAGGTATGTCGTTTTGCGGGACAGAGCCGACCACAGTAGCATATACAATTGCTAAACAAGCTATTTTGTAACGTATGGAATATCTTCACTTTTGTTGAAAAAAGTGTATATGATATATTCCTTTTTTATTTGTTATATTTTTTTCCACTAAAGTGGAGTTACTCTTTAATGTTATTAAAATTGACCTGTCCATTTCAAACAGCTCAGTAATTTTCTAAAACTGTAACAAAAATATGTAATATTAATATGGCAACCTGAAGGCAATCTGTATGCCTCAGGTCCAGACAGTAGCTTCTATTCAGCTTCTCTGGTCAGGGATTATCCTGCCTGGGGGGGGGGGATCCAAGGTGCATCTCCAAGCACACCTGTGCAGACGGTGTGAAGCGTACCGGTCGTGAGGTAGCCAGTCGGGCTACTTGAAGAGCATGCCTGCCAAAACATCTCCTTTGGGCCTTGGTCGCAGAATTGGTGAGTAGGCACTTGCCCATCTTACAGAGATGCAGAGACTCTGCATACAGACAAAGTTGCCTACTTTTTCCTATGCCAGTAGAACACTGTGCTGCATTTATCCTCTGCCAGGCAGTAAAAGTGTTTTTTCTTCTTCAGGAGTTCCACAGTACGCTTTGCATCACTCCTACCAAACAAGACATCTAAGTGCACCAACTTAAGTAGCTAGCTGAAGATTTATGACCTTCTTCCAAGGGACTAAAGATACTAGTGCCATATTGGCACACACATACACCCAGGGTTCCTGATATATAGCAAATAGGTGGGGTGATCTGACTTGGAAGTTGCAATATTGAACCAAACTAGTGTACAGTGTTTGCGGTTCTTTGGGCCTGTGGTGTCAGGGGACAGAAGGGAGAGGTCTGACATAAGAAAGGGTCATTCCTCTGCTCTCCTCCTGACTCATAGAGCCCAATTTAAGTAGAGTTGGTGGTCAGTTTGTTAAAGTGTCTGCCATTTCATGATCTCTCATTGTCAGAGTGTTTGCCTCTGCATTCGGGGTTATTCACCTTGAGGAGTCCCCTGAAAGCAGCCAGACAGTATCATGTTCTATTGCTCTTAATCTTCAGTCATTATTACACAGTGGATTTATTTGAGATATATTTGTCTATTATTCAGTTGTACTGCTACTGTTTGTTATATTCATGACAAATTTCACAGTAAAGATAATTTCTGTGTTTACTACAATTTGTGTCCTTTTACTTTTTACTGTGGATTTCGCACAAACATTATTGCCAGGTGTACCAGAGGGCTGAAACTGTTCTTGGGGTTGAGAGTACAGAACCAAACATACTTATTCAAGCGGCTCCTCCAGGGGTAGCGCTACACTTCTTTCAGCTGTTGAAACAATTAACCTACCAGGCTTAGGGAAAACCTATAGAACTCCGTAAAGATAACAGTTTATGCTGGTTACAGCCTAGCAGTAACACATTCTATAAAATAATATTTAAAATCGTACTTTATGATATTTTTCAAAAAGATAAACAAATCATATGGAAATGTCATACAGACTGGATAAAGTGTACAAAAATATATGAAAAACATCATGAAACAAGGTAGGCCATAACAACATAAGACCAGATTATCAGAAATACATGACAATAACACACATTAATATGTTCCAAGAGCAGAAATTGATGTATCCATACAAATTTCATAGAGAATCAAGCCCATGGGACTTTCATAAGATATGCCATTAACAAATTAAAAATGGTTTTAAAAATGTTTTTTTCTCAAAAGGTACAAATGTTTTTAAAAAATGACATTTTGGATGATTCATAGAATATGTATCAATAAAAACACAATTGGAGTACTTCCACCAAATATTGGTCTGTAAAGGTGTACATAATTGCAACTACCAAATAACAAATATAAGAAGAGTAACTGGGTTACAGTATATCGTGAATCTCTCAACGTGTTTTGTCAATCCTAGTTCACTTCATCAGGAGAAAGTATGACTGACATAATGTGTACGAAAAAATATACCATGAGAAGTCAAAAAATCTATACACATAGCATATTGTGTACTTTCCCCTAATGTTGTAAGTGTGTGGGTATTCCCACAAGGTAAACCAAACTTACAAACCATACTGTAGAAAGAGGTAAAGACTAAAAGGCAGCTGCTGGATAGATGAGGACCAACGTCAGAGGTCTGTCCCAGGAGCCAAGGAGAGAGGGCCAAGAAGCAACACCATCTATTATCCATGAACAAAAATGAAATGGTATTCAAGTATCCCCCAGTATATCTAGTTGATATAAACAAAATATGACATCCAATGAGTTTACTTAGTGATAAGATATACTGTAGATTGAACTGTATTAGAGACAAAATATCAGTGTGTATTATCTGGTCCACATGCTAAATTTAAATAGAAACACAACTGCATAGGGTAGGGTAGCTACATGCCCTAGGATCTACTTTTAGCTACAGGTACTGTGGATTTTAGGGCTGCAGGATGAAAAAAAAAAACAGAACGGATTTCTTCATCTATACAGCAGAAGGGGGGGGGGGCAGGTTTGACCTCTTTATATATCTATCCTACAAATCAGATAAGTTATATCTGTTGTTATTCAGGGGTAAACAACATCTGTTTCTGACATGAACACTTCTAAACACTTATATCATTGTCCACAAGACTTTTGTTGTATATATGGGACATAAGTTTTGCTATTACCATTGCTTTTATCAAACATTGGACCCAAAGCTATGTCCATAAGAAGTAGCAATAGCTTGACCTTTTGACATATGTGACCAATGGCATGTATGATACTATAGTGCCAGCTAGGGGTTAGAGTTAGAAAATGCACCTTCATAGAAAAGAAGAGGTATAAAGGGGGATGGGCTTACACCAATGTAAAAGTTTCTACCCAAACATATAAAAAGGCCAGCAGCACAAGCTAAAAGTGGGACTCCGCAATGTCAAGGAAGGGCTCTGCCATGGGGACTTTACAAGACCAAAGAAGGACTGTGACAGAAAGGAATCCACAAGACCAAGGAAGACCCTGCCAGACTTTTTAATGCACCCCTATAGCATACAGGCCATCATCATGCTCATTTGCTATGAAGTTTAGATAGTGTGTGCATGTGCGTTGTATGCATTTCTGTAGTACTATGTATGTCCTGTATTGTTTTTTTACAAATGTAAGTAGCTTGTATGGGCAACATTCTTGTGTATATACCTCACTTCACTCCCTTACCCCCAAGATCACCCTACAACCCCCCTCCCAAGTAGCATCATATCACTTGTAGACCCCTTCCTACTACCTTCACCCTCTCCATTCTAGTCCACTTTTGGCCCACTATATCCCCACTTCTTGCCTCTTTCTTATCTAGTTACTCTTTAAATTTCATGCACTGGAATGTGGGCCCTTTCATACATCTCCCTAACATCTGCAACAGAATGTTCTTAGGCACTGGCAGATATACTACGTATTCGATGAACCCCATACATTTGTGAACCAGAATATCTGTGAGTGAGTTATCTGACGGTTTTAATGTATTCATCGTTGTGACTTATTTGTTGACTGTGTTGCTTGAACACATTTTCTGTATTCTGTCACATTCCTTGTGTATGTGTTTCTTTTGCAAAAAATAAATAAATAAATGTAAATGTATATATATATACATATAGCTATATATATATATATATATATATATATATATATATATATTAGTGATCGACCGATATCGGTTTTTCGTTGCTGATACCAATATTTTGGCCAATGCATATCGGTATAGGCCGATATGCGTTGAAATTTTCGTACATTTAAAAAATTATTATTATTATTTTTTTTTATTTGACAGGTACTCTTGTGGAGGGATCGGGGGGTCTAAAAGACCCCAAACCCCTCCTCTGCACTTAAAAGCATTCAAAACGCCAAGTTTGTCTGTTTTGAATGCTGCCATTTTTTTTAATCTGGCGCCAGTACCCAGAAGTGATGATGACATCACTTTTGGAATTTTTGCATAGAGACCCGATCAGAGACCCGAATGCGGCTTTGATTGGGTCTTCGGCGGCCGTGCAGGCTGGTTGCCCAGATCTCCCTGTGGGACGGGAGATCCGGGCGAGCCGCGGAAGGCGGCGGGAGGGGGGGGCATCCCCTCCCGCTTCTTGTAATGACAGCCGAGTGGCTTCTCAGCTGCATTGGCTGTCATTACAAGACAGCTGACCATCGGCTCTGGATGTAGCATCACTCCAGTACAAGCACTTTCCGAAATGCCGGTAATATCGGCCACCTTCCGATATTTCTGGGAAAGTGCAGATCGGCCCTGGATACATCGGCTTTGCCGATAATCGTTCGATCTCTAATGTATATATATATATATATATATATATATATATATATATATATATATATATATATATAGAGGTGGGTGGTAGCTTAGAGGGGAGTTGCAGATGGGTTCAAGTTTGAGTTGTGCTTCAAAAGACCAATACTGCAAAAGACCATGTAACTGCATGTGGTTACAGTGAATGTATAGCCTTTTTTTGAACAGAGTGGGGAAGGATTAGAACCTCTGTCAAGTTCTTATTGTTGTCTGTGTCCTGCCACGGAGATTCCGTTTCAATCTGTCCTGATGACTATTGTCATTGATATAGAAAATGTTAGGAAATACTACATTTTACATCTGTCCCCAGAACAGAACGTCAAGGTAAATCTTCCAAACAGAACAACTGTCTAAGAGGGGAATACCCTTTCATTTTTTATCTCACTTCCTGTTTCAGCACCATTAAAGGAAGTGAAGGGAAATCTCCCCAATTGGGCACTAGGGCATAAGTTACGCTAACTCCATGTCTTAAAATTTGGTCTACTACCTCTGTTAAAACTACCTATATTAACCGATTTCCCACTGCTCACTGTGCTGCTACTGCGGCACAGTGGCTCGTTATCGTCTGGCGACGTAGGTCTACGTCACCAGACATTCCCCTCTCGCGGCGACGCGCGCGCGCCGCCGGAGGCTCGCTCCCGCTGTTTTCAGTCACAGCGGGAGTCGGGCCAGGGGAGGAGCGGCGGCGATCGCCACTGCTCTTCCCCGATCGTCGGGGAATCTAGTTTAGAGATCCGCCCGCTTGTGTAAACAGAGCGGGCGGATCTCCTAAGTGACAGGCAGGGTCAGATTGCAGGGTTCAGCATAGCTGAACCCTCGATCTGTCCTTCTGTCACTAAGTCACCTCCCCCCACACACGTTAGTAAGCACCAGGCATACATTAACCCCTCCCTCTCCAATAAAATTAACCCCTCCCCTGCCAGTGTAATTTTTACAGTAACCGTGCATATACTGTATATAGCACTGATTACTGCAGTAATGTCACTGGTACCCCAAAAAGTGTCAAAAATGTCAGTCAAGGGTCCGATCTGTCCTTTTTTTTTACCAAACATAGGTAGCAGAAAACAAATTGGCCAAAAATTTAAAAAAATTTTGATTTTTACATTTTTTTGGGGGGGAATTTCATATAAAAAAATGTTAAAAATATTGTTATTTTTTCAAAATAAACGCTCTTTTTTTGTTTATAGCGCAAAAAGTAAAAATCGCACAGGTGATCAAATACCACCAAAAGAAAGCTCTGTTTGTGGGAAAAAAAGGACGTAAATGTCGTTTGGGTACGGCGTTGCACGATCGCGCAATTGTCAGTTAAAGTCGCACAGCGCCGAATCGCAAAAAGTGGCCCAGACGTAAGACAGCAAAATCCTCCAGTGGTAAAGTGGTTAACCATCGGCTCTGGACGTGGCATCAAAAAAACTGAATTTTTCACAAATAGCAGACAATGGAATGTTCAGGTGAGAAACAAAATTTAGGAGAAATAACCCTAAATCGGACAAATGTATTTTTATATATTTTTTTACAGCTACATTCTATGCATCGCTCCTCCAAATAAGTAAGAGGTAGCTGTTTAATGTTACCGCACGGCTGACAATCTTATGAATAGAGGTATTTTATGCAGTCATAAACAGTTTTGTGTATTCTAATCATATAAAACACTTTAATGGCCGTTCCATATTTTGACAGGTATTATGCAGCGTATGTTGGCTGAGAAGATAAATACAGGATGTTGAAAGGCTCCGTGTACAGGAGCTTTTGGTAATGAATGTTCTTTTCTTCTGCATCTGTAATGAAGCTCTGCTTTATCAAGATTTAATTTCAACACACGGCTGCATACAAGACACCGTGACCTAAAAAGCTTGCCGATAAGATAATTATCTTTTCAGACAGGGGCTGTGGATTTTGGAAAAGAAAAATGTCGAGGTAGTGTTCTGCATGAAAGGTAGTCCTAATTATCCAGTTCCATTATTTGGCATTGCTTTGTTCTTGGTTTTAACATGACGAGGACTCGTCTGTTAAAGGAGCATTATAGAAAACCGCTGTCAGGGGTTAAAGTGTATTTCCAATTTTTGCTGCCAAATTGGGAAAACACCTATTTGATATTTGTTGCCTGTTCCCATTCACATAGCATACCTTTAAACAACGTTTTTTAAATTTCTGCCTACATTTTTTAATGTTCTTTTCCGAAAACTCCGAGACTAAACAATCGTGCATAACTTTCCATTTTCTGTAACGATTATGAGTGGGCTTAGGAGTTAATGTTTACCACAACTAACCCTGCCTGTACTGTGCTGGCAGATCTCATTATCAGCTGTGAACTAGATTTAAACACTGTGAGGTGTATTTACTAAAGCTAGAGAGGGCAAAATTAGTTACAATTCTGCAGAGAAACCAATTAGCTTCCAGGTTGTATTGCTAAAGATTAATTAAACAAGCCGTGGTTGGAAGCTGATTGGTTTCTCTGCAGAATTGTGACTAATTTTGCCCTCTCTAGCTTTAGTATATAAACCCCAGTCTGTCCTAACAAAGATCTAGAAGCTGGGCTTTTTCATTGCATTGAGAAGAAATTATTGAGTCCCTCTTGATCAGTGGGGACAAAATCACTGTCCCTTTTTTCCCCCACAAATAGAGCTTTCTTTTGGTGGTGTTTGATCAGCTCTGCGGTTTTTATTTTTTGTGCTATAAACAAAAAAAGAACAACAAATTTGAAAAAAAAAAAACAATATTTTTTACTTTCTGCTATAAAACAATTGCTGATGCTGCTAGCAGGGACTGAGCCCCTGAGAGCAGGACATCAAGTGTACCCAATCCATACCGCACCAATACTGCACCTATTCCAAACCTAGACTGCACCAACCCTATACCACATTGTACCAAACCTTTACCGCATCGCAACCACATCTACTTTGGACCTTAGTCAAGACTATACCATACCTATACTGAACCTATACTGCATGCAGGTTAACTGGGGCTGTGGTGAACCACAGTAACGCTCTTAAAGGGCCCCAAGGATAGCTGGCAGAAGAACAACATAAAGGACTGCCCCTCCCAGATTAATAATTCTGTGGCCCCCCTTTTGTTCCCCTGCCCCTCCGAAACCATCCTCCTTTTTATTTGGAGAGTACATACCCAATCAGTCTAGGGCTAGCACCGCCACCATAAATGATCTCTGGCAGTATAGCTCCAGCACTCAGTAGATTACTGGGGAGGTATTAATGGGGAGGTCCCTTTTTAGTATAGCTTTTTACAATTTATATGAGTCTTTTTTACCTCCATTTTTATCTCTTCTGTTTTATCTCTGCCTTTTATTGGGCGATTATGAGTAGTCATATAGAAACCACGTCACACACATGGTATAGAATGGATTTAGGTTTCTTTCTGTATCTCACGTTTTTATCATTTATCTTTCTCTTTAATATATATATATTATTGCTTTTATGAGATTTATACATTATATATTTATATTGATTTTAAGAATTTATATCAATTTTAAGATGGGCACAGATTATTTTATATGCTTAATCGGACCATCTTGTTTTTATTGAATCAAAGGTTGTTAATGCATTTTGTTATTATGTGTTTTAATGGAATTTTATTGATGCACTAATTACACTTTATGCAATATAATTCCTTAAGGCATAATTGGGACTCCATCCCCGTTAAATACTTTAGAGCAATTGTCCACTTGCTCAATCTGATATATAAGAATCTCCTGGGCAGTTACTGCATCTGGGTAGAGGGAGCGTCACCGTGGTAACGGCTAAACGTTATCAGCCACCTTTATGAACAGCATGTATCAACATCCGGGGATAGCTCTCCGGAAGTGGGCGGGATAGCGAAAGCGGAAGTGTCACCACCTTTTGTCTCATGACGCAGGTTATCAACAAACTTTATTAACAAAAGGGATCCACATCCGGTATCACCATTCCGGAAGTGGGCGGAATGGCGGGAGTGATATCGTCACCAGGCTTCTCCTAGGGGGAGACACCGTGTGATTACAGTAGGTGGAGTCCTAATTGTGTCAAGTGCATAATGGAGTACAGCGCAGTGTGTCTGTGTCCTCGGTTGAAGTCCTATGCGACGAAACGCGTCAGAACGCAGGCACGCTGTCTCCTTGTTAACCAAAGTCGTCACGGCTGGAGTCCGGAACTCGCCGCAGACAAGCTGGAGGAGGACCCTTCAGCAGCGGTGAGCTGGCCAGTACGCCTTGGTTACCATTACTTTCTGCTTGATTTTTTATTATTTGATGTAAGCATATTGGATTAGGGGGGCTACTTTGGTGTTTGTGTGTTTTGTTGAAATAAAAACTGCAAGACAGTATTACACTATTGTGCCTCCTATTTCATCTTTATTTGGCACGGTCCGGTCCCTGAGGGATACCTGGTTGCAGTGGTGTTCCTGACTTTCAAGGGTGCAAGCAACCTATGCTTACAGGCGTATGATCATTGTATTTCTGGTGAGTGCCCATTCCTAAGGGGAGCACTTATGGTGTGGTGAAGGTAAACGCCGGATCAGAGTGTTGAGCACTGGGAGTACCGATGTCATAGTGAAAACCTGTTTTTCTCCAATCAAAAACTTTATGGATATATAACTCACTTATTTTATGAGGACTGTATGATTAACAATATGCATGCACATATTGAGCGCTGCTGAATGTGATTAGTGCTGAATATTTTCTAATTTTAGTATTTATTACATTTTATAAAGATCGTTTTATTATCACAGTAGCTGCTATCAGTGAAACCTATGATATTTAAATGATTTTAACTGTATGAAATATCTCTTATATCACAAGCGCTGGGCGAGTGTTTGAAGCTTCCTTTCAACCACTTTTTTTATTTAAACTTTACTACAGTTCACTGCTGCACTTGAGGTGGCCTTGCTACTGTTTATGCCCATCTGAATGACAATTGTCATCCTTTGCCTTCTTCCTACTGTTAATCACTTTGTTTGCTAAATTGTATTATTACCATTTTTACTCAATTTTATGCTTGCCTAGTTACTAACCATACTGGGTGACAATATATTACATTTGCCTTTACTACCTGGTTTTGTGACTTTTTTCTTTGATATAGCATTACTATTGGGTACCATGTCGTACTTTCAGTAAACTCCTGTGATATTGTATGTTTGTACTCTCAACATGGTGTGTCAGAGGGGCTAGGGTTCTTGAGAAGGCAAAAAACAGAGAACCCATCCTATCCAGCAGCTCATACGAGGAGGAGCACTACACATCTTTTTGTGACTTTTCTTTGTAATAGGTTGGGCTGGACTTTTCTGATTGCATATTTTCGATATAAGACTAGCATGCAGCAAAAAACAGATGATTATTTGTCCGATAATCTCATCGTGTGTACCAGGCTTTACTCTACACTTCTTGTTCTTTTATACTTACCCTTTCTATTACTCCCATTCTGTTCTATTCTCCGCCTGTGAACAAAATGAAAGATGTTTACAATCTTAGAGTCTCTACTTTCACAGGGCAGTAAATTCCCCATTAGTCATGAGCTAAGATTCAGGCTGTACTGAACCCCCAGGAAGCCATCACATGATATTAGGCTGCTGGCCTCAGCTGTGGCCATGAAATTCCCCACTCCAAAGCCATATGTAAAAAAGGGGTGGGGATGCTGGCTGATGTCATTATATACCAAGTATCCCGACATTGCCATATAGGACAATCTTGTCACTTGCTTTCCTACCCATTTATCTGGAAGTATTTTCCGGGCTCTCGGTTCTGAATGGAGTAATAGTGGAGTGAAGCAAAGTATGCTACTGGGGATTGGGGGAGTAAAGTAAATATGAGATTTTCAGTCTTTTTTTTATGTATAGTCTTTACCCTTTAGCTTGGGATGAAATGGTCTATGCCAGGGGTAGGTAACCTTGGCACTTCAGCTGTGGTAAAACTATAAATCCCATTATAGGTCTGCTTTGGGGAGCCAAACATGCCAACATTTTGCACTGCTTCAAATGACTTGTAATTTAACCAGATCTTGAGTGCCAAGGTTGCCTTCCCCTGGTCTATGCTATTATCTGAAACTGGGTGTGGTCAAAACTGGTACTTTGCAAACAGATTTTTGTTTGTTGGACTTAGGGACGGGACAAGGGGTGGGCAGGAGGGAGGGCTGCCCTGGGAACTGAGGTATTATGTGAGGTGTGGGGGGCACCACAAGGAGATTAGGGAGAAGGGATTTGCCAGGAGTGGTGATTTGGGGGGATTTGTGTTAGAAAGGGGGAATGGAGGAAGAGGATTTGTGCCAGGAGGGGGAATTTGTGCTATAAAAGTAATATGGTAGAGGGGGATAAATATTTTTGGGGAGGCAGGGGATTTGTGCTAGTAGGGATGATTGGGGGGGGGGATTTGTGATGGAATAGGGGGATTTGAAGTGAGGGGAGAGAATTCGTGCTTGGAGAGGAAATTTGAGGGGTGGAGAATTTGTGCTGGGAGTGGGACATTTTGTTTTTTTTTTTGGGGGGGGGGTTGTGCTGGGGAAAGAGAGGATTTGAGCTGGGGGGGGGGGGGGAGGGGGGCAACGATGTGTGTTGAGAGGGGGAATTTCAGCAGGGAGAGAAATTTGCACATGGATAATTTTTTTGCTTAGAGGGTAAGAATGCAGATTAGTGCTAGATGTTTTTTGAGGGGAGGGGATTTTCAATGACACATAACGCTCATACATCTTGGGAGGGGGCGCAATCTGGCATGTTTGCCCTGAGCTCTAGATGACCTTGTCCCGGCACTGGTTGGACTGCAGTGGTTATCTAATAGATTTTTATTGGTATAAATCCATAACATTTTACAGGGCCTTCTTCACTTTGCTAAGTAGCAAAACGGCTTTTTTATATTTCAGTGTGTTAAAATGATTTCACAAAAGGGCTATCAATAACACAAAAATATTTATTTTCCACGTTAGAAGGTATAACATATTAAAGAGTGTTAAATAAAACATAACATACATAAAATAAAAAAGTACAGTCTTCAATATGCTAGAATATAAAAAGTGTACATTACTAAATAATTCATAACAAATTAAAATAAACAAGAGAAACAAATTAAGGGTTGTGTGTAATGACTACACTTTCAGATCTCACCCTTGTGCCCAGAATTCAACACTCAGCACCACTCTGTACAGAGATTTCCCTGCTTTGGGACAACTAAGCACCAGCATACTGAGAGTGTCTATCACTAGGCCAGGTTAGTTGAGTCGTTAACACATGCACTGTAGCCACCACCATATGTTTAAGCAGGACCATGCATAGGGTTTGATTTACTAAAGGAAAATCCGCTGTGCACTACAAGTGCACGTGGAAGTGTAGCCACTGTAGATCTGAGGGGACATGCAAGGAAAATAAAAAACAGCATTTTTGCTTACACGTGATTGGATAATAGAAATCAGCAGAACTTCCCCTCATTTCGATCTTCCCCTCAGATCTTTAGCTACTGCACTATCACATTCACTTCCAAGTGCACTTCTAGTGCACAGTGGATTTTCCTTTAGTAAATCAACCCCAATGTTCACAGTATCTGCTGTTGCAATTCTGACCTTCAAAGAAAATGTCTTTTTACTACTTGCTTCTACGCTTAGACAGAAATTTAGCAGAGGGAGTGGTGTGGTGAGTCCTGCGCTGTCTAGAGAGAACGATTAAAAGGGGTGAAGAAGCCACGTGACGCGAAAGTGGCGTAACGCGTAGGGACGTTCGGACCGGAAGTGACGCACATTGCGGAAGTGAGGATTGCGATCCCACTCTGATGCTAACCTTTGCGCTTTCTTTACTCAACAAATGTGAGTGGTTTTAACTTTATTTTAATAAAGCACCCGTTATCCATACATACTTGCACTATCTTGAGTATTTTGCTTTGAGATCCACTGTGACCGCTGGGAATCTGGAGAGGGAGAGGGAGCCAAGTCATCCGCAGCAGCCCAGATATCTGACCCCAGTGGAGCACGTTATAGGATTGGAGAGGAACCCCCTGGATTATTGATAAGGCTTTTACCCTTAGTCTTTAAGGTGAGCGGCTAGAACACTTAGAGGGGATAAGGAGAAGCACCCCACTACGTTTAGCACGGTGTTTGGTGAAGGAGTAGCATCTGTGGATAATTTCACCCACCTGAACACTTACCTCAATTATTTGGACTTTATCTCACCCAGACTGTTGTATTTTTGTGAAGCACAGAGGACACTTTGATTTATTTATTTGTATGCACTTGAGCACTTTATTTGTCACTAGAGCATTATCAGCACATTAAGTGGATTTTATATATTTTTAAAGAGTCGCATCAATATTTTAGAATTGTGATTTTTTACTATGAGCATGGATTTATTTTATATATTTCACCCGCACATGGTTTAGTTCCCTTTTTTTATTGTGACAGGCACATACACTAAGCACAGTTTATTTATTATCAACCCAGAAGCGCAGTACCCCCCACCTGTTTAGGAATTTAGCAGAGCTTTATACTACAGTAGCCTCTTCAAAGTGGCAAAAGCTCTTTAAATTTCTATTTAGATCATTCCGAATTTCAGCTTAACTATTTTAGTATTATTTTCATGCAAATAAAAAAAAATCTGCAAGAGAATACAGCATGTTTACAGAAATGATATTACAAAAGAGACATACACAACAATAAAATTAAGGGATTAGAAGTAAAAATGTTTAAAAAAGCGGTGTTTAATCTGATATACAGTGGGTATAGAAAAGAATCACCCCCCCCCTCATTTGAAAATAATTACATTTTGTTGCTTTACAGCTTGAAATGAAGACATACACGTGTTTTGTTTTATCCAGCTGTATTTACAATTTATAACATCCAAGCGAGAGATATAACACCAACATGTCAGATAACCCCCCTCCTGAAAAATGACTTTTAACCTCCCTGGCGGTATGATTCTTTCGGATTTTAGGTGCTGAAAGCGGTACCATTATTTTGCTTGCAATTCTTGAGAATGAGCAGCCCAAACCAACTATTTACATATGATTTCTTTTTACCGTGTGTTCTTCTTTATAACATCCCGAGTATGTTCCATACTATGTACCATAATAAGGGAAAATTTGTACTCCGACATAACGGTACCAAAAAAAGGTGTGGCCAATAATTTGTTTGTGGTCCAATACCACTTCTGCAGGGGTTTCCCCACCACTCCCTGCAGAATAATTAGGCCCAGGAATTTCCAGATATCCACACTGGTAACGGGTTCCCACATCCTGCTCCTTGAAAACCGCCGATGTGCTGCGGCTTGTTGCTCCTGGTACCGGTTGGTCTCCACAACAATTTTTTCGATAACCTCATCAGTCAAAAAAAGTTGCAGATATGCTAAGGGGTTATCCTCCTCAACATCGACTTTGAGACCAGGGGCTCCGGTAAACGGGAACCTTGGGGGCGCTACGTGCTCTGTACCACAGTCGATCACGCACCAAGTACGCACATCGCTCGGCACATCATCATCACTAAACTCACTTTCAGCGTCGGATGACGAGCTTCCCCATGAATCGCTGTCACTCCACTCTGCATGCGATTCGGGATCGCTGTCGCTCTTGCCCAGCAGGTCAAACATCGCTTTTGATGTTGCGGCGCGCTTGTTTGAGGTCATGGTCGCTCTGCAATGATCCAGATACAATGTATAGGAATAATGCAGGAAGTGCAATGGAGAAAGCACTGGGGGGCAATCAAAGGTCAATTTATTATATTTACGGAATGTAATCCAATAGGATTACAGTGTATCAGTGTGTTTGTGTGTTATACATTTTGAATTTGCCGCCGGTTCCATCCCCCGGCGGACGTCACGTCGCCGGAGACGGAAGCCGGGACTGACAGACGATTGGCATACCGCCTGCATACATCGCTGGATCCCGGAGAAAAGGTAAGTGAAACCTCTTCCAGGATCCGGCGATCTTCCTAGCGCTACCCCGAGTGTGGCTCGGGTTTACCGCTTTTGGCTCTAAAATGTAACCCCGAGTCATGCTCAGGAATACCGCTAGGAAGGTTAAACTCAATCAGGGGTAGTTAATTACCTTCTCAAAGGCACACAAAACCATTTGACTTTCAACTGTGATCAGATGTGGTCATTTTGATTAGCTCAGCATGAAAAGAGCTTTCCTGGAGCATGTCCCTGATAGCACAGATGAAGGAAACAATTAACTATGGGTGTCAAGGCACTGTCAAAAGATCTCCGGGATAAAGTTGTGGGCAGGCACAAGTCAGGAGATGGGGGGGGGGGTGATTGTTTTCTATACCCACTGTATCAGAGTTACTGACCATCAGAAATGTTACTCTATAAGGTGTCCTTAGTAGTTTCAGTGTCAGGCAGAAGCAGCATAGCTGCCAGCCCTATTCTTGTACATCAAGAGGATGTTGCTAATCTCACTGCATTCAATCAAGTTGTCCAAAGACTAATAGGTGTGCTGGAGTATTTTATTGTGCTCAATAGACACACTCCTAAAGTTGTTGTAAACTTCTGACATGAAAAATGAACAAATCATATCCTACTATAGTATGTACTTTGTGACAATGTGTATAATAAACCCTGCAACTTGGTAAAATGTGAAAATTAAAAAAAAAAAATAGCTAGTGTCGACGACAGTAATAAAATATGCCAAATAGCAATACAAACCATTGAAATGAAAACTATAAAATTGTGCTTGTTACTAGAACTATAATCCACCTGTGCCAAATAGAATTCGAACAAAAAAAAAATCTAATAACAGAATCTCAGAAAGACCAACAATGTGCATACATAACTAAATATCAGCAAAGTATAAATAAATAAAGTCCCACAGTGATCATTTAAAGTGATGCAGTGCTCTTTAAATAATCTAGTAGTGCTCTGTTCCACTCATACTCATATTGCCCCACAGGGATTTGCACCCACTACATATTATTGACCACCTATTGATAGTATGGTCTGCTGCACTTTGTGGGCCATTCCCCTTGCTGATCATTGAAAACACCACCTCCACTTATTGTTCCTCGGGTAGTTACTCAGAGGAAAGGACAATAGAGAAAGTCCTTATCACGTAAAACCATTTGGGTAATTTATTGATGAAAAAAGCGAAAATACACTCACTCGAAAGTGCCTATTGTACCTGGCACCCAGTGTAGACAGCTTTTGTGAGCGGTGGGTAGCAGCCAGCGTTCCCTCCACTCCCAGAAAAGTGCAGTGTGGCTCGGTGCCAAGGGAAAGTTGCGTCACGATGACGCAGATTAGGCTCAATGCTTTTCAACTGTAGAAGGTCAATATCAGGAAGCTTAAATTCCATCATCTTTAGAGCTGTTTTTATCCCCTTAGTTGGCATTAACCCAGTAATAGCCAATTGAAATAGGACTGGGACTTAGTTATGGGTTTAGTTTAGTTTAGTTATGTAAGCGCATTGCTGGTTTTTGTGAGATTCTGTTATTATTTTTTTTTTTTTTAATTCTATTTGGCACAGGTGAATTTTAATTCTAGTAGCAAGAGCGGTTTTATATAGTGTGTAAAGCATAAAGTTCTGGCTCACAGAGAGTGTATGACCCAAAAAAAGAGTAATAGTTGAAAAAGGGGAGGCATAGAGGAAACTCTGTCCAAAAGTTCATAAAATAAAAAGTCTCAATTAAAATGTCATAAGAGCAGCAGCGGCAGCCATCCTAAGAGCGTGTCCAACTCTGGAAAGACATAACGCAATCTGGCTCCCCCCCCCCTCCTTTCCTTTATATAATGTGTACTTGCTTCAGTCCAAAGCACCAAGTATGATTCCTGTCCACAGTCTTATTCCTCTGCTATTTTGCATTTCTGACAAGTTATACTCATTCCAAGGGATTGCAGGGGAAAGAAGGAGGGGAGCTTCAGCACTCAACCTGTGATTAAAAGCCTCAGCTGTGCATGTTTCCCTATGAGATTGTGTAGGTGGTGTGTCCATTCCTTCCACTCAGATCTCACATTACACGCAGCTCCTCACTGAGCTGTACAGTATGTGCCATCAGATCCCCATCCCTGCCTCTAGAATTTCAAAAGATTGTAAATTCTGGACTTTGAACTGATGTAGGGAAAGAAAACATAAGGGCCCCCATGGGGATTTTTTAGGCATGGTACCAACCAGACATAGTAAATTAGGTCAATAGAAGCAGTATAAAATCAATAAATTTTATTAGAAAATAGGTATGAACAACACTTAAAAAAAGTTGAAACATTCAACAAACAGACTATAAAAGCATGTGAGAAAAATAATTGCAAATCCAGTATTGGACGTAGTGGTTGTTGAATATGCTCTTGATTCTAGAATTTAAGAATGGTCTTGTACAGTCACGTTTTGGCTCTGAGGAAGAGGGTCCTTCCTCGAAACGCGCCAGCCCAGCCATACAGTTGCTGACACCGTCGCATCATCCAGTACAGGGTTTCCCTGGATACTTTGGAGACGGCCGGTTCCATTGTGGTTTTATGTGTTTTATCATCACTCATTTGTGGGTATAATATGTGTTGTTCTTGGATCTCAATAAACCTTTTTTAGTGGTAATGCACAAGCTTGGTGCTCCCTTCTTTTGTTGTTGTCTTTCATGATATACATATATCCCAACATGCTTTGAAATTTGAAACAATTTCTTCTTCAGAGGGAAAAGAATGAAGGTAGAGCATAATCTCCTTTCTATAAAAATAATATGAGTAAATATTAGCATAATGTATACAACAAGTTGTAATATGTATACATAATATATATATATATATATATATATATATATATATATATATATATTCCAAAATAGAGATAGAGTCAATTCATCATACTCACACTGTATCGAGATCTCAGGAGTGTAGATATACAGGTTGGCATAGTATCAGGATACACCTCTATTTTAAGACGGGCATAGGATGCTCAGGCTCATTCTAATGATATATTTCTTGACTGGTCATGTGGAAGACACTAAGTGTAAGTACATATCATATGGTTCCAAAAGATGCACCCAGGTAAAGGGAGGAAAAGCTGCTCACAAGGGTCACAATATGTGAGGAGCCATCCTGGAGAGATAAGATGAAACAAAATGCTAGGTATAAATGGTGGTTGTATTAGAGGCAGATTATATTAAGGTGTCCCTATAATAAAGGTAGGGACTTACTTGAAGAGCTTAGGCAGGGACACCGAGCCCTTAATCAACAGCTACTGTGACCAAATATTGCCCAGAAATGTGGAGCAAAGCAAATGCCTCTCCCATTGTAATATGCATATTAAATGAGTATATTGTTCTCACCTGTGTTCTGTCTCTCTGGAGCCAGAGCTGGCTCTACCTCATCCTCTTACCTCATTTGCATGACCTGTATCCCATGATTGGGAAGATATCTCTATCAGATAGGCCCCAAGTGCAACCCTCAGGCTTGCAGTGGTATCGGGCTTCACACGGTGACGTCAAATGTCAGGTAGGCCGCCGGCATGGAAGGGGGTGAGCCGCACACCGAGCGGATGCTTGGACTGGCAAGCTGGTGGAACGCATCGATGCCTGGGGATGACTTCAGAGCAGTGCCTGTATCTCGCGGCCCAACTTATAGCCGGCCCATTTTTGGTATATGGCATTGTGCCCCAGTAGCACTCTAACATTCAGCCTACCATCAATATTTGAAATGATGTAGAGGAGAGAGGGCTGCCACTACACAGCTACAACATACAGTATCTCACAAAAGTGAGTACACCCCTCACATTTTTGTAAATATTTTATTATATCTTTTCATGTGACAACACTGAAGAAATGACACTCGTGTCTACAATGTAAAGTAGTAAGTGTACAGGTTGTATAACAGTGTAAATTTGCTGTCCCCTCAAAATAATTCAACACACATCCAATTTGTCTAAACCACTGGCAACAAAAGTAAGTACACCCCAAGTAAAAATTGGGCCCAAAGTGTTAATATTTTGTGTGGCCACCATTATTTTCCAGCACTGCCTTAACCCTCTTGGGCATGGAGTTCACCAGAGCTTCACAGCTTGCCACTGGAGTTCTCTTCCACTCCTCCATGATGACATCACGGAGCTGGTGGATTTTAGAGACCTTGCGCTCCTCCACCTTTCGTTTGAGGATGCCCCACAGATGCTCAATAGGGTTTAGGTCTGGAGACATGCTTGGCCAGTCCATCACCTTTTACCCTCAGCTTCTTTAGCAAGGCAGTGGTCATCTTGGAGGTGTGTTTGGGGTCGTTATCATGATGGAATACTGCTCTAAGGCCCAGTCTCCAAAGGGAGGGGATCATGATCTGCTTCAGTATGTCACAGTACATGTTGGCATTCATGATTCCCTCAATGAACTGTAGCTCCCCAGTGCCGGCAGCACTCATGTAGCCCCAGATCATGACACTCCCACCACCATGCTTGACTGTAGGAAAGACACACCTACACATGGTTGCCGCGACACACACTTGACACCATCTGAACCAAATACGTTTTTTCTTGGTCTCATCAGACCACAGGACATGGTTCCAGTAATCCATGTCCTTAGTCTGTTTGTCTTCAGCAAACTGTTTGCGGGCTTTCTTGTGCATCATCTTTAGAAGAGGCTTCCTCCTGGGATGACAGCCATGCAGACCAATTTGATGCAGTGTGCAGCATATGGTCTGAGCACTGACAGACTGACCCCCTACCCCTTCAACCTCTGCAGCAATGCTGGCAGCACTCATACATATATTTCCCAAAGACAACCTCTGGATATGATGCTGAGCACGTGCACTCAACTTCTTTGGTCAACCATGGCGAGGCCTGTTCTGAGTGGAACCTGTCCTGTTAAACTGCTGTATGGTCTTGGCCACCGTGCTGCAGCTCAGTTTCAGGGTCTTGGCAATCTTCATATAGCCTAGGCCATCTTTATGTAGAGCAACAAATCTTTTTTTCAGATCCTCAGAAAGTTATTTTCCATGAGGTGCCATGTTGAACTTCCAGTCACCAGTATGAGAGAGTGAGAGCGATAACACCAAATTTAACACACCTGCTTCCCATTCACACCTGAAACCTTGTAACAGGATGAGTCACATTACATTGGGGAGGGAAAATGGCTAACTGAACCCAAATTTGACGGTTTACCTTAGGGGTGTACTCACTTTTGTTGCCAGCGGTTTAGACATTAATGGCTGTGTGTTGAGTTATTTTGAGGGGACAGCAAATTTACACTGTTATACAAGCTGTACTCTCACTAATTTACATTGTAGCAAAGTGTCATTTCTTCAGTGTCACATGAATAGATATAATAAAATATTTACAAAAATGTGAGGGGTGTACTTAATTTTGTGAGATACTGTATGTAGGAGGATTTGTTAAATCTCTGTGTATCACCTGAGGCTAATCACTTTATTGGGTATATGTAAGGGTTTACAACCACTTTACTTCCAACTTTCCCAATTACATCTATATTTCTATATCACATGGTTTTGTAATCCAGGAACCAACACATTTTTTAACAGAACAAAATTAGAATTTATTCAAGACCAAATTATGATATACTGTAGATTTTATGCAAATGCCTTATAATATTGTCCCAATATACCTATGCTCCTAACTACCACCCTAACTAGAGCTGCTGTGCAGGCAAAACAAATGCTCAATCAGTTAGTATATAATAAAGTGCACTATGTTTATAAAAAAAAAAAAAAAACAATATTTAACACTAAAGAAATTGCTATTCACATTTGGTGATTTGGAATCATGGGTGGAATCATGACAATTTTGCCCATGATTCCAATGCACAAGGCAATCGCTGCAAAATGTGCAACGGCATTTGGATGCCATTCGTTCTAATGTTGCGAGACTAAATCACACTGCAATTGCACCTTTTAAAATCACTGAAGCTTGCCACCCCAAAAAGGAGCAGGATCTTCTTTTGGGCAATAAACATGCATAGGGCAGCCCATTGAAGTGAATAAGCTGCCCTATGCGTGACACACAGAATCGCACGAACACAAAATTGCAAGCAGGAACACGAGTTCCTACTACGTGAAGAGTAAACGGGGCCTAACAGTACTACAATAATATAAAAGTAGATGCCCCACATTTATCAGATTATGATGTGCAAAATAATGCAATGTAAATGCTTAATTCATTACTGAATACAAACAGTCCAAAATGTTCCTAAATATTTTTCAGCCAGTTCTTTAGTGTAAGACTCCTGATGGCTTCACTACTTATGAAACGCGTTTCTTTGTATTTTATAAATGCAGTGGCACTTCATATTATGCATTGTTTGGTGTCTGGATGATTGGGGTCCTCGTTTTCATTTGTGTAACGCTTTTTATGAAGAGTTTGGCCCTAGTAGTTCAGTCTTAGGTCAAAGACCAGACTCGCAGAGTCAAACTATTTTCCAAACTGTTTACAACATGGCTGCATTAGGAGTTCTTTGAAGATCCTGGGCTAAGTACTGTTTTTGACTTTTCAGCTGGCCTGTGCTCTTTTAACTGTGCTTTAAAGTGTATGTTACTCTAAATATATGTTTTTTCTGTGTATTTGTTTTTTTTTTTAAATCATAGTCTCTACTAGGGATGATCGAACTTTTCAAAAGTTCGGTTCGACCAGAACACCCGAACTTCCCGAAAGTTCGGCCCGGATTTCAGAACCCCATTGAAATCAATGGGACCCAAACTTCGGTAATCAAAAAACACAATTTTGAAGCCCTAAAACCCAATAAATGCCCCTAAAAAGTGCCTAGGGTTCTGGGTCATGCCCCAGGGACTATTAATCACACAAAAAAAAGTTCTTAAAAATTGTCATTTTTGATAGAGAGCCAATTATTGAAAAAATGATTGAAAAAAAATGAGATTTCTTTGGATTTAGTGTCTGGGGGGTCTAAAAGGTGTACCTGTGATACCTGTGAATTTTCAGCTCTGTAGCATGTCCAGAACCAGAAAAAAAAGTTTGTTTGTATTAGAATTAATATAGAACAGGTTAGTAGCTTCGCTACTTTTACACCCGGCTTTTTGTTGCAGGCGTTTATAGGGCTTTTTTGAGGACATGTTTGGAGGCATAGGTGTTATAGCAGAGAAGCCATATGCCTGTTAATTATTTCATTAGCGCAAGCATAGGGTTCTGCTACTTTCACACCTATATATGTGTATGTGTATATATACATACATGTGTGTGTGTGTATATATACCCCTACACAGAAGTTCTGATGTTATGCCTGCCTCCAAAGAAGCACAAAAAAACGCCAGCTACAAAAACGCCCAGGTGTGTTTTTGCAGCAGTCGTTTTTTTGGGCATTTTTTGGGGGTCTTTGGAGGCAGGCATAACATCTGAACTTCTGTATAGGGGTATATATACACACACACTTATATGTATTTATACACATACACACATATAGGTGTAATAGCAGAGAAGTCATATGCCTGTTAATTATTTCATTAGCGTAAGCATAGGTTTCTGCTACTTTCACACCTATATATGTGTATGTGTATATATATACATACATGTGTGTGTGTGTGTATATACCCCTACACAGACGTTCTAATGTCATGCCTGACTCCAAACATGTCCTCAAAAAAGCCCTATAAACGCCTGCAACAAAAAGCAGGGTGACAGGGGTGAAGCCACCATCCTGTTCTGTAAGTGTTCTAAGAGAAACAATCTTTTCTCTATAGCGGTCACCCTGACATGGAAGGGTTTTGTCACCCGGCCATAGCAGTCAGAGTCAGTTAACCCTACACTACACTACGGTCCCTTTATACTTAACACTTTCCCTACAGAAACTAGATTATTAAATCTAACTATAGTGGAAAATAGTACCCTAACTACACTAGATATCCCTTTCCTCACACTAATAATTGCTAAATGACACTTTGAAGCAGAAGTAACAGAACTGCTTCCACTCTCTTCCACGTCCCTGTATTACAATGCTAGAGATTTGGCGGGGCTATCTTATATACTGGGGGGCGTATTCACTAATGATTGGCCTCTGGACCCCCTAGTCACTCCAATCACATTCCTAGCATCCTCCTGCCCCCTCAATTGGCTTTTACTGATGGTTCTGGTCCAATCACGGGCTTTTAAAGCCCAGTTCCTGTCCCATTGCATTTTGCTCGGTTCTGGTTGCCGAATTCCGAACTTTTTCAGCAAAAAGTTCGGAATTCGGCCGAATTTCGAACAGTCAATGTTCGGGTCGAACCGATGGTCGACCCGAACCGTTCGATCGTCCATAGTCTCTATCACTTTTATGTACTTCTTCCATCTGAAGTACCTGGTTGATCCTGCCAGCCACCCTTCTTCCTTACAAAAAAAGAGGGGAGAGTGGTGTTCAACAAGGGGCTTAGTTAGGGTCCACTCAAAAGAGTATGAATACCCATAAATATTTAACATTAAACCTCCATCTGCGTCTGTCCTGGAAATTGACCGTTGGTCACATAGGGCATATAAGACAAAAAGAAGAAAAGGATGGGGAAGTGTTGAAAGCTCAGACTGAGGTCTGTCAATCACGACCCCAAAACACCAACTAAGGGCACTCCAGACAGATATATGAAAAATAATGCAAAATTTTTATTAGGCACGTATGCCTTGAAGATGGGGAGAACAGACAAAAACATCAGGGTGGTGAACCATAAACTGCATGACAACATAAACATTAAAATCGATAAAATGAAACATCCATGCACATTAGAGTACAGTAAGACCGTCTAATAGTATGCACTGGACCAAACAGGCACCAGCATAGCTCGTAAGCTGTGTAGCCTGTGAGGTGCTGTGCGAGGACCTCTTAGTAGTTAGTCAAAAACCCCTCATGAATCCTAAAGTGGATGAGCCTTGATGGGGCTCAGTAGTATAAATTGAATCCAGTTGGATAAGTATAGGTAGGACAGTGGATATGGCAGCAAGGAAAGACCTAGAATGTCCGGCCAAAAGGTAACTATGGACAGTTTCCACTAGTAGATGATAACACTGTTGATCGGCAGTCCAAGGACCATACAAGAAAAATAATGTGAAATTCACTAATTATACTAGGAAGTCACAATGTTGGTCAAAAATGAGAGCCAAGCAGGTAGGTGGGAAGACGTCACATAGACCCATAAGAACGTCCAAAAATTGTTCAGCCGAACGTGAAGGGCCGTGTATGGCACATAATTGAGAGGGTGGGACACAGGTTGAAAAGTGGCTGGACGGTCGTTTACCTGGTCAAATGCTGGTTAAGTGCGGGTATGCAGATCATATCCGAGGGGGAGGTTTGATAGCGGTATGTAGCGGCGGTGATCCCGATAGACCGGCTGGTCAGAATCCACATTGCTGTCCTCCGGGCGTTCTACCAATTCTTGCGGCTAGACCGGCGGCTGTGGAGGTTGACTTCCGGGTTGGAGGTGTCCTGCCGGTCGTCACTTCCGGTTTAGGCAGTCAGCCGGGCGCCTTGTTGGGGAACAGCCTAGGGAATGGTGGATGGGGAGTCCCTTTCAGGGAGTGAATAGCCGCTGGTGCATGGAGGCACAGTGCTGGACGCTGACGCATTTCACCAACAACGTTGGTTTCCTCAGAGCTAATGGATGTATTCAAAGTGCATCATTATATACCGCCCCTAATTAGGGATAATTGATTAATTGGTTTCTGGTGTATGAGACTGACTAAACCGTATGGAGCTGCAATACTGCAATTATCCACAAGATGTCCTCATATCACCCTGTCGAAATGGTATATCTAAATGATGCAGATTGCCATTCAACCAGCATAGTTGCCAGCCATATCCCCAGGTGAAACACCAGGGGATGATAGCTGATCATGTACAATAATCCATAAAAACATAATAAATGTGTGTTTTAAAAAAGGTGCTACAAAAACAATGACTGCATCTGCATACTATAATGTGGGTAATCAGAATTTAACTCAGACATAACCCCACATATATACACAGGCAGCTGTCTCCAATCTCACTGTGGTTAGTAGATCAAAGAAGGGAGGGATCTTCAGTAGTTCAATACCCAATTATTAATGATATATCACTTGGGGAGGGTAGAGAGGAACGAAACTACTGATATTTAATATGAGCTTGTATTCAAACCTGAATAACCTTAAGGTTTGAATGTAATTAATACAATAATAGTAGAATATAGTCACGAGGTAGAAATCAGAGAGCCACCCTTCCTTTAATATGACACTTGCACTTTCGCCCGTGGGCTGCTATAGATCCAAGGGTGAAGTGCAGTAACATAGGGTAATGACAGATGAGGCAATAAGGCGGAAGTATAGATGAAGAGACCAGAAAATAGTATCACTGGGGACTTACTGTAGTGTCATTAATTGGAGGTGAAATACCAACTACATGATGCCAACCCCGAAGGTCAGGGGTTCAGGAAGGGCTGCAGGCTAAATTCAACATTAAGGCCTGCAGGCGACAAAGATCCCATCTTATATATCCACATTTTCTCCTTTTGCAGGAGGATCTTGTCAAAATCTCCCCTCCTTGCCGGTAATTTGAGGGCATAAATCTCCCTGACCCTTAACCCTTCGGGGTTGGCATCGTGGTGTTCCAAAAATGTAAGGGTACCGTTTTTTTGTCTACCTTCTTTTTAATGTCAGCCACATGCTCAAGAATGCGAGTTTTTAACTGGCGCTTGGTCTTACCTATATACGATTTTTGGCAGGGACAGATAATCTCATAGATTACTCTCTCAGTTTGGCAATTTATGAAGTCATTAATGACAAATTCTTTCTGACCGTTGCAGCTCTTAAAAGTTTTTGATTTGATGACTAATTTACACATCTGGCAATGGCCGCATGGGAACATACCCTTGAGGCGTGGCAAAGATGTCAGTCAATTATCTTCATCACGTGAGCGGACAAACTCTGAATGACAGAGGGTGTCCTTCAGATTTCTTGCCCTTTTGGCCGTGAGTAAGGGCCTAGGGCCCACCAGTTTTTCAATGAGCGGAGACACTGTGAGTACCTGCCAATGTTTAGTCAGGATTGCCCTGACTTGTTCCCACTGTGTACCAAACGGGGTGATGATACGTGGGTAAATATCCTCAGTCAGAGCCCGATGTGAAATAGGATCCTGCTGGCCACCCAAAAGGGTGGATCTTGGTCTCAAAGCTACCTTTTTGCGTGCTTGTTTAATTACTTTATGGGAGTATCCCCTCTCTTTAAATCTTTTATGTAGCTGTTTTGCCTCTTCCTGATAATCTACTGGTTCTGAACAGTTTCTTTTGAGGCGTAGAAACTGTCCGACCGGTATGCTATTTATCAAGTGTTTAGGGTGGTGGCTGTCTGCAACTAATAGGGTATTAGCAGCTGTGTCTTTCCGATAGGTTTTAGTTCTAAGTCTTCCACCATCAATGGAAATAAGTAAATCAAGGAAAGGAAGATGGTTTGTGGTTGCCGTATAGGTTAATCTGATGTTACGGTCATTATGATTTAGATCCCTCATAAATTGATCCAATTCGGTAGGTGTGCCGCCCCAGAGGAGCAGGACATCATCAATGTACCTCAGCCACATGTGGCAGTGGCTGAGGTACATTGAGGATGGATATACAACCTGCTCCTCCCAGAGCCCAAGATGGAGGCACGCGTAGGCCGAGGCCCATGGTGCCCCCATCGACGTACCTCTGACCTGTTGATAATAACAATTCAAAAATTGGAAATAGTTGTGATGAAGAAGAAATTCTAAAAGTTCAACCACAAACTCATTATGGGCACCAAGTTCTGGGAATTTGCTTTCTAGGAAGTACGTGATCGCCCTTAAACCCCATTCGTGTGGGATTGACTTATATAAGCTCTCGACGTCAATACCCACCAAAAGTATATTGGAGGGGGTAGAGGTCAATGAGAGTCTTCGGAGTACATCTCTTGTATCCTGCACAAAGGATGGGAGGGCAGTCACCAACTCCTTGATGAGAGCATCAACAAATTTACCAGTCCTCTCTAGTGGACCACCTATTGCCGAGACAATAGGTCTCCCTGGGGGATTGCTGAGTGATTTATGTAGTTTTGGTATAATATAGAATGTAGGAATATTATACATCTTTACCATAAGGTGTTCCGCCTCTTTTTTAGAGATTAAACCTACTTCCTTAACCAGGGAGATTTTTTGGTTAAGGGCAGAGACAAGGGAGGGAAAGGGACTGTCGCGAAGTTTCAAATAGGTAGTGGTGTCGTTCAGTTGTCTCTAAACTTCTTGAATATAATATTCTTCGCTCAATAGTACCACATTGCCTCCCTTGTCGCTGCCCTTAATCACCACATTGGGTGCTTCTGTCAGTTCTTTTAGTGCCTTCCTTGTTCTAAACTGATAATGCAAAGCACAGAAGCTGATCTATGTTAGGTAGCCAGTTTTTATCCTTTTTCTGGCCATTCAGATGTACAGGACACTATGCATACACACAGCATGCCTGTATTAGGAAGTTTGTTCAGCCACCACACCCCTGACCAATCACAGCCTGCCTCTTGAATTATCCCCCTGCTCAAGGACAGCCTGCACATTGTCTCAGACTGAGAATACTATGGAATACAGGAATTACTGTGTGCCTGTACAGCGTCCTGGAACCCCCCCCCCCCCCCACACACACACACACACACACACACACACTATCGGGAAGAAGAGATGCATGGTCACATTACAGAACATTTTAACCTTGTAAAAAAAGGTAATAAAGATTATGTCTGAAACTAAGCAAAAGCAGTTATGGTGTCTGCATAGTGATAAATAAAATGACCTTTGAAGATCTGTTCAGCCAAACTACTTGGAAGTGGAAGTGACGAGTCTATGTTAATGCCTATCTGCATGTCAAAGAATGTCACCAAAGACTCAGACGTGACTTCAAAGAAACTTTAGATAGCTAGTTGCCACCCACTTTAGAATGTATAAATTGTATTAGGTGCCCTAGCCAGGTAGAGCAAATGATATCATACTTCAGAATGTAATGTGATTGACTTGCTCTCCAAACATGTCTTTCTACCTACATGTTTGTCTAAATAAATATAATTTTCAATCTGGCTTCAACAGTCAAAATGTTACTGAAACCCATGAGTTCTGGGGTTTCCCCTACAATAGTTAACTGTATTAGAAAGTGTCTATAACATTGTATGCCCACAGCTACTTTAGGCTGGAAAGTTTTCTTTGTCACGTTTCACTTTATTTGTCTACCTAGCACAGACATGACATTTAGTCTTTGGTCACACCAAGTCCGACTTTGAAATCTAGTGACTTCACTTGAAATCACACAATTTCAAAGCCGCATGTCAGTGTGACTTCAGGTGCGACTTGGCTGACATCTGTGTGATTTCATGCACAGATGTCTATGCAAGTCGCACCTGAAATATGCAAAAATATTGCAGGAACTTTTTTCAAACTGTTGCAGTGTCGCGTCAATTTGAACAGTTCCATTGCCAATAACAGGATGCCACTTGTCATGCAATTTGGACCTATCAAATCGCATGACAAGTCAGACTGGTGTGACAAGGTGCTTAAATCTCATTATTTTTGATACCAGCTTACAAATTTGTAGAAAGTAAAGATAGCTGAATGCTCAGTATAGGGTTGGTCAGGCCTCACTAACCTCAAGGGTGAATGGAGTAGGGGTAGAGGGGGGAGATGCCTATATGAAAAAAAAAAAGTGAACATTAATTTGCTTATATGGAAAACATTGACATTTTGACTTTAAAGTGGGGAAAAAATTTATTTGATCCTCTGCAGATTTTGTAAGTTTGCCCACTTTCAAAGAAATGAAGGATCTATCATAGGTGGTTTTTAAATGATAGAGACAGAATATCAACCAAAAATTCTGGAAAAAAAAAAAAAAAAACACATGATACAAGTGTTATATATTGAGTTGCAGTTCAGTGAGTAGAATAAGTATTTGATCTCCAAACAAAACATGACTTCGTACTTGGTGGAGAAACCCCCTGTTGGCAAGTACAGAGGTAAGACGTTTCTTGTAGTTGGTTACCTGGTTTGCATACATCTCAGGAGGCATTTTTGTCCACTACTCTTCTCTAAATCCTTAAGGTTTCTTAGCTGTTTCAGCTCCCTTGATACATTTTCTATAGGATTAAGGTCTGGAGACTGGCTAGGCCACTCCATGACCTTAATGTGCTTCTTCTTGAACCATTCCTTCGTTGCCTTGGCGGTATTTTTTGGGTCATTAACGTGCTGGAAGACCCATCAATGACCCATCTTCAGTGTTCTGGCTGAGAGATGAAGCTTTTCATCCAAGATTTTACAATACATAGCCCCATCCATTGGCCCCTCAATGCGGAAAAGTTGGTCTGTACCTTTAGCAGAGAAACAGCCCCAAAGCATAATGTTTCCACCTCCGTGCTTGACTGTACTGTACTGTACTTGACTGGTGTTTCTTAGGGTCTTAGTCAGCACTTTTCTTCCTCCAAACATGGCGAGTTCCCCTCTTTAAAAAAGGCACATGTACAGCCATACCATGTCTAAATTATTCAGAGAGGGATTGGGAGAAAGTGCTGTGGTCAGATGAGACCAAAATTGAGCTCTTTGGCATTAACTCGACTCGCTGTGTTTGGAAGAAGAAAAATGCTGACTATGACCCTAAGAACACATTCCTTAAGTCAAGCATGGAGGTGGAAACATTATGCTTTGGGGCTGTTACTTTACTAAAAGTAGAGGCCAACTTTGCCGCGTTGAGGGACCATTGGACAGGGCCATGTTTTGTAAAATCTTGGATAAGAACCTTCTTCCCTCAGCCAGAACACTGAAGATGGGTCGTGGATGGGTCTGCCAGCATGACAATGACCCAAAACATACCGTCAAGGCAACAAAGGACTGGTTCAAGAAGAAGCACATTAAGGTCATGGAGTGGCCTAGTCAATCTCCAAACCTTAATCCTATAGAAAATTTATGGAGGGAGCTGAGACTTCGAGTTGCCAAGAGACAGCCAAGAAAGCTTAAGGATTTTTAAAAGATCTATTAAGAAGAGTGGACCAAAATCCCTCCTGAAAGGTGTGCAAACCTGGTCACCAACTACAAGAAACGTCTTACCTCTGTGCTTGCCAACAAGAATTTCTCCACCAAGCACTAAGTCATATTTTGCTTGGGGATCAAATAATTATTTTACTCACTGAACTGCAACTTAATTTATAGCATTTGTTTGATGTGTTTTACTCTGGATTTTTGGTTGATATTCCGTCTTTATCATTTAAAATACACCTATGATAAAAAATTATAGACCCTTCATTTCTTTGTAAGTAGGCAAATGTACAAAGTCTGCAGGAGATCAAATAATTATTTTCCCCACTGTATATGGGAAATGCAAAGACTCCAAATCGTCAAGCATTTAAAATAACATTTAATTGGCTTGTCAATTTAGTTTAAATCATTAATCAATTTTCCAGGATTGGTTCCTAAAAATTATTCTTCTACCAAGCATTGAGTACAGTTTGAACCAAGGCACATTTTGTATCAATTCTTTTATGACAACAAAAAAATAAAAAGAAATGTATGTTAAGCAAAAATTATACATTTTTTGACAAAATCACCAGACATAGCGGTGGATATACTAAAGGCAAAATGACCGTGCACTCTGCAAAGTGAAGTTGCTCCAGAGCTTAGTAAATGAGGCAAAGCTTTACTTTGTAAAGAATACCCAATCACATGCAAGACAAATAAAAAAACAGCATATTTGCTTGCACATGATTGGGTGATGGAAGACAGCAGAGCTTTCCCTCATTTACTAAGCTCTGGAGCAACTGCACTTTGTAGAGTGCACCTGCACTTGCAAAGTGCACAGTCTATTTGCCTTTAGTAAATCAACCCCAGAGTGTCCTGTAAGCATCAGGCTTAGAAACATGCTTTCGATTATTCTAATCAATGCGTGTCAAGATCATATACCAGAATATCATAACCTTGTGACATGGTGCTGATATATTTATGGAGCAGTGATCCACAGATGGCAAATTCTCTGTCAAGGTCTGCAGGGACTTGCGCAATTGAAGATCTTGCTCCCATTTTGTTACATAAGTATTATTAGTGAGGTTAGTAGAATAATTTTTGAATAAATCATTGAGATGAGTTTAGAAGTGTTAGGATCATGAAGGCAAAAATGTTCAAAGCCTGTGAAGGAATGAAGTCTTGAAACTGATCTAATTATAGAAGATATCTATAATTTAGGATAGTTATATTGAGATGATTTTCTACAAGGAACAATATATCTTTTCAAAGTCAAAGTCAATTTGGAAATTAAAGTAGATGTAAACCCTAACCAAATTATATTTCGTTTTCTAAAGAACTGTGTATTATAAACAACTGTTATTTTTTTGTTTTTCAATATAAAATTGTTTTTTACAATTCTTTCAAACGTATTTTTTTCTTTTTCAATAAGTGATTACATAGTCTACAGAGACTGAAGAGGGGCATGTCGGCAGGAGTTAGAGAAACAGCAGTACACTGATCTCCGACACAGCAATACATTGATCTTCCCAGTAACGAGCTGTGCAAGGGGCGTGTCAGCACAAGTCTTGGCCATTGGAAGACAGGCAGGCTGTTCTCCCAGCACAGCCAGAAAACTGACCCCGCTGGGAAGAATGTGCTTCCATGCTTAGGGTAGTCAGTTTAAAATTGGAAAGCAGTGGGGCTGTGAGGATCACCAGTTTTTTACACAAAGGAAGCAATGCAAAGAGAACAGGATATTTTTGAATACAAGCACATGGTACAACAGATATGTATTATGAATATGAAATGGTGGGGTTGTGAAGGAATGTAATGAACACTGTGATGGATTAGGTAAAATGTCTATTTTTGTACATGTAAATATGCTTTTGTATTCCTTACTCAAAATGGCCGCTAGCAGCTCCCCTCCCATCGAATGAAGCTTGTGTAACTAAGATGGCGCCTTCATCCAGGACTACACCCAAGATGATAACACTCAAAACCTGGAGGAAGTTTACTTTATATGGACATGACCAATCAGAAGCTACGAGTAATCAGATAACGTTATGCTTATAACATACTAGCTCATGAAACTAACTACTATATAACCCCACGTACCCAGTAGCAATAAAGGAAGCATCACTTACCTGAACATGTGTCAGTGTGGTTCTTCTCATGCATGCACCAGAATATATACTACATAATTAGGAACAGCAGCAGATATCCACCTGAGCCTGATTGGGGTTCGATCCATTACTGGGTAACAAACACTTTTTATTTAACATTTTTTTTATGGAATTAATTTTTAAATTTAAACACATACCAACAGCATTGTACGAGTATTGTTTCAATATATAAACTGCCGCAGTTAAAGTGGAGTTCCACCCATTTTAGTGACGTTAGATGTATGTAATCCCCTTTAAAACGACTTTTACCAATGGAAAGTTTTTCTTTTTTTTTTTGCTTGTAAATACCTTATTTTCTGCTTTATTTATCCTCTTCTCACTTCCGGGTCCGGTCGGCGATTACGTCATTCGACGATTCGCAGTGTGTGCTGGCGATGTATATCAGGCCATGAAATCTCGCATTATTACACAGGAGATGAGCTGTACTGCGTGCTCTGCCCCGCCTCTGCCCCGCCTCCTCTCAGTGAGCTGTACTGTATGTATTGTATTGAGGCCGTGCTCCGCCCCGCCTCCGCCCCGCCTCCTCTCAGTGAGTGAGGACTGAAAGCATTATATCCTCACTGAGCTCACTGAGAGGAGGCAGGGCAGAGCACGCAGTACAGCTCATCTCCTGTGTAATAATGCAAGATTTCATGCCCTGAGATACATCCCAGCACACACTGCGAATCGCCGAATGACGTAATCGCCGGCCGGACCCAGAAGTGAGAAGGGGATAAATAAAGCAGAAAATAAGGTATTTAGTAGCAAAAAAAAAACCAAAAAAACTTTCCATTGGTAAAAGTCGTTTTAAAGGGGATTACATACATCTATGTAATCCAATTTATTAAAAATGGGTGAAACTCCACTTTAAGGGTGTCTGAGAAGTGATGGTCACCAAGTGTGTGGGTGGAGAACTAGAACTAAGAGGGGGTGGGAGGATTCCTGGGAAGTGATGTACAGGCAGTCTCCATGTATTCGGAAGTCAGTGGCAATAGGACTGAGCTATTAGGTAACTAACAGGGATTCATCAATATTTTAGGGTAAGAAGTGGGTTACCCAAGGATACCATAGTGTTTCACATTTTCAAACTTTATCCAAAAAAATAACTTTACCTTAAGCATGGATCATGGTCTGGGTGATTCCTTTTTATAGTCTCTACTCTACTGAGAAAAGATTTCCAAGCCTTCACCACAGTTTGTTTACCTGCAGTAGTTATCCGTAGTAGTAAATTGAATTGTTTGGAAGTCTGGGGCTGGTTGGTAAGGAGTAAGGGGTGATTGCAACTGTGAACAGCCTAGAGAGAATATAAACTGTTTTACTATGGGACATTGCCGCCACACATGAAAATGCGTACCTGTGGCCCTGCAGCTGCATAAGCTGGCTGTTGGGTATTTTAGGACAAATTTTGAATTTCTGGCAGAAGCCAAACATCAGGTTAGAAATTTGTTTCCAGAACTCCCATATTCTGAGCTGAGGATTTTCTGGTACCCCAGATATCATTCCAGGACTCTGTTACTAGGGATGTTCCAATCCTCTTCCCAATGAGTTATATAAATAGGGGAATTGGAATTGGCTTAAAGTGGGAGTGAACTCCCATGCATGAATTTTACCTATAGGTAAGCCTTAAATAAGGTTTACTTTTAACTGCTGTAATGATCTCCTAAACTATTTTCTTTAGATGCAGGTGGTGGCATTACCAGCGCATGCGCTCTGAAGGAACGGCATGGGTATGTTCTTTGCTTTAAGTAAATTGCACATAGAGGAGGAGAATAAGGCCAGGAGTGTGGGGGTCACCTTTACAAATACGTTCAAACTGTGTTATTTTGTTTAGGAATGTCCCAAATTGCATATAATGAGAAAAGAACTGTTTAAGTTGCAGGTAGCAGAAAATTTCAAAGTTGGGTAACCCATATAATTTCTGTAAGAACAAGAAGGACTTAAAGGTCGTGGAGGTGGTCAGTTTGTAGGTTCTAATCAATTTTGCTTCTGTCCAAGCTTAAAAAGACAATGGGGAAACCCATGCCAGGTAAAACAACTGGTTCTTGAGAAAAGATTGTATTGGTATACGTAGAGAGCAGACCATAGTGCAATTTAAGCCCATCCCAAAGAGTGAGGGAATGCTTTGTTATCAGATTAGCAATTGTTCTGTGGTCAGAGAGATTTAGCCATAAGACTTTGGCTACCTAATGTGAATTGCAATCAACTGCTTCAATGCCCACCTAGAGAGGGGATTCCTGAACAAAATGATATTTCGGTAGTTGTGCTAAGTGGACTGCACAGTATTATTTTGTGAACTTAGGCAGACCTAGGCCTCCTCAAATTGTAGGGGTTTCCAGGGTACTTCAAGACCTTGAATAAATGATAACACACAGCGCTATAAAATCCGCACGTAGCGTGTAAGGATAGGGTGCTGTGGTGGTCGTCATGTCCTCCATGATTCCCTCCTCCTTGGGCACCAAGCAAGGGTCACATGAGAGGCCAACCCCGGGTGGGTTCTTCTGGGCTATGCTAGGTGCCTGTAACAGGATTACTTTTACTACAGCTGTGGTACCTTTACTTTTATGCCGTTTTCATCAATGCCCTGGGAAAAGGCTGATGCTGCCGTGGTGGAATACTCGACCTTAAGGCAGACCTCTGCATTTAGAGATGAATGTAGACCATGTACACTTGCACCATAACTGTTCTTCAGTTAACTCTTGGGTCCCCGTGACAATGTACACCTTCTCTGTATCTTGCATTTAGGAGGGACACGCTGAGCATTGTCCACACTCACCTGTCTATCGTATCACTACTACCTCACTTCCAGTAAAGGTATGGGGTCCGGCTGTGCACATGGCGTGGAATACATGGGTGCACTTCACTTTACTTAACCCTTACGTATCTGGGCACAGGCTGGGGATGTGCAGCATGAGTTCACTCTCTTCGCTATGGGAGACGGACTGCTCATGGAGAAAACACTGACAACTCCCTCCTGCAGGAGGCTATCCCACCTACAGTATCTCACAAAAGTGAGTACACCCTCACATTTATGTAAATATGTTATTATATCTTTTCATGTGACAACATTGAAGAAATGACACTTTGCTACAATGTAAAGTAGTGAGTGTACAGCTTGTATAACAGTGTAAATTTGCTTTCCCCTCAAAATAACTCATCACATAGCCAATAATGTCTAATCCCATGGCAACAAAAGTGAGTACACCCCTAAGTGAAAATGTCCAAATTGGGACCAAAGTGTCCATATTTTGTGTAGCCACCATTATTTTCCAGCACTGCCTTAACCCTATTGGGCATGGAGTTCCCCAGAGCTTTACAGGTTGCCACTGGAGTCCTCTTCCACTCCTCCATGATGACATCACGGAGCTGGTGGATGTTAGAGACCTTGCGCTCCTCTGCCTTCCATTTGAGGTCACATGAAAAGATAAAATAAAATATTTACAAAAATGTGAGGGGTGTACTCACTTTTTTGAGATACTGTATTATTTGCATCGCTTTAGTAAACAATCCTTAGGGCTCTTTTAGATGGGTAAATCTCGCTGCAATTGCGGAAATTCACAATGCATGGCGCTGTTGCCCAAAGAAAGCTCCTGCTCCTTTTTGAGTGACAAGCGTCGTGCGTTGCCACTTGCCACGACTGGCGCGCGATTTATCGTGGAGCGATTGGGGTATCATTAAGAAGTAATGGTTTCACAAATGTGTCTCGCGTTTTGCCGCAATTCTGCCCACGACTCGAATCGCCTAGGTGTGAATAGAGCCTTAAGCAGGCCATAGACGATACGAATATCGTCCGAAAATCGTAAATGCCAGTGTTATCGAACGATTTTCGTATCGTTAGTGTGGTATGTAAACTATGCGTTTTTCGTACGACAGCAAAAATTCACATATCCAACATGTTGGGTTTTTCCGCGAAATTTGTCCAATTTTCGTATCATTAGTGGTTTAGTCGTTCGATTCCACAGAACAACACACAACTGCGCATGTTTCCGAAAAGAATGACCCGGAAGGTAAATAAAAAGAATATCAACACGGACGACTGTTCAGCCGAAAAACCGCAATACATCAAATATTATATGTTCAAGCAAACTCTGCTAAGAGGCCAATATGTGTGCATGAAAAGTGTAAACACAAAAGTATGTGTATTGCAAAATGACTTTTAACACCTTTTTTCAATAAACGGACCCACTGCATTGTTGTACAGCTGCAGAATAAATGGTACAGCAAGTTTTCTTTCTGCAGGATGTATATGTTCCAATATTGTTTGTCATTAATAACATATGGTTATCCTAATTGTCATTTTAACAGTAGATTATTTTGATGAGAATGTCATTGTCTATACTACCATAAAGATCAATAGCTGTGTATACAGTTGATATCACATAATGCATGAAATAAAGACACTTGAAACCAATTTCAAAATAACCATCAATTTATTGATGAACAATAAACAAAAAGCGTAGTTGCGCATGTCCAGCACACAAACATTTCCCTATTTAGGATCTTAAAAGCTTGTACATATGTACATGAATATAGTTAGTAAATATGTACATACAGCCAAAATTTAACAGTACAAAAGTACATAAACAGTCACATAGTGCAATTTTATTTTTAATAAAGTGCAAGTCAGAGCAAGGGCCCTTTCACACAATCCAATGAGATTCGCCTGTCATGTTGTCAGGCGGAACTCATTGGAATGTTCCATGCATCCCCATAGGGCAGCGAATGTCAGTGGAAACATGTCCACTGACATCCGCTGCTATCCGACCCGATCAAAGCCTGACGGATGGAAATTATCATTTACATCTGTCAGGCGGATCGGATGGATATGATGAAAATGGACTGGTGGTCCCCAAAAGAGAACGGTGGGGTTCTGACAGCTCTGTCTCTGCACAAAGAGCAGAGAAAGAGCTGTCAGACACCTGCTCATAGGGGATTTGGGCGTGGACCCCCCTTTCAGCAGAATGGAGTACGTGGGTGCATGCGGACAGTGTGAATGGGCCCCTACTTTATAACAACCATTTTTATTTTTTAAAGTGCCATAACGAAACATGGTCTTAAAAAAAAATTTTTGTTTCCAGAGTATTTAAACCTTTGCTAATTGGTCTATCACATCAGAAATCCTGCCTTGAACCAATTTCATTTTATTGCAAACTTTCTCAATATCTGAATTGATTTGCATTAAATCAGCAATCATGCGGTTTGCAGATGCAGAAGTGAATGAAGAACTGCCAGCAGTAGACATTGTAAAGCCTATAAGAAAACATGAAAAATCATAAAAATCACAGTCTAAACGTTATAATGAGCATACGTTTATGTGACATTTGGTTATGTACCTGAACTGGTGGCAATGCTGCTCCAATCACTGCCTTCAACTGGTGTGAGACATATCAGTGTTGTGTCAGTCGTCATCTCAGACTCTGCACTTGTCTGCTGTTCATTTCCCGCCTCTGCATGGGCCTTTCTAGAATGTCCTTTGAAAATTAATAAATACATGTATTTAACTTCAAATACTATACATATATTTAAATGCAATCACACTATGCATATTATTTCTGTATAGAAGACAAAAATACACTATAGATATGCATAGAAAATCACAATGATGCAAGCTGTGTAGTATGCACTCTCTGCATGCACATGTCACATGGCATATACAGAACATACACTCACACAGAAAAACCCAAGAACATCATACATTCTTGTTAAAAAGTTTATACTTACTTTTTTGAAGAATTTTCTTGATTTTCCTTAGCTGATGGGATTCTCTGGATTTTAAGTCAGACCAGCGTTTTCTCACTTGATCTTTAGTGCGTTCAACACCATGGTTTTTCTGTAGGACACGTAGAACTTTCTCCAGAATTTGATCTTTTCTCACATTTTTTTTAGGGTAGACTTGCTTCCGACAGTCATAATCCTTCTTTTGAAGAATGTTCACCATGTCCACCATCTCCTCCAAAGACATGTTGGTGGCTTTCTTCTTCCTGGGGCTTGTCACAATGGTTGTCTGGTGACCTTCTTCCACCTCCACGATTTCCTGCTCCTCATCTGTCCCAGATCTTTCGCTCTGAGAAGCTGCCATGTCTTGTCCCTCTGCCATGATTTCTCCCACAAGCCCCCGAAAGAAAGAAGAGGCGGGGCCTGTACATGGTATATAACGCACGTGCGCATTGCACGAATATGCAGCGACTTTTCGGGACGTAGGAAAGTCTATTCGTGCAGAGAACGCTGAACACACATCCCTGAGGTAAGTTCAAAATGCTGACTCTCCATTGCATATTTCACTTTTTCTACGGAAATACTGTGTTATAATGTAAATATATGCTATTTTATTACTGATAGAAGTCCTTTTGCAGTATAGGAGCTGTTCAAAAAGGCTAAAAATTAGACCTCACTCCTGTCCAAATTTATCTCAGTCACGATTCATGGCACATGGCTCATCCATTATATGAACAGGCTGCATGAAACTTGCATATCGTGTTAGTTCTATTGTCTTAAGTATTATTTATTCTTCTTATTTAGTCATTATTAATGTGCAAAATCATTATGTGTTATATTTTACACATGTATAACAAGGCTTTGCAAGGTAACTTAGTAAAATATATATATATATATTTTTTTTTTTTTAAAGGAAAATGCCTCTCACATTCACATCTACTGAGTTCCTTCCCCAATTCATTGATAAATACAGAGAATTTTCGTGCTTATGGGATGTGAAATCCAGGGATTATTCTAATAGATATAAGCGTGATGAGGCCATCAAAGAACTAAAGGAGCTATGTAAAGAGGTTTGCAAAGATCCAAATGACCTATATGTAAAGCACAAGATTGCTAACTTGCGGACTGTTTTTAAAAAGGAGTATAAAAAAATACAAGCATCCAAGAAATCTGGAGCAGGGGCTGATGATGTCTATGTCCCACGTTTGTGGTACTTCAAAGACCTGATGTTTCTTGCTGACACAGATGATCCAAGAGAGTCCCATTGCACTCTGCCACCAAGTGCAGCATCAGACTCCAGTTTGATATCTGACCCAGAAGCAGAGGAAATGTCACAGACACAGACACAGACTCAGACACAGGTATATCCAAATTTTCGTTTAATTCACAATATTTTTTCTTTGGGGGGGGGGGGGTTGGAGGGCCCAATGAAACAACTATAGGGTCAGGGGTCCTTCTGCCTCATGGGCCAGTCATAGTAGAATGTAACAAAAACTAGAATAAAGAATACTCATATATTGTATATGATTTATTAAGCTGTCTTTATTTAGAGCAAGTCATTTCTTACAAAATATAATACATATGATTATATGCGATCCTGCCATGCAACTGCACAACTACCCATAAAATAATCTGTGTAATGAATGCGATTTTGACGTGCATTTGCAGTTGGTAGCCTAGGCCTTGCAGGAGCTAAATTTACCATGCCACTGCTGTCATTTCGCCAATCACCTGGCACAATTGTGCCACTGGTAAGATCTTCAATATCAACTGCAGTTGATGGCATATATGACACAGTTGTGCTTCTTAAATAATTGTGTAACATACAGCAGCACTCCACTATTATGTCAATTTTTTCAACTGTAACATTAATGGCGGTGTGGAAAATGCGGAATCTGCTGGCCATGATCCCAAATGCATTTTCTACCACCCTTCTCGCCCTAGACAATCTATAATTAAAGATTTTCTGGGGAGCAGTTAAATTGCGCAAGGGATAGGGTTTCAACAGGTGTTCATGTAAGGCAAATGCATCGTCCCCAATGAACACAAAATTAAGGCCCTCAACTGTCTCACTGGAAGATGGAAGATGCAACATTCCTTCTTTTAATCGATGCATAAATGGACTGCGCTCTATCACACCTCCATCCGAGTTTCTTCCATTTTTCCCTATATCCAAGTACATAAATTCATATTTGGCATTCACAATTGCCATTAGAATTATGCTGAAGAACCCTTTATAGTTGTAAAAATAGGATCCTGAATGTGCTGGTGGTGTAATTCTCACATGTTTCCCATCAATTGCGCCACCACAATTGGGGAAATTCCACATGTCCTGGAATTCTTTGGCAACTTCTTTCCATTCTTCAGATTTAGAAGGAAACTGTTGGCAAGATAGAAAAAAATTAAAACATGTTTTAATGATAATTAGTGATCATATTTTCTTCTTAATTTTTTTGGTTTCTATAGGATACACCAAGCCCAGTATCAGAGCAGCCAGGAACATCAACTCAGAGAACTCAAAGAGGAAAGAAGAGAAATCTTGACTACGATACTGCCAGTTTGCTGAAGGATGCATCATCTATCATGAAGCAGAAAGATGATGAATGTGATGCTGTGGGTCATCTGGTTGCACACAAATTACGGAGAATGTCCATGGAGCAACGAGACATTTGTGAAGCTTTAATGCATAAAATGATTGCCATTGGACTAAAGGGCAATCTTACACCTAACACAGATATAATAGGGTATCAGGGATGTACATCTCCTCCACCTGTAACATCTGCTCCACCTGTAACATCTGCTCCACCTGTAACATCTGGCCAATATTGGCACCCAAATATGTCTCAATCACAGGGAAACCCAAGCTGGTCAGTGCGTCCTGAACCACCTCAAGGTTCTTGGTTTCATGGCCCCCAATACACAAATCTGTAAAAAAAAATTCTAGATATGTTGCTCAATATTATTGCATTTCTTTGGTGTATTTGTTCCTTTTTTATTGGTTATTGTTTAAGAATTATATATTTTCATAATAATGATTTGGAAATGGGTATGTATTGATTTAAGAAAATACAAACTTTTTCAGACAACCGTGTACAGGAAGTTACATATTTTTTTAATAAAATTGATGTACTCACAAAATTTGACTTATGTTTGCAGTAATATTCTTACTAATTTAAGTTGTAATTTTTATAATTACCTTTAAATACTGTGGCTGGAGCACCTTCACTATGGCCTGACACGTCTCAGGTATGATTCTTCCCAAGGATTGGGCAGAGATTCCAGTGGTGAACTTCAGGTCTTCATAAGACCTGCCTGTTGCCAAAAAACGCAGGGTTGCCATGAGCCTCTCCTCTGCACTAATAGATTTTCTCATGCAGGTGTCCTGTTTGGTGATATGTGGCTGCACAAGAGCTAATAGCATGTCAAAGGACTGCTGGGTCATCCGCAAATAATTACGGTAATCCTCAGGATTATTTTCTCTGAGGTTTGTTAGCAGGTTTACATGTGAAAATTGCTCTCGTTGCATGAGCCAGTCTTTGGCCCACACTCTGCTCTTCCTTCTATTTTTCTTCTTTTTCTTCTCCTCCTCCAAAGCAATCAATGCAATAACCATTGCTGCCATTTTCTGATTCCTATTATACCTCTTGAATGGCATTTTATTGCTGAGAATAGTCGTATGCTGTGGCGAATGATTGCTCTGTTCGCAAATGACACGATCCGACTTTTAACTGTAGGGGGAGTGCCCAGTGGAGGTGTGGTTAAAAGGTCAAGACAACATTGCATCACTTCCTATACTTGCAGAAGGAAGAAGTGTTTTGTCGTACGATTTTCGAATCACATTGATGGTACACTCGACGATGTGCACGACTGGCGCTTGCGTTTATCGAACGACAAATCGTACGAAATTCGAAACGTGTATGGCCTGCTTTAGAGTGGCTCCACTCTGAATATATGAGAACAGGAGGCACAGCAGACAGAAGCATTATCAGTATGGGGGAGCCTATTTTAGAAATTTAATGCAGCCATCACATTTAAGAATTGGTAAGTTGCAATATAATAAATGTTTGCTTTTGGGTTTAATACCACGTTATTATTTGTCCCTATGCTGCTAGCATTAGTAAAAAAAAAAAAAAAAATGGGTAAGTATTTTATTTTCACTTGGAAGGAAATGCTACATGAATAATCCACACAGTGTAAGCCACTGATATCTGACATATAAAAAAGTTTTGTTGTTTTTAATATAAGGAGGGGGGGGGGGGTGGAGAGATTTCTATACTGTGATAGAATATTTAGGAGTGAGTCCCGGTTCACATTTCTGCGATGCGGGAACGATGCGAATATACAGCGTGTTCCCGCGTCGCATCCACACCCCTGCCAGTTCACACTGCTATATGCGATACGCTGGGGGGGTCTATTAAAAGTTAACGACACCCCCAGATCAGATCGCAGTGCGATCTGAAAGTTCGCACAGAATCGGATGGTACTAGTGTGAACCACCATGCGATCTGATTCTGCTGCGGACGAAAAAAAGGGTCCTGTGCATGTTGGGTGCGATTGCAGTGTGAGTTCAGCCATACAAGCTGTGTGGCTGAATTTGCATTGCACAGAGATCGCATGTAATTTTAGGAGCAGTGCGCTCTGAATTACATGAAATCTCTGTGATCGCAGAAATGTGAACCGGGACACAGGGAGCGATCACAGGTGCCCGGCGGCAATCAAGGCTGCCGAACCCGCAGAACAGCTTCCCCTGTGGTGAATGGGCACGCGCCCCCACTCGCGGTCCCAGGAAGTGATGTACAGGAATGAGTATATGTACGGCGGCTGGTCGACAAGTGGTTAATTGACAATTGCGCAGTCATGCAACGCTGTACATTTTTTTAACAAATAGAACTCTCTTTTGGTGGTATTTGATCACTCCTGGGTTTGTTTATTTGTTATTATATAAATGAAAAAATACCGACAATTTTGAAAAAAAAAACCAATATTTTTTACTTTCTGCTATAAAACATGCAATACAAAAATTCAAATCTCCTACTAAATTTTGGCCAAAATGTATTCTGCCACATGTCTTTGGTTAAAAAAAAAAATCCCAAAAGGTTTAGATTGATTGGTTATAGCATCTACAACCTAAGGCTTCTTTCACACGCCGATTCGTTCCCGGAGACATGTCCGCTGACACCCGCTGCCATCTGCATCCGATCCTGTCCGTGGAAACCCTATTTTCCATCCGTCCAGGGGATCTGATGGGATCAGATGAGAGCACTCTCATCCGATTCCCCATAGAGAGCAGCGGGGCTCTGACACCTCCCTCTCCGCACACAGAGCGGAGACGGAGCTGTCATCCGCCGGCTCAGCAGGGATTGGCGGATCAATCCTCCGCTGAGCAGAGAACGGACCGCAGCATGCAGCGCAGCGTGTGAAAGGAGCCTGTGTGATATATACTGGAATTTTTATCTATTTATTTTTTTATACGAGTAATGGCGGTGATCAGCGACTGAGCCCTCGTTCACATTGGAGTGACTTATCATGCGCTTTGACAAGTCAAATTGCATGACAAGTCTGCGTCACAGACAAGGATCTCAGCACTCTCAGTACTAGGCCGCTCTCTCAGTGCCGCTCACTGTCCTTCCAACCTCCACCACACTGGACCAGTCACCTCTCTGTGACTCAAGCTGTCCTTAGTCAGGAATGCGCTCTCTCTCTCGATCAGTCTTTTCTCCGCAGCTCTTCCCCACACACCTGCTCTCCACGAGTTCCCCAAAGCAAGAAAGTGCGCATCTGACTCCGCCCCCAATTTATCTCTCCTCCCATGATCCTCCGCAGATCCCTCAAAGCTCCCTGGGAGTGTGGTCCAGTCCATCCCGCGGTGCATGGTCTCCACCTTCTTTCATATTACATCCCCCATAATCCAGTTCACCACTCCATGGGAGAAACCCATCTTCATTACAGAGTTCTTAAAGGAGCAGCCGAACATGACCTAACTGTGACTCAGTACTATGGCACAACAATTTCAGCATGGCTATCAGGCCGGTGCTAGACTATTTTTTGCCCTAGGCAAGACCAGCTACTTGCGCCCCCCCCCCAAAAAAAAAATAAAAAGGGAAGGGGTTAAAAACTTCTCTCTGTCGTACCCAGTGACCCTGATCTGATGGTTCCTCCATGTTATGCTGTCGCACCCAGTAACCCCCATATTCCTCCATGTCACACCTGGGGACCCTGATGTCCCTCTATGTCACACCCAGGGACCCTGATGTTTTTCCATGTCACATTCTGGAACCCCAATATTCCTCCATGTCTTGCTGTCATACCCACTGACTCCGATGTTCCTCCATGTGGCACCCAGGGACCCCCGTGTTCCTCCATGTCATTTTGTCATACCCAGTGACCCCAATGTTCCTATATGTCATACCTGGGGACCCTGTTGTTCCTCCATGTCACACTTGGGGACCTCAATCCCCCATGGCACACCCAGGAACCCCAATTCCTCATGGCACACCTGGTGACCCCGAACCCCTGTTACACCCGGTGACCCCTATCCCCCATGTCACACCTGGGGACTCTGATTCCCCATGGCACACCTGGTGACCCCAATTCCCTTTCACACCAGGGATCCTCCATGTCACACCCAGGGACACGGATCCCCTGTTCTGGGGACACTCACTGGGCAAAATGAAGAGAGTGGCCTGCACTCTCCCCTTCTTCACTGTGATTCCTTTTCCCAGGACACTCCTCTTCTGGACCACAGTGCTCACCACAGCTCCAACCGGCTCCTGGTGGAGGAAGAAGCAGCAGTCAGAGAGCCCGGCACATCCTTCATCACCAACCTCCTCAGACCATTCCGGTGCCTCGTCGGCCGTCGCTTCTGCTCCAGTAAAGGTGTCGCCCTCCAGTGCCGAGCTCCGGCTCAGGTTCAGCTCTCCTCAGCTCCCTGCTTAATACCGGCCCAGGGAAATGATGACTGCCCACAAGCTCAGTGCAGAGAATCACTTCCTGCCTGGGGTTTAGGCCGCTCAGCTCCAGCCAAAGAGGATCATCATGCAGGCAGCACTCTGGTGGGCTCCCTTCCTGCCTTCTGGGGCCCCCACAATGCCAAGGCTTGGTAGTTCCGCCACTGCCCCAGACACCTGGCATCTTCCTCTGTCCCTTCTTCCTCCCCCACTGTCGCCCCTCCCCTCAGCTCACAAGGATTATTAATAAAGGAGAGAGAGTGCGACTCCTAGCTGTGCCCCTAGGTGGCAATGCGCCCTAGGCGGCTGCCTAGTTTGCCTAGTGAAAGCACCGGCCCTGATGGCTATAGCAGTAAATGTACAATGTGCGGTCGGCAGGTGGTTAATGTCTGACAGAGTTAAGAAGGATCAGTGTCCTACTGGGGAGATTTCCCTTCACTTCCTGTCCTATAGCAAGAACATGAAAAGTGAAAAGAAATCCCTCTGACTTCAGAACTAGTGTCCCCATTGGAAGATTCCTCCTCTATTTCTGTTCTGGTGACAACCCATAATCTGGAATTTTCTTTCCCTTTTGGTGATAATAATAAACGAGAGAAGTCATGTAGAATGGATCTTCCTAACAAGGGATCAGACTGCAATAAAAACCTCACAGGGATTCTAATCCCTCTCCAAAACTAAAGATATAAAGCTTTGCTTTTTGTCATACTTCAGCCTGTGAGGAAAGGAAAGGAAATATTGGGAATACTTCATCTTTTATGCTTTTACTGTAAACATCGAAGTTTGGTGACAGGCTCTCTTTAACCCTTGTTACACCAGGGCTGTAAGGCTCACACAGGGACACTCCATATATAATACACATCTGTCTATGATCAGGAGGAGGTTTGACCCAGTGCGGCTCCTGTAGGCGGAGTCAGCGGCGTCCGTGGTTGCCTGGATACAGTGTTGTGTACACGCCGTGCGGCTGCTGGATGGAGGTGAGAAGGTTGTGTGTACCGGAGATCGGGGGATGGGTGCTGTCACGTGCCCCTCCTGGACCCGAGGAACTGAAAGTCCCAGCGTGCCTGACAGTTAGAGAACGAGGGAGCATGCTGGGACTTGTAGTTCCCGGAGAGAGCTCAGTGATAGATAGCAGAGGGGGCTGAGATCACACTGTACTGCTAGGGAGCAGATCAGCGTTGCATATTGAAGTCATTTCTATGATTTCTTTGTGTTTATCTTATTCATATGTATATTATAATTTCTCTATAGGGTCATGTATGTTATGATGACAGTGATCAGAGCTGTATGGAGGAGGAATAATGTGTTAGTCCACCTTTCATATTACAGACATATTTTTGGCTCATTTAAGCTCGCAGCTGTGTTCACCGCCTGCAGTGGATCACTTTTCAGAGGCGAGGTGACTTGGAGGGGATCTGGGCCTCTTTTAACCCTTAAATAGCCAGAGCACCGCACTGCCACCACATACATTATATCCGGTTGCAGGGTGGGTGCGGTGAGCCCGCACTTGTTTTATTAGGTTGCATTTGGCGGTAGCACTGCCTACTCAACGCAACTTTTACTCTGTGTGCAGAGACAGAGCTGTCAGATCCCCGCTGTCCTCTATGAGGGATTCGTATGAGAACGGACCGCCTATCCGTTCTCATCCGATCCACCAGACGGATGGAAAATAAGGTTTCCATCCGTCCGGATTTGACGGATTGGATCGGATGTCAGCAGACATGTCTACGCTGACATCCGATGCCCCATAGGGATGCATGGGGCGTCCATTTAGATCTGCCTTAAAAACTGACAGGGGGATCTGAACAGAAAGCGGCCTGAAGGTGAAACTTTAGGTCCTTTTCACACATAGCTGTCCGTTTGTCCGTTTTTCATCCATCCGTTGACACGTGAAAAACGAACATCAGTGTATTCCTATGGAAAAACGGATGTGAATGGATGATCATTCATTTTACATCTGTTTTCATCCGCTTCTGTCAACATCTGTTTTTTTTTTTGAACAGATGAAAGCCCTATTTTTCATCCATTTAAAAAAATTGATCAGATGAAAAACGGATGACAATGGATTAAAAACAGATGTGAAACTGATGTTGAAAAAAACTGATGACAAAAAAAAACGTGCCTGAACTGATGAAATGAACGGTCTGTATGTGTGAAAGGGGCCTAAATCAGAAAATTAAAGTGATTGTAAAGGTAATAAAAAAAATAACAAACATGTCTATACTTACCTGCACTGTGCAATGGAATTGCACAGAGTGGCCGCTAACCTCCTCTTTTTTAGGTTCCCCGCCCCTCCCCTCTGTCCAGTGCCGCTATGGGAAGCCACTTCCCATGGGGGCACTCGTGCTTGTTCGCTCCCGAGCCCCGCTGTCTGTGCTGTCCGCCCCCAAATCCCTCATCACTGGTCCACATCAGTGGTATTGCAATTACGCTACTTCCGGGTTCCCGTGGAACGCAATTGGCACGCGGAAGTGGCGTTACGTACCAGGCGAACCGCGGTGATTGTTACTTGCTTTTTACAAGCTGTTCGAATGTAAGTGCGATGTGGATTATCTAATAAACACCAATGTGATTTACTGCACCATGAGAGCTCTCTTTTGTCTCCCCATTGATCCCCGTTAACCCACTGGAGTGGGAGTGGATTGTTTTGGGTGGAGAAGGTATAAGGAGAACGGTGCCTGCATATTGGAGGACACACATTCCTGTGGCTTGATTACTTCCAGTCTGCTATCTGAGCGATTCAAAGCTGTTACCGACCCCCTGTAATTAAGGAGTCTGGTACATCTGGTAAGAAGTGTTTGCACACTGGGTGGTCATTGCATGGTGGAGGAGTAAGGATATCCCTAAATCAAGTCTATTCGTGGATTTAAGAGGCTGATTTTCACCCTGCTTTGTCCAATCAACTCTTGCAAAAAATTATTTTTGAATGGACTTTATTTATTCACCTAATATAATTGACTTTATTTATTGATTAATATACATATATTATATTTTGTTTGAGCGTGGTATTATATATCACTATACAAGGTTATCATTAAATCAATGGGTTTAGTTCCGCTTTATGAATTACTGCTGTTCAGGGGCTCTGGGCTTCAGCAAAATGGCTGCCTCCAGCAGGAAGAAACAAGAGCAATGCTGCGGTCAATTAAGAGCACGCACTGATTTTGGTAGCATAATAACGAATGTGGAATGTATGTTTCTTGAAAAAGAACATTATATTTTCCCAGGTTGTTAAAGGTAAAGTTCCACTTTAACCACTTTATCACTGGCCACTGTGCTGATACTGCGGCACAGTGGCTCGTTATCGTCCAGCGACGTAGACCTATGTCGCTAGACTCCTCCCCCTGTAGGCGGCGCTCGCGCACCGCCGGAGGCACGCTCCCGCTGTTTTCATTCACAGCGGGAGTCGGGCCAGGGGAGGAGCGGCGGCGATCGCTGCTGCTCTTCCCCGATTGTCGGGGAATCCAGTCACCCTAAGTGACAGGGAGTGACAGATCGGAGTGTTCAGCATAGCTGAACATCCGATCTGTCCCTGGCTCACTCAGTCACCTCCCCCCCCCACACGTTAGTAAGCACCAGGCATACATTAACCCCTCCCTCTCCAATAAAATTAACCCCTTCCCTGCCAGTGTCATTTTTACAGTAACAGTGCATATTTATAGCACTGATTACTGCAGTAATGTCACTGGTACCCCCAAAAGTGTTAAAAATGTCAGTCAAGGGTCCGATCTGTCCGCCGCAATGTCGCAGTCCCGCAAAAAAAATCGCAGATCGCCGCCATTACTCGTTAAAAAAAAACTTACCAAAAATGACAGAAATCTTTCCCTTAGTTAGTAAACGCAATAACTTTTGCGCAAACCAATCAAAATACGCTTATTGCGATTTTTTTTTACCAAACATGGGTAGCAGAAAACAAATTGGCCAAAAATTTCAAAAAAAATTGGTTTTTACATCTTTTTTGGGGGGAATTTCATATAAAAAATGTTAAAAATATTGTTATTTTTTTCAAAATAAATGCTCTTTTTTTGTTTATAGCGCAAAAAGTAAAAATCGCACAGGTGATCAAACACCACCAAAAGAAAGCTCTGTTTGTGGGAAAAAAAGGACGTAAATTTCGTTTGGGTACGGCGTCGCATGACCGTGCAATTGTCAGTTAAATTCACACAGCGCCGAATCACAAAAAGTGGCCCAGACGTAAGACAGCAAAATGCTCTAGTGGTAAAGTGGTTAACCAATTCCCGCGAATCGACGTACCGATTTTCAATTTGCGTGTAGAAGGCTTTAGGGTTTAACATGGTAACCAGTGATGAGTTCGGACTGGGAACTGAACCCAGAAAACTGTCTCCTGTACAGGACGGAGCATTCCCCACCTCACAGCTACACATATACTGTATGTGCTCCTTGATGATTGGCCCACACTGGTGACCGCTTCCTGGTGGGCTTCCATGTGAGTTTGGATCCTAGTCCAAACACACTCAAATCCATCAAATACTAACACCCCCCCCCCCATTTACCTAAATAGTGGGGTTCTTCTACCCACACAAATCTGTTTATTTGTGAATTTGGTGCAGATGTGCGTGGCTCCGCCCACACAGCCACATCTCCCAATAACAAGAATCTATAAATGGAGAGACCATGGCATGACCACTGATCTTTCTCCAGCTTCATAACTAAAGGTGACCTGGGGCTGGAGGAATAGTCTGCAGGGGCCTTTGCATTGCACCCGCCATCCACTGATCAAGATTACTCTGCAGGCTCCAAAGCCAAAAACAAATAAATACACATTTTTTTCTTTTTTCAGTCCATGTATTATATAGCTTTTTGAAAAAGTAGAATATGCCTTTGGGGCTCAAGTTCACTAGCAGTCATCATAACCACCCTCTGTAATGTGATCTGTAGTGGATTGCTTTTCAGAGGCATTTGACAGGGGACTCGGAAAAGACATGTTGCCTTATCGACATCTGTGTTAACCATTGAAAGCCCGCCATGCTTCACTGCAACTACGCATATTAAACATGCTCGTGGCACAGCCCCATTTACTTGACTGGGTCGCATTTGATGGTGGTACTGCCTGTCTAATGGGACCTGTAGTATAAACTTTGTTGCACTGTGACTGACCGAGGTAATGTGTGATAACGTGCCTGCTGGCCATGTTAACTTGTACCTTAGTGGTTGGTGAAACCTTAGCTCAACAGCCCACCTTTGCCTGTGGTGTTAACAAGGCCATAAGTGGGGTACACACTGTCTGAAAATCAGCGGGTTCAGGAACCAGCCAACTTTCGGTTAGTCTGCACAGCAGTCTGTCCAGCTTTTGTAGAAGGGATATGCTGGAAAACCAGCATCTGATCAGAGCTTGCAGCCAATGTTTGCGAGCACTGATCTGTGTATTCTAGCGGGTGGGGGAGTGGGTGGATTCTCCCTGTCAGAATACAATATCTTGGGGTTGGGCAGGAGATTACACCACCAACATAGCTTGTGTTAGTACAGTGATTTTTCTGTTTTTTTTCATTCAAATCGCTGGGTTTGAACAAAAAAAATAAATCTTGCACAGTGTACAGGGCTTAAAGTGGTTGTAAAGGCCTCAATGTTTTTACCTTAATGCATTCTATGCATGCAGTTAAAAAACTTTTTGTGTGCATCAGCCCCCCAAGCCCCCTATAATAATTACCTTGAGCCCCATCGCAATCCAGCGATGTGCACAAGAGCCTCAGCTCTCCGGAGACTCTCTCTCTCCTCATTGGCTGAGACAGCAGCAGGAACCATTGCCATCAATTACAGCCAGTGAGACAAGGAGGAGAAAAAGGGGGCAGGACACACAGAGCAGTGGGTCGGGAGAAAGCCTGCTTGGGTGCCCTCATAGCAAACTTGCTATAGGGGCACTCGGCAGGAGGGAGGGGCCAGAAGCGCCGGCTGGGGACCAGGGAAGAGAAGGATTGTGGCTGCTCTGTGCAAAACCACTGCACAGAGCAAGGAAATATAACATGTTTGTTTTTTTTTTTATTTTAAACTTTGCCTTTAATATCACTTTAAAAGTGGATGTGAATTCAAGAAATATAGATTTGCTTATATAAGGAACATCTAGAAATGTTAAGGTATCTCTGACCAAAACTTTTTTTTTTTCTAATTTTGGATGTCAAGGAGAAGGGTTAGAACTACTGCCGTTTTTTTTTATTTGCTGTCTGTGTACCAGTTGGAAAACTTCCTTTACTTCCTGTCCCAGAGACACAGCAGGAAGTTGGAGAAAATCCATAAAATAAATTAGCCGACAACCCGGTGCGTTCCAAATTCTTTATTAGGCTACAATAAAAGCAGCACAATATCGCTAACCTGTTTCGGCTAGAGGTGCACCGAATGGAAATTTTGGTGCCGAAGCCGAAAATGACAGTTTTTAATTATTATATTTTTATAAGTAATTGTGGAATATTCAACTTTTTAATTAATATCATGAATTTAAATGAAAATTAATTTATTGTCAGCCATTTATGGCACATGACCTATGAAAAACAAACCGTAAGCACAGTAAAATCGCGGCAAAAGCCCATGCGTTTTCAGTGCCATTATCGGCACAGTATCGGCGGACGAAATTTCGGTGTGTCTCTAGTTTTGACCATGGTGGCCTTCTAAGCAGAATGCTTTGATGCTTCAGATGCTTCGAAGAACGCCGCCATGGTGGAAACATGTTGGCTATATTGTACTGCTTTGATGGTTGGCTAATAAAGAATTTGGAACCTGGAATGCATCGGGTTGCCAGCTTATTTCTTTTATGGATTGATGCCTTGAGAGAACACAGTCCAGCCATTAGCACCGGCCCTCAGAAAAATCCCCCTTAGATATTTGTCCCCAGAAAAGGTGACCCCATTAGAAAATTCCCCCTTCCCATCAGATAGATAAGGTTGATTTTACATAATAGGGTCTCGGACAGCAATAAAAACCTTACAAGGGGTCTAACCCCCCTCCCCCCTCCCCCACAGAGAGGTATGATGGCCTTTGTTTTATTGTTTGAAGTGTTTATCCCCAAATGACAAATGTCATCATAAATCTTAACACCTCAAAACAGTTTTCCAACTTTGGCATGTGTTCATAAAACTGTAACTAGCATTGCATTGACTTGGTGTACCCAAGTGAATTATACCTTGTTTTCTAATAGACAAATTGGCCTTTTATTTGGTGGTAAAAATTACCAGATGTCTCCTTTTTTTATTTTATTTTATTATTATCAAAAGGAAACTTGCCCAAAATAGTAAAAAGAACAATGTCTTTTTCAAATTTCGCAGTATATTTCTGGCATTTCCATGACCCATTACCAAAGAACAACCTGAAATAAGTTCTCTTGCTCCTGGTAAATACATCAATACAGTGGTGATCGAAAGTTTTGCACCCCAGGTAAAAATTTGTATTAATGTGCATAAAGAAGCCAAGGAAAGATGGAAAAATCTCCAAAAGGCATCAAATTACAGATTAGACATTCTTATTTCCATCATTGACACTTTCAAAATTACAGAAAACAAAAAATTGGCGTCTGCAAAAGTTTGGGCACCCTGCAGAATTTATAGCATGCACTGCCCCCTTTGCAAGGCTGAGACCTGCCAGTGTCATGGATTGTTCTCAATCATCATCTGGGAAGACCAGGTGATGTCAATCTCAAAGGTTTTAAATGCCCAGACTCATCTGACCTTGCCCCAACAATCAGCACCATGGGATCTTCTAAGCAGTTGTCTAGAAAACTGAAAATGAAAATAGTTGACGCTCACAAAGTGTCAATGATGGAAATAAAATCTAAGTTTTGTTGGCATATTATAAGAATGTCTAATCTGTAATTTGATGCCTTTTGGAGATTTTTCCATCTTTCCTTGGCTTCTTTATGCACAGTAATACAAATTTTTACCTGGGGTGCCCAAACTTTTGATCCCCACTGTAGTTACTGATCACTGTGATTGCCTATCACAGCAATCATGGGATCAAGAGCTGGTCATCTTGACCCCTGTAGGTTAGCACGCGACCACAGAAGGTGACCCACCTATGTGAGGCCACATATGTGCGTATGCTTATAGTGAACAGAGGTAAAGAGCAGAGAGATTTTCAACACTGCGGAAACAAAAATGGAAGGAAGTGTGTGACACCCTCTATGCAATCTACACTGCTCAAAAAAACTAAAGGGACACTTTAAAAACACATCAGATCTCAATGGTGAAAAATATCATTCTAGATATCTATACTGATATGGACTGGGTAATGTGTTAGGAATGAAAAAATGCCACATCGTTTGATGGAAATCAAAATTATTAACCTACAGAGGGCTGACCTCAAAGACACCCTGAAAATCAAATTGAAAAAATGATGCCGCAGGCTAGTCCGATTTGCTGAAATTTCATTGCAGCAACTCAAAATGGTACTCTGTAGTTTGTATGGCCCCCACATGCTTGTATACATGCCTGACTACGTCGGGACATGCTCCTAATGAGATGACTGATGATGTCCTGGGGTACACCATCAGTGTATACAAGCTGTACACTCACTACTTTACATTGTAACAAAGTGTCATTTCTTCAGTGTTGTCACATGAAAAGATATAATAAAATATTTACAAAAATGTGAGAGGGGTGTACCCCCTTCTGTGAGATACTGTATATATGTATGTATGTGTATATATATATATATATATATATATATATATATATATATATATATATATATAACATTTTTTTTCAAGTTTTTTTATATCCAGCTTTAGGTGTTTAATTCCTGGACTAGCAAGGGAGAACAATTCTACAGGAGCAGAGGAGTTTTTCAGGTGTAAATAACGTACACAAACCTGCATGTCAAGAATTTACTGATGCATCCATTGGAGTGTGTGGGGGCAAAAATGCCTGAATATGCTATAAAAAAAATCTCATGTACCTTTTTGAGCGTAGGGCATACAAGTGTGAACAGGGACAAATAGAAATAATGAGATTCTGCATGTTGAGCATAGTCAGGCCCCAGTATGTATGAGCCCTCATACATCCTTATAACCCCATGTGCTGATAGTATTGTGTGTGGTATATGACACAACCATAGTCAGTCTTGTTTTATTGCTCTAACCTTGTCATTTTCAGTAAGGCCTCAGTAAGAGAACCTGTTAGTACATAAATATGGGAGCAGCCATTGCTGACTTGCTTTTGAGGGTCCTGATCATGAGGCTGTCATCTTTACTTCTCAGGAACTTTCTGACCCAACATGGAAATGCAATTATTTTAGTAAATATAAACTGCTAAATACCTTTTTTCATCAGCAGTATGTATCAGTCTTGTGACTTTTATCAGTGCCTGAGTAAAGCTTGTAGGAGGAGTTTTGATACTGCACTGACTGTCCAATCAGGATGCAGAACCCCTATACTCTGTCTGGACAGTGCTGTTTGGCCCTGTGCTGATCACATGTACTCTCCCAAGAAAAAACAAAAACTCTCTAGCAATACACACCAAACTGAGCATGTGCAGCCTGATTCCAGTAACTGTCTTATCCAGACCTGTTATGTGGACAATGCAAGAAGAGGAGGATCTGTGCACCCAGGATCAAACAGTCTTTTTTTCCACAATGCAGAGGATTAACCCCTTATGTTCCGCTCTGAGTATAACAAGCACGCTTTACTGCACATACAGATTGATTTTACTCTTTTAAGTTTATTAACACTTTAAAAGCTCTGACACCTGATATGAATATGTTTGCTGTAGGGGAGTGATTTGCCATGAAATAAAGTTTATATAAAGATGACCGCACTAGAGCTTCCACCTTCAAAAACGATTTACCAACTGCCGTTCTGGTATATTTTTTGCAACAATTCCCTTTAATCTGCTGGACTCAAATGTGAAATAATGTCTGCAACATGTAAACATATTATTTTTTGTTCTTACAGCTTATTACGTTTTGAAATACAAAAGCTCAATGGATCTAATTATAAGACAACACCTCTCTGTTGCTGAAAATCAGCAAGGTAAGTCTAAGCTCCTGTGATCTTCTCCAACCTATACCTTAGATTGTAAGCTCCATGATGGTAGGGACTGATGTGAATGTACAATGTATATGTAAAGCGCTGCGTAAATTGACAGCGCTATATAAGTACCTGAAATAATAATATACGATAAAGTAGTACAAGGAGCAGAGTGCTCTATGTGGTCAGATGTATGTGGACATCCCTCCACATAACGGAGTTGAGTTGTTTCCTGTGATAGGTGCTGTTAAGCTGGCCATACACTGCTAGAATTTCAAGCTGTGGTTGGCCCTTTGGGCATCACCCAACTCCACAAAATTCAATTAAAAGATCAATAGAGCCAAGTGGAAAATTAGATGCAGTCACTGTTTGGGTATTCAGATAGCCAAGGGTGCTGCAAATGTCTGAATACAATAGCCAGTAGGGGGAGAGTCCTCCTTCCACACTGTTTAGTGTGGATGGGAAAATCAAGTGATCTTTGCCATTTAGCCCTTGTGTTTGGATAACCTAAATGCTGCAGGATACAAAGACATTTTGCACTTGCAACCACGTGGCAACAATTTGGCAAAGGTTCCCTTTTGTTTCCCTGTATATGAATTAATGTCCATAAAAACATAGGTTGACAGGGATAGCAAGGAGGAGCTTGAATGGCCTGCATAAATACCTGACCCTAACCTTATTGACTAACTATGAGATAAAATGGAATGTCAAACCAGGTCTTCTCATCCAACATCAATATCTGCCCTCACAACTGCTCTTCTTGCCTAATGCTCACAGATACCCATGACCTACATCAAAGCCCCTGCATAGGCTGTTATACCTACAAAGGGAGAATGGGTGGTGGTGATTCATATTAGTACTCATCAATATGGTAAGGTATCAGCAAATTTAAATGTAAAATGCAATAACAGCAACCAACCAGAACCTGTCATCGGCCCCATGCACACTAGCTCTGCTGCACGTGACTTCAATATTTAGGTGTGGGTGGAAGATACAGGCTCACCATCAAACCCAGCTGCCGGCATTCTAGAAAAGTCTATGAGAGGCTGACAGCTGCTGCAGATGGACTGTGCACAGAGCGGTACTAAAAATTTTGGGAAATATGCTCCCAAGGATAGATGCCCAGATCTAATGCAGTCTGCATTCTGGGCATTCCTCCCTGAGCGTATACTGCCCCAAATGTTAGTATTGCTCAGAGCACTGTACAGCCCCATCTAGCAGCAGCAAGAAAGACTACAGTAATCAAAGCATGGCATCAAGTCAGTTAAACTCCTGGGATATTGATCTGGTCAGTTCAGTAGCAGAGGGGGTCGTTAAACAGTTTCAGCTGCTTTTAACAGGTGCACTAGATGAGCAACAATGAGACAACCCCCAAAACAACCCCAAAAACAGGAATGGTGTTTCAGGTGGAGGCCACTGAAATTTTTTTTCCCCCTACTCATTTTTTCTGACTGTTTTGCAGTTAGCTAGGCTCAGTGTCACTACTGGTAGTATGAAGCAATACCTGGACCCTATAGCGGTTGCACAGGCAGTCCAACTCCTCCAGGATGGCACCTCAATACATGCCATTGCCAGAAGGTTTGCTGTGTCTCCCAGCACAGTCTCAAGAGCATGAAGGAGATTTCAGAAGACAGGCAGTTACTCTAGGAGAGCTGGACAGGGCTGTAGAAGGTCCTTAGCCCATTAGCTGGACCGGTATCTGCTCCTTTGTGCTAGAAACAGGATGAGCACTGCCAGAGCCCTACAAAAGCAGCAGGCCACTGGTGTAAATGTCTCTGACCAAAAAATCAGAAACAGACTTCATGAGGGTGGCCTGAGGGCCCGACATCCTCTAATGGGCCTTGTGCTCACTGCCTGGCACCGTGAAGCTCGATTGGCATTTGCCATTGAACACCAGAATTGGCAGTTCTGTCACTGGCACCCTGTGCTTTTCACAGATGAGAGCGGGTTCTTTTTGAGTACATGTGACCGATGTGAAAGGGTCTAGAGAACATTATGCTGCCTGTAACATCGTTCAGAATGACTGGTTTGGTGGCTGGTCAGTGATGGTCTGGGGAGGCATATCTATGGAGGGATGCACAGACCTCTACAGGCTAGGCAATGGCACCCTGACTACCATTAATCATAACAGGACCCAACCATTTCCTACTCTGTTAAAACCTAACCATACAATTAAAAGCCAAAAGTTTTTGTGAGATGATATGGTTTTGTAACGCTCTGGCGTTTGTTTTAGTGAACTGGATTTGCAGCTGCAGAATTTCCACTCAGTAGTCCTGTAGAGATGTGTTGAATCACCATATCCAACTCTCCAGACTCATCATTGTGGCCCAGCCTGCTTCAGCATGCACATATACAGACACTCAGATAAGATGTTCCTGGAGTGATAGGTTGTATACGATAGTATAGAGGTGATGTGCTGAAAGGACAGGCGTGAGTAGTGATAGCAATGATAGGCACTCAAGTAGTAATGTTCAGGAGTGTTAGCAGATGGTGATAGATAGTATGCAGGTAGGTTAGCAATCATGTATAAGTAACAGGTGGTAGGGGACAGCAGATGAATGTACAGGAGATGCTAACTTAGTGTAAGGGTATAGATGGTAGTAGACTCAAGAGCTAGCAATCTATGTAACAGTGCAGATGATAGAAATAGTAATGCATAGATAGCAACAGTCTTTAGTATGCAAGAGTAGATAGTGTAAGTTGATAGGAAGGAATCCCCTGCGGGGTACTTATCACTAGTTGGTTTAGAGAGGTGAGGGGTCCAGTAATGAGATAAGGATCCGGTAGCGAGATACAGGATCAGTAGCGAGATATAGGATCAAGTAGCGAGATACAGGATCAGTAGCGAGATACAGGATCAAGTAGCGAGATACGGGATCAAGTAGCGAGACTAGGATATAGTTGGTAGTAGACTCAAGAGCTAGCAATCTATGTAACAGTGCAGATGATAGAAATAGTAATGCATAGATAGCAACAGTCTTTAGTATGCAAGATAGTGTAAGTTGATAGGAAGGAATCCCCTGCGGGGTACTTATCACTAGTTGGTTTAGAGAGGTGAGGGGTCCGGTAGTGAGCCAAGGTGAGCCAAGTTGGTTTAGTGAGCCAAGTGAGCCAAGGATCAGGTAGCGAGATACAGGATCAGTAGCGAGATACAGGATCAAGTAGCGAGATACAGGATCAAGTAGCGAGACTCCGGTCTATCCAGATATTGGGGAAATAGCTGGAGGCTTCGGCAGCGTCAGACAAGGCTGTATAACAGGCGGTTGCACGAACGCCTTGTGAGCGAAAGCCGGCGATTGAAATAGCCGCTCAGAGCCGTGCCTAGTGATGACGTCATGAGAGTTAAAGGGACAGGTAGCTATATGCGTTCCACCTACCTGAATGGTGGAACGCAATGCGGAAATAAGAGGCTGGAAGGGTACCGAAGGTACCAGGATCTTACAGGTTTCCAAAGTGAGAAAATCCCCTTTTTGATTGTTGTCATGGAAAGTTTCCTGTTTTGATGTAACTCAAAATTTTTGATTCACTCCTCACTTGCATTCCTGGTAATACTGGTGATCAGAACAATAGAGACAGGGAATCTCCTCAAAGTACACTTAAAAGTATCCTTATTCTGCAAAAATATTCCATACACATCCTGTTAGATGTGTTGGAGGGTGGCTATGTTGATTCTCCATGGTCCCTCTGTATGTAGGAACGTAGACACCCTTTCTTACTTGCTTCCAAGATAGGCTAGGGACTATGGGATGGCCCTGTAATCTGTTTTTCAATAAATCATTGTTGTGTTTTTCTTCCTCCTTGTAACTTTTTCCTCTGTAAGCTCCCAAACTTCTCCTTTGTTTGGAACAAGCAGTTTCAAGTTATTTGCTTCTGGACATCCCATAGTCCCATAGTTTTGGGAGTGAGCAAGAGAGGGTGTCTATGTTTCTACATACAGTGGGACCATGGAGAACCAGCAAAGCCACCCTCTAACAAGAAATCCGATCACCGCACCAATAAATAAATAAATAAAGAATTGGAGGAGACTCAGGGCAGTAGAAGGGACTTTTTTGTGCTAAGAATGCATACTTGAAAAAAGTGTTCTTTTTTTAAAACAGAGTTTAGTGTCATTTTAACCGCTTGCCGACTGCGCACAGTATACTTACTGCGGCAGTCAGCCCCGGCCAGGCAGATTGACGTAGATCTACGTCGCTAGCCTGTCACCGGGTTTTGAGCCAATAGCGGGCGGGCGCGCGCCTGCTGAGGCACGTGCCCGCCTCGGCTCGTTCGCAAAGGAGTCCGGGCGTGTGACCGGCGGACCTGATGTCCGCCGGTCACACTGCGATCGTCGGTACAGCGGGAGAAAGGCGGGCGGCTTATGTAAACAAGCCACCTGTCTTTCTCCCTTGTGTAAAAATGGAGATCAGACGGTTCTACTATGTAGAACCGTTGATCTCTGTTTTTACAATAGGAGACCTGTCCCACTACAGTTAGAAACACGCCCCTGGGACACACTTAACCCCTCCCTGTCCAATACAGTTAACCCCTTCCCTGCCAGTGTCATTTTTACAGTAACAGTGCACATGTATAGCACTGATTACTGTAGTAATGTCACTGGTACCCCCAAAAGTGTCAAAAATGTCAGTCAAGGGTCCGATCTGTCCGCTGCAATGTCGCAGTACCGCAAAAAAAAATCGCAGATCGCCGCCATTACTCGTTAAAAAAAAAAAAAACACCATAAATGACAAAAATCTTTCCCTTTGTTAGTAAACGCGATAACTTTTGCGCAAACCAATCAAAATACGCTTTTTGCAATTTTTTTTTTTTTTTTTACCAAACATATGTAGCATAAAACAAATTGGCTGAAAATGTTGAAAATTTTTGATTTTTACATTTTTTTGGGGGGAATTTTATGTAAAAAAAAGTGAAAAATGTTATTTTTGCAAAATTTACGCTCTTTTCTTTGTTTATAGCGCATGATCAGAAAATCGCACAGGTGATCAAATACCACCAAAAGAAAGCTCTGTTTGTGGGAAAAAAAAGGGCGTCAAATTCATTTAGGTACAGCGTTGCACGACCGCGCAATTGTCCGTTAAAGTCACGCAGTAAAAAATCGCAAAAAACCCCCTGGTCAGGAAGGGGGTAAAATCTTCCGGGGCTTAAGTGGTTAATGGGGACACAAACAACAATAGAAACCTGACTGTGGTCCAGACCCCTCACAACTCTATCAACATCTAAAAAAAAAGTTTTATCATTAGTTATACTGTGAAAAGAAAAAAAAAGGTTTAGGTTGGAATTCCAGTTTTATCGTGTTTTTTATTTATTTTTCTCTCTTTAATTGAGGTATCCTTTTATTTTTGTATTTGGCGATGTTCATAAATGCCCTTCTTTGCTTGTTTTTGTTATCTTTTCATCCATCCACTTCTAATTAACTAATAAGTTATGTGCAGTGCCTCAGACTACTATGCATGTGTCTGTCTTTAAGCGGGGAATGGAGGGGCACCCCTGACACTAATTGTGTGCACTAACAGATGTTTTTATCTTATTTTCTAACCTCTGTCAAGATGCCGATGCCCTGAACAGTGCATACAAATTAATTAAAGCCACTAACAGGGACGGATCAACAAGAGATGCCCCAGAAATGTTCAGCTCTGATCTGTATGTTCTGTGTGCAGAACAAGCCCTTCAAGTAAGTGTCTGTAGCAAGAAGATATGGAAGAATGCTAGGTTAAGCTGACTGAGCCTTAATCAAGGTCTTCTTGTACTTGTAATGATCAAGTATCAGGATTGTGTGAAAGGAAAGCATGATGTTGCCTGTAGCAGTCTGTCATATCTCAGTTATCCCTGTAGTACAGATTGGAAATGAATATCTTTAAAACCCAACTCCAGGCAAAATAAAAACGTTTCGCCTTGCAAATCCCTATGTATGCCTAATCTGGTGGTGGTGTTTTATTTTTATTTTTTTTAAACATAAAAAACTTTCCTAATTGCGCTATGATGATGTTTGGGGCACCTTTTCCAGTAGCATTGACAAGTGGCCTCAGATGGTTTTCAATTTTCCTGTCCAATCTGGTTGACCAGTCTTGTTTTCGCCCCTTGTATGATGCCCCTGCTGAATGCTGCAGGACCCTCTAAGGATCCTATGGGCAGCCCTCACGTCACCGGGAAGCAGACTGGTCCTTCCTACACTATGGAGCAGATTAAAGAAGACCTAAAACCCACAAGAAAATAATTTTAGGTAAGTATTTGGGGCTTTTAGATAGATTTAAAAAAAAAATAAAAACTGTAAAATTGGCACAGAGTTTCTTACCCTTTACTACCCATAACTAAAACAAAAAGTTTAGACTAGAGAGATATATAATTGGGCTGAAGAGAACCCGCCACGATTTAAATGTGGGGACTGTCGTTTTTAAATTTTCAAAGGTTGAAGCATTAGTGGTTTGATTCTTCTTTTTTTGCTTTGTTACATAATAAGTCACTGATCTGGAGTAAGTTTTTTTCATGTCCTCTGTTCTGACATATCACTACCTGGGTGCTTGCTCCAGGTCAGTGGCATTCAAAATATTAATGTAAAAGTAAAAAAAAAAAACAGGAGCCAAGTTAGCAATGGCTTATTTTTTTCTAGTCCTGAATCGGATCCTATGCAATCTTTGGGGTCACCAAGAAGCAATGTGGGCAGACTGGACCCTCCTACATAATGGAGCAGAGGAAAAAGACCTGAGACCCATTTTGTCACAAGACAAGAGTTTTTTTTTTATAAATATTTTGGACTTTTAGATTCATTTTTTTGGGAAAAATCTAAACGATAGAATAGGTGCAGAAATTACAACCCTTCATCACTCTACCCAAAACTAAACCAAAAAGTTTTGATTACAGATATGTATTAAAGCCCAATTCCAGGGTTGAATACTCTTTATCCCAAGGGGTTGAGGAATAAGGTGTAATTCTTACCTTACTCCTTGCTCTGGTGCTTTTCTCTGCTCCAGGTTGTTTGCGTTACCCTGCCGTCCTCATGTACATTGCAGGACTATTGGTCCTGCATTGCCCTTGATGACATTGATGTACGACTGCAGCCTTAAGTATCCTATAGAAGAGGCCTAGGGGGATCAGTCACACAGATGGAGGGAGCCTGCCTGAGCAAGGTATTAAGTAAGTATTACACATTTTTTTCCTTTTCCCCTAGAGTTAAAGTGGAACTATACTTGTCTTCTCTCCAGAATCACAGAGGTGGCATCTGGCCGGCCGCTGACATCTTTGGCCAGTCAACTTCCAAGTATCGATCTTCGCCCATTTTCATTGGCTGGGCAGAGTTCACTTCATTCCAGCGCTTGCGCAGGAGTACATTCACCTTGGCATTGCCAGAATTGTAAAATGAGCTTGTGTGTGCACAGCTAAGTGTACAGAGTGTATAGGCTGATAGGGAACATGAATGCAAAAGAGACATAGTATGCCATAAAAATCATGTCTGTTTTCCATTTTTCTCCCATTCAAGTTCCACTTTAACAAGCATTTAACCCTTTCAGTGTCAAGGGCTCCACCGCAAGGGTATTTTTCTGTCTATTAAAGTTGAATTTTAACTGATCTAAAGAAAACCTGTCATGATAGAAATGTGGAGACTGCTTTTTCTCAGTTTGAAAGGTGCATATATCAATGGTTTCATTCTTCCTATTATTATTCCAGGTCAACTGTTCTGACACTTTCCTCCCTGGATGCTCCCTGGATACAAAATAATAATTGTAAAAGTAAAAAGAAAAGCCCTGGGGCCAAATAAGCAATGCCTTTTTCCATCCAGACAAGGCCTTAAAGTAGAACTATAGGCAAAACTTTTTTTTTTTTTATTTGGGGAAAAAGCAAGGGAGGGCTATAATTTTTTTTTTTTTCATCATCTGTGTCCCATTGCGGAGATTTTCCTTCACTTCTTTCCCATAGCCAAATAGGAAGTGAGAGGAAATCCCTGCAAATTAGGGGAATCCCTTGGGAACCCCCAGGTCACCCGAACTAGTGTCCCATTGGAAGGTTTCCCCTCTATTACTTTTCTGGGATCAACACAATATTTGGGATTTTCTTTTGCATTCACTTTCAATAATAATAGTAAACAGGACAATAGAGAGGGTGATTCTCCTTAAAGAGGAAGTAAACTCCCCTGAACAACTTAACAGCATGCAAACCATTTTACAATCACATGTAGGTGGCTTTAAAAGCAATACAAACTGCGCTATTTAAGAAATATTGCCGTTGTTTGTGTCCGTGACGTCAGTGGCGGCCGGCCCATAGGGGGCGCAGGGGCGCCGCCGCCCCCCCCCCCCCCCCAAAAAAAAAAAGAAAAAGAAAATTTTTTGCCCACAAGGGGCGCCCGCCTCATTGGTGCCTATGGGGGTGGGGTTTTCCACCCGCAGAGGCGCCGAGAGGCGGCCTTCTGGGGCGTAACTGTAGCGCAGAGCACTGCGCTACACCCACCCCCCTTTTGGAGCCCGCTGCATTGGTGCCTATGGGGGGGGGGGGTTTCCACCCGCAGAGGCGCCAAATGGCAGCCTTCTGGGGCGTAACTGTAGCGCAGAGCACAGCGCTACACCACCCCCCTTTTGTGATGTCTTGGATCATGATTGGTCCAGACTCCAGCCTGGACCAATCATGATTAAGGACATCCATGCTGACCTCGTTGGGGGCGGTGCCGGTGCGTGCATCAGTCACTCATCGTCACCGCCCGGTCAGCTTCCCGTCGCCGCAGAAGAGGAGTCGTGAGGAGGGGAGAAGCCGCCGCCGGGAGCCGAGCAGAAGAGGACGGACGTCGGAGTCGCGAGGAGGGGGAGAAGCCGCCGCCGGGAGCCGAGCCGTCGCCAGGTAAGTGTCTCAGCCAGGGAAGTGCTGACTTGTCACCTGTGCCATGCCTATTCCATCACCTGTGCCATGCCTGTACCGTCTGTGCCATGCCTATTCCATCACCTGTGCCATGCATATACCATCATCTGTGCCATGCCTATTCTATCACCTGTGCCATGCCTGTACCATCTGTGCCATGCCTATTCCATCACCTGTGCCATGCATATACCATCACCTGTGCCATGCATATACCATCACCTGTGCCATGCCTGTACCATCTGTGCCATGCCTATTCCATCACCTGTGCCATGCATATACCATCACCTGTGCCATGCCTATTCTATCACCTGTGCCATGCCTGTACCATCTGTGCCATGCCTATTCCATCACCTGTGCCATGCCTATTCTATCACCTGTGCCATGCCTATTCTATCACCTGTGCCATGCCTATTCCATCACCTGTGCCATGCCTATTCCATCACCTGTGCCATGCATATACCATCACCTGTGCCATGCCTGTACCATCTGTGCCATGCCTATTCCATCACCTGTGCCATGCATATACCATCACCTGTGCCATGCCTATTCTATCACCTGTGCCATGCCTGTACCATCTGTGCCATGCCTATTCCATCACCTGTGCCATGACCTTACCATCACCTGTGCCATGCCTATTCCATCACCTGTGCCATGCCTGTACCATCTGGGCACTGCCTATACCATCACCTGTGCCATGCCTGTATCATCTGTGCCATGCCTATTCCATCACCTGTGCCATGCCTATACCATCATCTGTGCCATGCCTATCCTATCACCTGTGCCATGCCTATACCATCTGTGCCATGCCTATTCCATCACCTGTGCCATGACCTTACCATCACCTGTGCCATGCCTATTCCATCACCTGTGCCATGCCTGTACCATCTGTGCCATGCCTATTCCATCACCTGTGCCATGCCTATACCATCTGTGCCATGCCTATTCCATCACCTGTGCCATGCATATTCTATCACCTGTGCCATGCCTGTACCATCTGTGCCATGCCTTTTCCATCACCTGTGCCATGCATATACCATCACCTGTGCCATGCCTATTCTATCACCTGTGCCATGCCTGTACCATCTGTGCCATGCCTATTCCATCACCTGTGCCATGCATATACCATCCCCTTTGCAATGCCTATTCTATCACCTGTGCCATGCCTGTACCATCTGTGCCATGCCTATTCCATCACCTGTGCCATGACCTTACCATCACCTGTGCCATGCCTATTCCATCACCTGTGCCATGCCTGTACCATCTGTGCCATGCATATTCCATCACCTGTGCCATGCCTATACCACCTGTGCCATGCCTATTCCATCACCTGTGCCATGCCTATACCATCTGTGCCATGCCTATTCCATCACCTGTGCCATGACCTTACCATCACCTGTGCCATGCCTATTCCATCACCTGTGCCATGCCTGTACCATCTGTGCCATGCCTATTCCATCACCTGTGACATGCCTATACCATCTGTGCCATGCCTATTCCATCACCTGTGCCATGCCTGTACCATCACCTGTGCCATGCCTGTACCATCACCTGTGCAATGCCTGTTCCATCACTTGTGCCATGCCTATACCATCACCTGTGCCATGCCTATACCATCACCTGTGCCATGCCTATTCCATCACCTGTGCCATGCCTATTCCATCACCTGTGCCATGCCTATACCATAATCTGTTCCATGCCTATACCATCACCTGTGCCATGCCTATACCATCACCTGTGCCATGCCTATACCATCACCTGTGCCATGCCTATTCCATCACCTGTGCCATGCCTATTCCATCACCTGTGCCATGCCTATACCATCACCTGTGCCATGCCTATTCCATCACCTGTGCCATGCCTATACCATCACCTGTGCCATGCCTATACCATCACCTGTGCCATGCCTGTACCATCACCTGTGCCATGCCTGTACCATCACCTGTGCCATGCCTGTACCATCACCTGTGCAATGCCTATTCCATCACCTGTGCAATGCCTATTCCATCACCTGTGCCATGCCTGTACCATCACCTGTGCCATGCCTATACCATCTGTGCCATGCCTGTACCATGACCTCAAAGTCACGCAATTTTTTACCACGTTTTTTGCCGCGAAGCAATACCTATTACATTTTTCTTTTTGCGCCCCCCCCCCCCCCCCAAAAAAAAAATTGAGTACCATCCGCCACTGCGTGACGTCACTCGCGCATGCGCGTTTTGTCCCTCATTTACGGCACACTCAGCAAGACGTCAGTCTGTGCAGCTATGTGCCGTGCCTCTGATTGCAAAGCTCCACGGCATTACAATCCCGCGAGATACCAGTGTTCTTGAAACACCCCATGTGACCAGCTACGTCACAGGGGGTGTGAACAATGACATCCATGGTTAACAGAGGGAGGATATTTACATGTGTACTCTTATTGGTTTGCTGGGCTTTGTCGCCAAGGTAACGGTATACTAAAACGAGGCTTGGTTAGTTATTACTGAGCATGCGTGGGATTCTGGCTGTGACAGAGAGGAACGGGCGGAAGTACAGATAAGGCTTGAATCGGAAGGCAACTACAAACATGGCGCCGGCTTCAGCCAGAAAAGATAAAAAAGAAACCAAGCTGCACAATCAGTAAGAAAGATCCTGTAGGGCTAATTCATATCCTTGTCAGTTTTAGAAATGATTTACATAGTGGCCATATGATTACTGGAAACATTTCTTCAGAGTTTACTTCCTCTTTAACGGGTGCACAGGCAGCAATAAAAACGGACATATGTTCTAATCCCTCTCTACTCTATTCAAAACTAAAAAAAAAAAAAAAACGTTTTACCTTTTAGTTCTATTTATAGTGCTGTTTAAGATTCATATAGCAAAGCCTTCACTGGGTCATGACCTGAGATCCTAGATTGCCTGAGAACCTTAAGTGAAACCAAGGAAGCTGCCATCTTAGCCTCAGTTTGGTGTGCAGTTGCCATGGTGCTGCACATGTGATCAGGTATGGTATCAGCCATTTGATGGCTTGCCGTTTTGGTTGAGAGCACAAGCAATTTTGACAGTTATCATTCACGGCATACCTTCAGTGTAACTATTTTGGGAAAAAGTTAAATCTATAGGTTTAGTTCCACTTTAAGGCTGTATAATTAGTTTTGTAAACTTAAATCTTTGTTCGGAAACTTTGCACGAGGCAGGAAGGGGACTCGGCGTTCTGTGTGTTTTTCGGTAAATAACGTATGTAAGTGACCTTTGCAGTTCCTGATTTGTTCTCGTTCCTTATTGATCTGTTACTTTTTAAGTTTGAATTACACCCACATGCTTGTCTGGAATACGGCGCCTGTAATGACTCCTATTTGGCTGCTGTCTTTTTATTTTTGTGCAGCACTTTTAGTCTGTAAAGTAATTGGTCTTTCTGTAGTAACTAAACAATAATGGGCCCTTTTTCCTATCATTTTGCTTTGTTGTAGCTTGGAAATCATGCTGGGACCAAAGACTGTCTTCAAATGTATTTCAACAGCAAACCTCCTCCAAACCAGTTTTATGGGAGAGCCTACCTGTGCAAAGCCCAATTACACACCCCCCTGTCTGCTAATAATGTGGTATGTATTTTATATAGGAAATGCTTTAGAGCAGTTCAGTTTGTTAGATTTAGAGTATTCGATTTAAACAGACCTTTAAGTAACTTTATAAATCTGCAGCTTCCTATTCTGTTACAATACACAAATACCTTGTAATATATTTTTAATCCAAAATAGATTGTATTAGTATTGAAATGAGCATAACGTAAAAACCCCTTTGCTGACAAAGACATGCACCTATGTTGTACATATTCAGTCAAAAGCAGGGCTTTTTTTTCTCACAAAATAGGTGCAGGAACTCAACCACAACCCCCCCCCCCCCCCACCAAATCCCCCACCCTTTAAACCGCATCAAATAGTGGGTATGGTCAAATTTCACTTCAATACCAGCAGTGCATTATGTACAAAGGGCAGAGTGTGGGGGAAGTGGTTACAACAAAGTGCAGAGTTCAGGGGTGCGCTGCATACAGAGTGCAAAGTTCAGGGGTGCGCTGCATACAGAATGCAGAGTTCAGCCTTCTTCCACAGCTGCTTACCTCTGCACCCCCCCATCCACATCTCACTTTCACCCCTCTTCAGCTCTGCCCTTTGCATGCAATCCCATCTCCACTGTCCCTATCTTCTCCCCACCACCTAAAAGCTCCACCATCTTCTACATGTCTTACTTTTGTTGCTGTAATAAGCTGAAGGACCTGAGCCAGAGGTAGTAGAACTGAGTTCCACCAAGTTCCAGCTGAAAAAAAGCCCTGGTTAAAAGAATAGATGAGACGAGGTCGTACTTTTTTATTATTTAAAAAAAGTAATTGTATTCCAGCCAAGTGGCTTTACCTAGGCTAACATCATGTCATCAGTCTGCTGCAGGCAGGAGGAAGCATTTCCTCGGTTTCCTCTCCCCCAATGAGCAGACTGCAACGTTGTACCTTTGTAGTAACAAGGTACAGCAAGGGGTAAATCTGAGCCACGTTTTTGCTGCCCCCACCTTTCCCTATTAAAGCAGAACTAAAGTCCCACTGTAAAAAAAACTGTGAGCAGGCAGGCTTTTATTGCAGAATAGACATGCCCCTACCTGCCTGCTCGCTGTCTCCTTGGACGCTGTAAACTGATCTGTGCATGCTTACAGTGCCTGGCCAGGCTCCAAGTACCTGGATGATGGCCTCCTGCACATGTGTAGAAGTGCTGTCATCCCCCGCCAGTCAATGAAGAGGCCTGAAGACCCAAAAGAAGATGCCAGCGCAGGACCATTGGACTGGTAAATATGGAGACTTTAGTTCCGCTTTAAGCTACAAGGGCAGCAGAAGGAGGTGTATAAATGTTGGGGCCACAATGCTTTGCTTCACATCACTGCAAACATTACCCCTGCTTCAACTGAATGCCATTGAGTGCCATTGTGTACGCATAAGGTTTAGGGGTTAAAACAGGTGGTGAGGATAATATGGAACCCCTCCCCACCAAATGTCTGCATGTGTATACGAGGCCTTAACCCCTTTAGTGCCAGGTCCGTACGCCGTATGGACCTCACATTCTTCCTTGTGTTATAAGCTCATGGTCAATTCAGTGACCATGAGCTTATATCAGAACTGTTCAGCAGACTCTGCTGACCAAAATCATATCTGTGATCAGCGGCTCACATTACACAGATCAGAGCTATTCCCCCAAAAATATGTCCCCCCCGCCACTGCTGCTGCTAATACAAGGACATGTGTCCCTGCCTTACCCTAAAATACAGCCCTTCCCCACCAAACAAATCCCTACAGCACCTCTGTCTATCTCTCTACACTAACCCCCCCACACCCCTACACTGATCCTAACCCCCTTCCCCCCCCCCCCCACATCATGATCCTCTGCCCTCCTGCCGGCTTATATACTGAAAGTGAGGCTATAAAAAATTGACATGGGGGGGCCACTCTGACCCCCCCCCCTGTACTGCACTGCATGCCCATCTCCCGGGACCCCTCCCCACACTGCATCCAGCCGGCTTTCCCTCCCCGCCTCCCGTGGGCTGCAGCTGCTGCTCGGGAGGGATCCCTGATCGCTTGGTGTCAGGATGGAGAGCGGGGGGGCTAGAAAACATGTGCTTATCAGTCCCCTTCCTTTAGTAAGTGAACATAGTGAGCAATCAGCTGTCACTTTGGCATAGTGTGTAAATGAATGGGAGAGGCTTCCATCCATTCATAATTATTGCAGCTGAGCTTGCAGAGAAAGGGACTAAACAGATTTCTGTTTAGACCCCTAATGTCTCTTCAGAGCCCCCCCCCCCCCCAAAAAAAAAAAAAAAATAATAATAATAATAAATTGAATCTGTTTAAAAAAAAAAATTGTAAAAAAAAAAAAATTGTAAAAAAGAAAAATCATAGTGGGGCCCCTTTCACATGAGCACCTCCGTGGGATTGAATCTGCTTGCTAAGCGGGGAATCACTCTGCTGATACCCGCTGACCAAACGAATGACAGGTCCGTCTCCGCTCCGCTGTGCAGAGCGGAGACAGAGCCAGTCCCGCTCTCCTCTGTGGGGAGATCGGGTGAAAATGAAGCACCTGTCCGTTTTCATCCAATCAAATCCAATCCGATCCGCCAAACATATGGAAAATAGGACCGCCATCAGTCTGTTTCTTGCGGGTAGGATCGGATCAGATAGTGGCAGATGTCAGCAGACATGTCACCTCTGGCATCCGCCGCTTTATAGGGGAGAATGGATCAGAATTGATCAGGTCCGCCTGAAAAACTAACAGGTGGACCTAATCAGGCAGCCCATTTGAAAGGGGCCTAAGGCTAGATTTAGACATGCGTCTAAATCGCCCTTGCCTTTGAAGCCTAAGGCTAAGCTCCAAAGGCTACTGACAGGCAGTGAGGAAGCAATACAATGCCTCCTCACCGCCTGTTTTAACCCCATTTTTGCCATCAAATGCGGCGCAACTGCATGTTCCCCATTATTTAAATGTGTAGCAATTGGCAGGCGGCATTACTATTAGTCAGGTAAACTTTGCCACGGGTGCAAAGCATTGCACTCCAGCAAATAAACACCCCCGCCCGCTGCCTATTGAAGCTTGAGGATGTGGTTGGTGGGTGGCAAAAATGCAGCTCAATCATGTGTTTTTTCTACACCCCTAAAGCCTAAGGTATTTTTCACGCGGGGCATACTACTACAGACCCGTGTTTAGCTGCAGAGGGATGCTCAGGTGTTCCATTCATTCCTGTGGAGGCAGTCCCATTCATGTCAACTGAAACGCAGCAGCTGTAAGAACACAGCCACTGCTCCCAACTTGACATCCATGTGGGTGCATGTCCTGTACCCACACTGCCTGAGTCCATGCACCTACACCCGCATGGGTGTCAGATATATCCTTGCAGCTACAGCGTCCCAATTGACATGAATAGAACTGCCTGCACAGAGATGCACAGATTACCTGTGCATCCACGTGCAGGTAAACATGGCCCTCCATGTGTGCACGCTTTAGCACACCCCACTGAATGAGGCCTTAGTAGTAATTAAGCAGGAATTACATAGGTTGTGTTTTATTTGTGCAAGAAAGGATTAAAGTGTTATTTTTAGTGAAAATAGTGATTTGATAAACATTGGCGCAAAAATCGCAGGGTCTTATAAATCAGTAGCACCTTCTTTTTTTCTACTGATCATGTGCTTTCAGAAAATATATGGTTTGGGGGGTCTTTTACAAACTCTGACAGCTGTAAGTAAAATAAAAACCTCCAGATTCTTTAAGAAATTTTTGGGTACATTCGATTTTCACGATTTTGCAAAAAGGCGCAATGTAAAATTTACAAATATTTGTTATTTATTAACTCAACACGGCTTAGGCTTTTATATTTAGTAGGAATTTAGCGGGAACTTTGTAAAATTTGCTGTGTTTTTTTCTGCTAATAATGATTTTAGTGTATTTTTAACCAAAATATTGTCTTTATAAACATTTGCGCAAAGACCGCAGGGCCTTAAAAAATCAGTAGCACCTTATTTTTATTCTACAAGTTATATGCTTTTAGAAAATATATGGTTTGGGGGTGTTTAACAAATTCTGAAAGCTGTAGGGGAAAAATGAAAACCTTTAGAATTGTAGAGAATATTGGATATTTACACGTTTGCGTCTGTTTGATTTTCGCCATTTTGCAAAAAGGCGCAATTTAAAAGTAGCAAATATTTGTTAACTCAATACAGGTTAAGCTTTTATATTAAGTAGGAATTTATCAGGAATTTTGAAAAATGTTTTGTGTTTTTATCTGTTAATAATGACTTTAGTGTATTTTTAGCAAAAATATTGTTCGATAAACATTTGTGGAAATATCGTGGGGCCTTAAAAATCCGTAGCACCCTATTTTTATTCTGCTGGTCCTGTGCTTTCAGAAAATATATGGTTTTGGGGGTCTTTTACAAACTCTAAAAGCTATAAGTGAAAAATAAAAAAGCAAAGGAATAATTGCAAAAATGGTCTGGCCAGCTGAGTTTAAAAGTGGAGCGCAGGGCCTGGCAGCGAAAGGGTTAAAGACACCCTGTGGCCAGACCATTTATTTCAACAAACTCTTCCCATAAGATTATATATGCATTTCACACATTTTTTGCTTTTTATTTACCTGTAAAAACCTCCCTTGTGCAGACATCCAAAAGCCCTGAGACCAAGTTGGTTTCCACTATCTTGGATGTGTATGAACAGTCCAGAAAGACTCAGAGCTGCCCCTCAGGTGATACTCAATAGTATTTTCCCTTCACTCCTCCCCAATAGCTACATTGGAGACTCCTATTCTAGGTAATAAAATGTCCTTTCCAGTTGCTTGCCATTAGGTCACTGCATTCTGCTTTAAATCCTTATGCCTGTCAAAGCAGATAGATCATATAATGAGCATGTACAGCAGAGTTCCCAGATGTATTCATATATCTGTGTAGAATGAATTTAATTATACAGTCAGGTCCATAAATATTGGGACATCGACACAATTCTAATTGTTTTGGCTCTATACACCACCACAATGGATTTGAAATGAAACAAACAAAATGTGCTTTAACTGCAGACTTTCAGCTTTAATTTGAGGGTATTTACATCCAAATCAGGTGAACGGTAGGAATTACAACAGTTTGTATATGTACCTCCCACTTTTTAAGGGACCAAAAGTAATGGGACAGATTAACAATCATAAATCAAACTTTCACTTTTTAATACTTGGATGCAAATCCTTTGCAGTCAATTACAGCCTGAAGTCTGGAACGCATAGACATCACCAGACGCTGGGTTTCATCCCCGGTGATGCTCTGCCAGGCCTCTACTGCAACTGTCTTCAGTTTCTGCTTGTTCTTGGGGCATTTTCCCTTCAGTTTTGTCTTCAGCAAGTGAAATGCATGCTCAATCGGATTCAGGTCAGTTGATTGACTTGGCCATTGCATAACATTCCACTTCTTTCCCTTAAAAAACTCTTTGGTTGCTTTCGCAGTATGCTTTGGGTCATTGTCCATCTGCACTGTGAAGCGCCGTCCAATGAGTTCTGAAGCATTTGGCTGAATATGAGCAGATAATATTGCCCGAAGCATTCAGAATTCATCCTGCTGCTTTTGTCAGCAGTCACATCATCAATAAATACAAGAGAACCAGTTCCATTGGCAGCCATACATGCCCACTACCACCACCATACTTCACTGATGAGGTGGTATGCTTTGGATCATGAACAGTTCCTTTCCTTCTCCATACTCTTCTCTTACCATCACTCTAGTACAAGTTGATCTTGGTCTCATCTGTCCATAGGATGTTGTTCCAGAACTCTGAAGGCTTTTTTAGATGTTGTTTGGCAAATTCTAATCTGGCCTTCCTGTTTTTGAGGCTCACCAATGGTTTACATCTTGTGGTGAACACTCTGTATTCACTCTGGTGAAGACTTCTCTTGATAGTTGACTTTGACACACATACACCTACCTCCTGGAGAGTGTTCTTGATCTGGCCAACTGTTGTGAAGGGTGTTTTCTTCACCAGGGAAAGAATTATTTGATCATCCACCACAGTTGTTTTCCGTGATCTTCCGGGTCTTTTGGTGTCTCTGAGCTCACCGGTGCGTTCTTTCTTTTTAAGGATGTTGCAAACAGTTGATTTGGCCACACCTAATGTTTTTGCTATCTCTCTGATGGGTTTTTTGTTTTTTCAGCCTAGTGACTGCTCTTTGGATCTCATATTGAGAGTTGACAGCAACAGATTCCAAATGCATATAGCACACTTGAAATTAACTCTGGACCTTTTATCTGCTCCTTGTAAATGGGATAATGAGGGAATAACACACGCCTGGCCATGGAACAGCTGAGCAGCCAATTGTCCCATTACTTTTAGTCCCTTAAAAAGTGGGAGGCACATATACAAACTGTTGTAATTCCTACACCTTTCACCTGATTTGGGTGTAAATACCCTCAAATTAAAGCTGAAAGTCTGCAGTTAAAGCATATCTTGTTTGTTTCATTTCAAATCTATTGTGGTGGTGTATAGAGCCAAAAAGATTAGAATTGTGTTGATGTCCCAAAATTTATGGACCTGACTGTATCTGTTCCTCACATTAATACTTTAGTTTTAGGCTGACTCCACAATGTTCACTATAAATGAGGAATTCTGTTTGCAAGTTACAGTAAATTGGGCAAATCATAATTTTCGTAAGCAAACAGCAGATATCACCAACTATACAAATTGTTATTTTCATAGCTACCTTTTTTTTTTTTGGAGTACCAGTTGAACTCTTAGCTGAAATTCTGACCTATGATATTTATTTAAGGACATCCCTCCTATTGAACATTTCTCTTTACTTTAGGCAATATAATGAATGAGTGAAAGGGTGTCAGGTAAGAGAGGAGAGGCTTAGTAGAAACTTAGAGCTGGACCCTCTTTTACCACTTGTCATTCTTTTTCTCCCTCTCCCATCTCTGATACATGATTGGATAGTAAAAATGTATTTAGGTTGGGTGAGTGGCTTTTCTGTGTAACTCTGTCCCGTACTTCCTACTTTATCACAGAGGCAAGAATGACGTCACCCACTTCTTCACCACCACCACCAAAGCCTCCTTGGATACCAACATTACACATCCTAGGAGGCTTTGGGACAATCTACTGTGCTTCATTAGGGGCCGGCTCAAGGATGAAGTCACAATGGGTACCCTGATGACATCTGATGAGGAGCATGGGCCCTAGAGTGCCAGAACAGAGTGGTGGCTTACACCAAACCATGCTTAAGTCCCTAGGCGGTTGAATGTATTCTTTGTGGGCAACCCAATATTCATAGTAAGAGAGGGAAAAGAAAATTGTAAAGGGAATAGTGAAGTTCCTCTTTAGGGTTTGTTTCAGGTAAATGGTGACTTTGCTGAAAGAGGTGAGATAGAGTAAAATGGATATGAAAACAAGACATGTCCTTAAATGGAGGCCAAATGACTGATTCTCTCTTGAAAAATTACAGTCAATTACTTTTTTTCTAAAATGGTACTTAATAATAGCCATTCTGGCACATTAAATGTAAAATTGTATCAAATTTTTACTGAAATTTTCCTTTCCAGGAACCATTTAATAGCAGCATACATGCTATAGTATAGTATAGTATAGTATGCTGCCATGTTGACACTAGGAAAACTAAAATTTGTATCAAATACCATTCCCATCATTTTCCTTACCTGGCACCAATCCATGGCAGCATACTAAACCACACGTAGTAGTGATCAGTTGAGATGCTATCTCTCCTGCCAAGAGAGGTGCACCAGGAGGTGTGTATTGAGGGATATATTGTGCACCAAACCTACCTCATAGACCACCAGCAGTGCAAGTCAACCACACATGCACAAGTAGGGAAACAGAGCGAGAGCAGATTCATCTAAATGGTTCAGATACTCTTCCCACTTTTCATATTCAAATTTAGTTTGAATTGTAATTCAGAAAACTATTTTGTCAGAGCATCATGAACTCAACAATTTTTTGCATTAAAATGTTTGATTTCCAATGTTTCAAATTCTGCTTTCTCGGGATATGCAAGCACCTACAGTAAGCACAATTTTTCCTGAATGAAAACCACATTAACTGTTAGAAGTTCAGTCATGCTTGAAACATTTTCCATAGTTCTTTGATTTTCTCATTACTACGGTATAAAATGATCTTCAATTCAACACCAATAACTATAAGAAAATTGTATGAACTTTCCGAAAACCAATTTGTTTTCATTAGGCTGCAAACTGATATTAGAGCAGAGTTAAAAAAACATAGAAATAAAGACAATGTTGTAGCCAAACTATATCAGAATATCCATGAGCAAAAGTAAGTTGGAACTGCAGCGGATAGAGTAACACTGAGCAGCAACATACTGATGATCAAACAAAACATATACCACAGCGCGAAAACAGTATAAATATTAAACCCCAAAAATCATATATGTGTGTGTGTGTGTGTGTATATATATATATATATATGTATATACCAACTTTACACCAATGGTGAATGAAAAGTGCTCAAATAGTGAACATGTACCAATAAAAACATATATAATGAAATAAATTGTGTTAATGAATATGTGCACTCAATATAAACAAAAAATATAAAAAAAATCTCAAATACAATAGCAGAATGTTATGACATAAGTCTATGAAAAGAACAAAAAAGTAAAACAAAATTAAAAAAAAAAATTCAAAAAAATCCAACAAGCATGTGTCCAATGAAAGTCTGTAAAGTTTAATGTGCTTCTAAACCGGGAAATCCGTGCCAATCTGTGACTCTCATGCAACTGTGCTCCACACTCCAGTCTCGTGTCCGTCGATGGCACCGCGTGCGTTTAACTGAAAACCGGATATGACATCGCTAAAAAGGCCAGAATCTTTGTCGGCGTGTTTCACCCCTCCTAGTGGGCGTTATCAAAGACTTGGTGGGCACGCCGCGGTGCTATCCACGGATACGAGACTGAATGCCTCCAGGGTGCCTCTATCCATAGTATCTGCTATGAAATGCGATCACATATCTGCTACATTGTAAGTGCAATCTTTTGTATACCTATTAATAAAAGAATGTATTACACTATTTGGATTCTTCTCCAGGAAGGACTATCCCTATACTTGCCAGATAAAGCTTGATAGACCTACATGAAGTATTGCTAAGGGGTCCATGCCTTGTAGTAAGTTTAAACACATTGGGGTGTGGAGCACAGTTTGCTGCATGAGAGTCACAGATTGGCATGGATTTCTCGGTTTAGAAGAACATTATACTTCACTACTTCACAGACTTTCACATGCTTGTTGGATTCTTTTAAATTTTTTAAATTTTTTTTTTTTCATAGACTTATGTGATAACATTCTGCTATTGTATTTGAGATTTTTTTATTTTTTTATTTTTTGTTTATATTGAGTGCACATATTCGTTAACACCATGTATTTCATTATATATATTTTTTATTGGTACATGTTCACTATTTGAGCACTTTTCACTCACCATTGGTGTAGTTGAGTGTGTGTGTGTGTATGTGTATGTGTATATATATATATATATATATATATATATATATATATATACACACATACATAATTTTTGGGATGTAATATTTATACTGTTTTTGCGCTGTGATTTATGTTTTGTTTGATTTGAATCACTCTGTGTGATGAGCAGTAGCAACAGTTTTTGATCTAAAAAGATACACACATAGCGCAGGGGGAACGTTTGTCAAATTTTCAACATACTGATGATGTTATCTCTCTGCATTCTCTCCAATGTTTGTCACATTGGCCCCAATACGCCCCTAAACTCTCCCAGTCTGATTAATCCTGTACAGTAAATTACAGGAGGCAGAAATCAAGTCTAAAGTAGGTACTTTTAGCCTGGGTTCACACTGGGGCAACTTGTCAGGTGACTTACCTGCCTGACAAGTCATGCTCCATTCAGTGCAATGGAACCGTTCTAATAGGAGCAACTCAAGTCGCTCTGACTTATAAAAAAGGTTCCTGCACTACTTTGGGGGCGACTTGCATTGACTTCTATTAGAGAAGTAGTTTGCAAGCCCCCCTGAAGTCGCGCTGCACGGGCGGATTCAGAGTTGGGGGCGACTTTGAAGCCGTCCCCAGTGTGAACGCAGACTTACTAGTTGTATTTAAAAATACTAAACTGCATTGATTGATCTTTTAATATCTGCCTGTAATTCAGCTTTAATATTCTTTACCTGAGGATAGATATGTGCTTATCTCAGGCCTGTTTAAGTATGCAGTATAAAATATATACATATATGTTTGATGTGAATAAGTTATTACATTTTTTTTTTTTTTTTAGGATGAATTGGAAAGTTCAGTGGTCTACTATCTGAAATCAATTGATTTTGCAATGAAGCAGCAAAGGTTTGTGTGAAATCAATCTATTTCATTTTAATAAGCATGTGATATAGATATCCGATCTTCTCCATATCAACTTTCATGAAGCCGCTAAATTGGCGGTTTACAAATTTCAGTTAGACATGCCACTGTCACAACCTTTTGCCAAGTCAAAGTGTCACCTGTAATAATGATGTTCATAATTGGACAAAAGTCTTTGCCTGCTGCATTCACCACCTGTCTATTCTGTAGCAGCCATATGTTTCAGTTGTATTTGCTAAAATTGTCACTTGAATGCCTTCCTTGTGCCCCTGAGACTCTGATCCGAATCCCAGTGCCATTTGCAACTATGCTTCAAGCGATCCAACAGCACTCAGAGAGACCTGGCTCTCTGTTCATCAGAGCCTGAAGTAGCAGACACTTCAGTGGTTTAAAAGAGCATCTAAATATTCAAATTAAAAATAGAAAAAATCACCAATTTCTGCTCCTTTTTTTTTTTTTTTTCTTGAATATTTACAGCAGTCTTTCTCAGCCTTTTTTAACAGAGAGGAACCCTTAAAATAGCTTTCAGGTTTTAGAGAACCCCTGCTAATAAACGTGTCCACAGCTCTCCGTACATTAGGGTAAACATAGTAGGTATATAAAAATAAATGAAATGAGGATGTGGCATACTTAGCATATTTGACATCCAGGGCTATTCTATAAAACAAAACAATTTTTTAGCAATAATAATACAATAAACAAATGATAATAATAGCTGGAATGATTGCAGACAGTGAAAACTCTAGTGTTTCCTTTTTACATTGGCGGTCAGTCAAAGAAAGACCCTTTTATACGGGAAACATTGCACATTGCACCTTGCATTAGTGATCAATGGGAAGAATGCTCCTTAGCCAAAAAGATAATTTGTGTCAATTGGTTACTTGCAGAGAGGCTGAAATTTTTAATTGCTCAAGGAACTCCTGGCAACCTTTGGAAGAAACCCCAGAGTTCTCCAGAACCTTGGTTAAGAAAGGTTTTGAGTAATAATTTTTGGAGAAAGTATAAGCTACTACACAGGAAATCCACAATTCTATCCAAAATTGGAATTCTGATGCTGTGATCTCTGCAATGGACCCCTGGGTCTGTTCAATATGAGAGGCACCACTCTCACTGCTAGTTTTTTTTTTTTTTTTTATATAATGAAGAATGCAACATCAGGAGCAAAAACTGCAGATCTTCAAGTTGGACCAAAAAGGAGTCGGGAATTATGGCAGGGATATCTTGCTTTTGGAACGTGGAAATTGCATAGGATATCGTAGGCTGACATGGGCTGCCAAGCTACACCTAAATTCTATTTTCTCTTTCGTTCATTGACAGACACAGCACTTCAGGATTCTGAACCATTGGTTATACTGCCCTCTACAGGAGTAGGATACGAGGCAGAAAAAAGCGCTTGAGTACACCTATGGGCAGTCTCTGGTGGTATATCCCCCCCTCTCTGCTATAGGTCTTTAGTTTTTTTTTTGTCTGGTCAGGAATAGGGATCTAGTTCCCTGCTGGGATCTCTGGTCCTGGCAATTTTTTCCTTTTAAATGGCTTTTTTTCTTCCGTTATTTTTCTTGATAGATCTACAATCAACTGCCGGACTGGGCGACGGGTTAGATAATCTAGATCCAGTGATCACCCCAGTCTGGCCAGCGAGCAGTGGAGACAACAGCTCCATGCTAGGTCGGCTGTGACATAGCCCCATTGGATGGGTGCTGGCCTACAAGTTAAATGGCTCACAAGTTCGCATACGACTGGGTCTCGGCCTGAGTCGCAGCATTCCTCCGGGTCCACAGCCCCCCCCCATTTCAATGGCGAGAAGGTTCTGTTTTGAGCGGGTCCGCCTGGTTCCTGGTGTGGCGAGTACCTGTCCCCCCTCTTCTCCTGGAAGGTTTTGGGGTGGACGCGGGCCCCTCCCTGGAATGCTCAGACCCTTGGGTTCCCCTCCTTCCCATCAGACCACCCTGAATACTGGTGATCCCTGTAGGTCATCTACCCCCCCCCATCTGGGGTAGCGTGGTGGTCTGGGATGTGTCTGAGGCTTGAGTATAGTGCTGAGGTGGTAAGGGCAGGAGGGGGTGCGCTGCTGGCGACTAGGCTATTGACTGGGGGGGGGGTTCTACCTGCTGTGGGGCCCTGTGCCTGGTTTCCCCCTTCCTTTAGGTTTGCGGCCGGGCTCCAGAGATTCCTCCTTGGTTCCAGGAGCCTCATGAGGCTGTGCATGGTGTCAATTTTGTTGTAGCCTTCTTGGTTATAATGGCCGGCGGCCATGTTTGTGTAGTCCAGTGGCCATTTTTTGTTAGTCCAGCATACTATAGGGCGGCGGCCATTACAGTGGAGCCTCTCAAGCGGTGATCTCGGCTGTGGGAGCTCCTCCTTTTCCCCTGGTGCTGACTCCTGGGTCTTTCTTTCCCTTGGATGCCACACATGGAGCAAGTGCTATCCCTGGTGCAGCAGGTGCTCCTCTGGTGGGGTGGTGAGTCTGGTGGGGTTCCTCCCTCTCTCTGCTGCAGGATTGTGGGGTGCTCTGTTTACTGGCTACCTGGTGGTGCTACCAGCACGGTGGGTGTGTCCCTTTGCAGTGATAGACAGTTTTGTGGGGGTCCCCCTCTTTACTAAATGGAGTCTCTGTAGCAGGTTTCCCAACTAGACCCTAGAGAGATTGTGGGTCCGTCAGGGTTTTAACCATCCATCGATGCACTGAATGCGGTCCTGGAGTCCTTTGAGTCCCAGGTGGAGGTGGCTTTTGGGTAGCAGGCTAGCAAAAAGCTCCCCCCGCCTTCCCCTGCCTCAGCTGTCTCTTGAGATCTGCGGCCACGATCCCTGAATTATCGGACAGTGAGGATGTGTAATGTTCCGGTACCTATGGTACCCTTGTTCCTATATTTCTCCTCTCTTTGCGTCCCATCTTGTATAACAAAGGACGCATACACCTTTAAGAACGGATGACATCACTGCCGAGCGCCGCTATGAGCGGCTATTTCAATCGCCGGTTTGCTCTCACTCATCGCTCGTTCAAACCCACATGTTCATCGCACCTACGCCTGAGAAGTCGGAGCTGCTGACATACCTTCCTTGCTGAACTAAAGCCGGAAACCTCGCTGGTGATCCGTATCCCGCTGCGGGATCACCCCTCTCCAATGGACACTGTTATTCCTAACCCATCTAAGTGATAAGTACCCCGCAGGGGATTCTTACTAACCAATCTCCTACTGTCATCTACTGCAATTACCAAGACTATCTGTATCTATCTATTACTATCATCTGCATAAGACTGTTAGCTCTTGGGACTACCTTGAACTATCCTTGCACTAGGTTACTCTGTCTAAAGTATACTCCATCTGTGTCCTCTTACCATCTGCACTATACTTGACATCAGAGCCTATCTGCTTACCATCACCTGCAACTCTCCTATACTACTTCTAGAGCTCACCATACAATAGCCTGTCTCTCATCTATATATCCTCATATACTCTATCCCTCCATTTAAACATCTGCTAATATATATATAGTATATAACAGGCTGTACACGGTGATGAAGTCCTGAGAGTTGGATATGTTGTTCAACAGATTCTCTACAAGGCTACTGAGTGTAATAATTCTGCAGCTGTAAATCCATCCACAAACAAAAACGCATGAACGTTACAGGATGATTCCTTTACTCCTGTAGCTGCGCACAAGAAGGCGCTGGTGGACACACTGATTGTATCTGTGCGTGAAACTTTGAAAATGGAGAATGCAGCTAAAGCTGGGCAGAGGTTGGTGTCCCCTTTGGCACTTACAAGCCGCCTCGCGTGGCAAATGTGTTTCCTTATCCCTCCTATTTTGACAGATTTGTGTGCGAGCGCCCAAAACGTCCCTTTGGGGTTCCTAAATGCTTTGCGGTGTGGTACCCCTTTGAGAAGTCCCTCCTTTAAAAGTGGACTGTTCCACTGGTGGTGGACCCCCTGGTTTCCAGCTTAAATAAGACGACCGTGATTCCGGTTGAGGAATTGCCGGCCTTTAAAGATCCGGCTGACAGAAAAGCGGAGGCTACATGTAGCCTGCAAAATGTTCACTGTTGCTGGTTTGGCGCTTAGGCCGGTCTTCACCATTGCCCTGGTGTCGCAAGCTCTGACCGAGTGGGCTAAACTTTTGACCTAGAGGGTTAGCAGCTTCCCCCTGCCTTTGCTGAATTGGTGGACCAGTTGGTCCAGGGGCTGCAGTTTATCTGTGATGCCTCTTTGGATGTGGCTCCCCTGATCTCTCGGCTTTCTTTTTGGCAGTGGTACTTATTGTGGCTTAAGTGTTGGTCTGCAGACCAGACCTCTAAAAAAGCTCTGACTGATTTACCCTTTCAGGGCAATTGCCTGTTTGGAGCCACCCTGGATGACATCGTTAAGAGTCTCACAGGGGGGGAATAGTACCTTTCGTCCACAGGCTGGAAAGGGTAAGGAACCTCCTTGCAGACGTGGCCTGTCTTTCTCAGCTCACAAGAAGTTTTTTCGTCCATCATGGTCCACTGACAAGGGTTCAAAACCTTTCAAGTCCTCCTTGGAAAGTTCCAAGCGGCCCTGCTCGGGCAAGCCAAAAGCAGGATTCTCTAGACCCGCGGACAAGGCTCCTTGAGCATGAAGGTGTGCCCTCACCTATGCCTGGGCTGGGGGAGGTCTTTGCTGGTTTCCGGGCCCGTGGACCTCCTTGGTACACGTCAAATGAGTCCACGAAGTTATACTGTCCGGCTACAAGATCAAGTTTCAGTATTACCCTCCGGAAAGGTTCTTTGCGGGCAATACGAGACCTGCTGCTTCAGGGGGTGATTGTCCTGGTTCCGGCCTCCGAGTGTTTTCAGGGTTTTTATTTAAACCTGTTCATGGTCCCAAAGAAAGAGGTCAAGGTATGCCTGATTCTGGACCTCAAGGCCCTGAACTGTTTTGTGCGGGTAGAAAAGTTCAGAATGGAGTCCATTCGCACGGTGATGGCATCCCAACATTAGGGGGATTTTCTTGCCTCTATCAACATCAGAGATGTTACTTGTACATTCCAATATCTGCCTGACACCAGCACTTCCTCTGTTTTGCTGTAGGAGAGGAACATTATCAGTTTGTGGCATTACCCTTTGGTCTCCCCTCCGCTCCTAGGGTCTTCACAAAAGTGTTGGCCCTGGTTCTGGCATTGCTACGTCAGCGGGGGATTGCAGTACTGGGCTATCTGGATGACCTCCTCTTGCGAGCGGAGTCCTCTGCTGCTCTGATGAACAGCGTGGAGATCACTATTCAGACCCTGAAGGAGTTTGTTTGGCTTCTGAATTACCAGACGTCTGCTCTGATTCCATCCAAAAAATTGGATCATCTGGGTCTGACTCTGGTATTAGCTCTAGCCAGTAGGAGGAGTGTTCCTTCCTCTGGACAAACTCCAGAAGTTGCATTCTGTGATTCATCTCCTGCTGTCCAGCAGATGGTTATCCCTCTGCACTTGAATGTGGGTGCTGGGCATGATGGTATCTACCTTTTTTGAGGTGGTTCCGTTTGCACGGTTCCATACGAGGTCCCTACAAAGGGAGATCATGGTCAAATCTCCACCATACACATTCCAGGAGGGGAAAACTGGCAGGCGGACAATCTCAGTTGGCAGGCGTCGGACCAAGGGGAGTGGTCCTTTCATTCGGACTTGTTTCATCAGCTGTCTCCGGTGGGGCACCCCCGAGGTGGATCTGTTGGCGTTCCGGCTCAACAGAAAGGGGCTGAGGTTTGTGGCAAGGTCTTGGGATTCTCTGGTGGATGCCACAGACGCTCTGGTGGCCAATATCGTCTGATCTACGCTTTCCCTCCTCTCAAGCTTCTGCTGAGGCTCTCACGCAGAATCAAGGCAGAGGGGATTCCTGTCATTCTAGTGACCCCAGACTGGCCTTGCCGGTCTTGGTACGCCGACCTGGTGTGGCTGATCGCCGACGTCCCTTGGAGACTGCCTCTCAGGGAGGATCTCTTGTCTCAAGGCCCAATCTTCCATCCTGCTTTACATTCGCTGGCTTTGACGGCTTGGCTGTTGAAAACCAGGTGCTGATGGATAGAGGTTCGCCTGGGTCAGTGATTCTGACACGGCTAAAAGCTAGGAAATTCACCTCTTGGAAGATCTACCATCATATGTGGAAAGTGTACATTCTATGGTGGGTGTTCATCCTCGTTTTTTTCCGGCGGCTCGTATTTTGACATTCCTTTAACAGAAATTGAGCAGAAATTGGCATTGATGACCATCAAGGGCCAGGTGTCAACCTTGATGGCATTCTTTCAGTGACCCTTGGCCATGCACTCCCTTGTGCGTACCTTTTATTCAAGGGATTCAACATCTGACTCCACCGGTGCGGTCTCCTCTACCGCCCTGGTGTCTGAACTTGGTGCTTTCAGTTCTCCAGAATCCTCCCCTTGAAAATATTTGGGAGATTCCCCTGCTTACGCTGTCCCAGAAGGTGGCTTTTTTGGTGGCTATGACCTCTGCTCACAGGGTGTCAGAACTGGCGGCGTTATTTTGTCGGATTCTTTACCTGGTGATCCACAAAGATAAGGTGTTTTTTCACCCATGTCTGTCATTCCTTCCTAAAGTAGTCTCGAATTTCCATTTGTATGAAGACATTGTGTTTCCTTCCCTGTGTCCCAGGCCCAAATATCCTAAGGAATTTGCGTTGCATACCTTTGAGGTGGTTCGGGTAATTCGGGTAATTTGGGTAATTTGGGTGTATCTGGCAGCTACAGAGCCTTTTCAGGGGTCAGACTCACTGTTTATGCTCACGGATGGGACAAGAAAAGGGCTGTCTGCTTCTTCTGCGACCATTTCAAGATGGATCAGACAGACAGTGACTCAGGCCTATTCGATCAGGGGTCAGGTTCCTCCTTTCCCTGTCATGGCGCACTCTACTCAGGCACTTCGTGCTTCTTGGGCCTTCTGTCATCACGCATAAGTGGCGCAGGTTTGCAAGGCGGCCACTTGGTTGTCAGTGCGTACTTTCACTAAATTTTATAAAGTGGATGTGTTGCCATCTGCAGATGCTTCCTTCGGCCGCAAAGTTTTGCAGGCTTCTGTTTAGAGGATCTGTTATCCTCTTTGGGGTGAATTGTTCGGGTTGGGTTCTGTTACCTGATTGGCTATCGTGTTTAGTCTTGGGATTTTTTTTTGTTGTCTCTCATGTTTGGCACTGCTTTGGGACGTCCCAATGCTTCAGAAAGGCAATCAACAAAAAAGAAAATGGGGACTGCCCATAGGCGTAGTCAAGCTCTTTTTTCTGCCTAGTGTCCTACTCCTGTAGGGGGACAGTATAACCAATGGTTCAGAATCCTGAAGAGCTGTGTCCGTCAATGAACGCAGAGAAATGGATTTTACGGTAAGTCAAAAATCCCATTATTGCATGAACTGATCCTTTCATCTGTTCTTTTCCAGATACCACTTCCTGGTGTACAATGCCTCTGTCCTATACTGGCAAACTGTGCGTCATTTTCTGAAGCCAGGCAGTCGTCATCTCCTTACTAATAGCCTTGCTAGTGTTGTAAAGGCTTTAGGTGAAACGGATGATGATGACAAGAACTGGAGAGCTGACTTGATGATGTGAGTATTTTTGGTTGTCTTATTGATAGGAGAAGAAAGCTTGCAAATGTTTTCTTTGCTTAGTTATGTCACGTGGCCAACATTACTTTTCTGTCTTATTAGGGAGCTGTTGGAATGTTTTCTGGATGGCCAGAAGATGAATGAAGCTGCGGACTGTGCATCACTGGCTGCTGAGTTTATTAAAGCCAATGTCCCTCACAAATACCCTCTACTATTTTCTAAGATGGTAATCTGCTTTGTAGTGATTTCATGTGTAATCTAAGTATCTGTTTTAATAACTCTTGTAGATGAATTCTTAAAACCGAGCTACATTGCATCTTAGAACCACAAGCCAAAAACGCTACTTAATTAGTTTTTTTTATTTTCAAAGGGAACTCTCCCTTCCATCCTTGTCTTCATGCTTTATTTTGTTGAGCAAACCCCCCTAGCATTTCTGGCCATGGCCAACTTGAGTAAGGGCAGATGATTAATGTGACCTTTTACTTCTTTGAATCAATCTGCCCTTAGCTCAGGCATGATAGCAGGAGGATGTGCTGAGCCTGTCCTGCAGACTCCTGGGATGCATGACATAATTTGCCTAGACATGGAAACCAGGAAGTAACTGAAGAAATGTAGAAACAAAAGGTTAAAATGAATAAATATGATATACTTTATTTGCTAATGCTAGCAGCAAAAGGATTAAGAATAGTCAAAGTTGATTGAGAAAGTGAAGTTCCACTTTAAAATCGTGTATTGCTTTAAAAACAAGGAGCTGGTTAGGTCCACAAATACAATAACCTTAGGTCCCTTTCACATGGGAAATGCTTCTGAATCTGCGGTGGATCACTTTGTCAGAAGCGGCTGGCCCGCGTTAAGCAGGTGATGTAGCATGGCCCTATACATCTTTATGGAGTTCTTTAGCAGGCACCTGTCGAGTGCGAAATGCCCTATTTTTTTTTTTTTTTTTTAGCCTCTCTGCAAATCCTTATGGTCATTGCAATGTGCATGGGACTGTCTGGTGGTCATTCTTGGGTTTTAACAGTTGACTGAGGTGCATCTTAATTGCATAGTTTTATCAAACCGACAAAGCCCACGTAAAAGACGCCCTAAAGGCCTACTTCCAAGTGATGGAGGAACTGCTAAATGGTTTCCTATTTCCTGCCTCCCTTGTAAATGTTGTGCACTTCATTGCATCTTGCCCACTGATAACAAAACTTACATAAACCAAAATGTTGGGACCTGTACCATAGTTATATGTTACATCATGAGTTACAAACCTATACTGGTTGTAAGGTGGAGCAAGAATGATAACTTGTGGAGGAAGAACACAAATAAGCACAGTTGGTGAGACATACTAAAAATGCACAAATAGCTGGTAAACACTACAAACAAAAAACAAGGTAGCCAATGATACACAATGATAAACAAAACAGGTATAAAGTGCCTTGAAAAAGTAAAGGGAGCTGAATACAAATGCACACCACACTTTTCAGATATTTATTTGTAAAAAATGTTGAAAATCATTTATCATTTTCTTTCCATATCACAATTATGTGCCACTTTGTGTTGGTCTATCACATTCAAACCCAATAAAATACCTTTACATTTTTCTTTGTAACATGACAAAATGTGGAAACGTTCAAGGGGTATGAATACTTTTTCCAGTCACTGTAAGTAAACTAGAGCATGGTAACAATATATTGATGCAAAGGCAAACTATATACAGTGATGTACATGGAGGATTAGAGACTGGTATGAAATAGCAGAGTACTGCTACATAAAGTTTCATGACCAGCACCACAAGGTAGCCGGTAAAATGTTAAAGCTGAATTCCTGCCAGGAGGAACAGATCATCATTGTGCACAAATGCTGGGCTTTTGTTTTAAAAGTCCATTCTTTTTAACATTCCCCTTATTCCTCCTGTTTCATGGTTGTTCAAGTTTGTGCACTGCAGTTTTATCCCTATTAAGAATTTTCCTGGTTTCATGACCTTTTCCTTGCATTTTTCTAAAGGGAATGGTGGCGTGATGACGCCACACTTTTTTGGCTAGGTATCGACTCTGTCTCTGCCCACTTGCAATGAAAGCACATTCACGAGCACCACCTGTTTGGATGTCATTGAATTCCCTTGGTAATATGCGAAATGCAGTTTGCCAACTTTGGATGTGCCTAGATCCCCAGCACCCATACTAAGTAAAACTGAAAGAAATAGCTGATGACATCATATGAAATAAAATAATTTCTCCAAAAAAAGCATTTTTTTTATTTTAAAGTATTTTATTGAGGGTGTTGAAAGTAAGCTAAGGGTCAACATGGCCAGGATACTGGAGGTCATCTCTAGGCCATCTTCCAAAAAGTAAGGGATATAAAATCTAGCATCAGCCAGGCAAAGGAGACAGGAATAGTGTTACGATTAGTACCGTTTCTTTTTAGGCTCCCTTCACAGACACTGGGTGTATAGTGGCTACTTAGGCTGCCCTTTGCTGCTCAGAATCCTAGGTTAGAGGAAGGAACCAAGGAGGATGATGAGAACACAACAATAATAACACCAGTGGATGCTTATCCAGCTCAGGTGACAATGGGTGAACCAGGTTCATGAGTTGGAGGAAGACACCCAGTGGTGGCCATCAGAACTATTTGCTGCCGGTTGCTGGAAGACAATTCCAATAGCAGGTTAAGGAGGGAAGTAGCGGGTTTGTGACAACTGGGGATTTTTCCTGTTTCAGGTATATGCCCAGGAAGAAGAGTGGAGACACAAAGCACCAAAATACCCTGAAAGTTTGGATAGCCCATCAAATTTGGTTTATTTTAGCCGAAAAGGAAATGGTTTTCTGAAATTCTAGCATGGTTATTTTATGCAGCCATTTAAGATAACAAATCATTTTAGATGAGTTTTTATGTCTTCATATCATGGTAATTTTAGCTGCTTTTTTGAGGCTTTCATGTGGACCAAATGTAACACAGCAGACTTAATAGCAGCTTTTAAACAGTGATGTATAATTCTGCATTAACTTTTTATTGCTGCAGAAAGAAATGTAAAAGAAAACCTCCTTCAGGGGGTCATCTATGTGTGTTCACTGAGATTGTAGTCATAATTTCAGTCAGAACAATTGTTTCCTATCAAAGGAACATGCTGACTAGATTTCCCTTTAACTGTCGTGTCCAACTGAAGGTAAGATACCAACCTGAGACACCTGCTATGTTTTTGAAAATCCAGGGCAGAATTTGAAATCCGGTAAATCTGTGTGCGTATTCAAGAGAGTCCTGGTTCTTTTTTTATCTGTACTTAGTATTGTAAAGTTCATCTAATAATTTATGTAAACCGCCTCTATCCATGTGACTAGTCAATTAGATCTATACATGCAAAGTGCATTTAATGTTTGTTTTCTGTCTGCCATGAATAATGAATTCTTCTCTTACATTAAGGTGCATCACAAATTAATTGACTCTGCTAAAGCGGCTAAGGAAACTAAAAGTTCAGCAAGTTTGTCAGTCATCTATAAAATTCAAAAGCTAAGATCGTAAGTACTGGTTTTTCACTGGGGAAATTCACCTTCCAGTTATAATGCTATTCCTACGTGATACAACAGATAAACTGAGAAGGGTTGTTGAGTGGATATGTCAAAAAACAAGTGGCATTTATGTGCTATTGTGGGGCCCTTGGTGAACACAAATCATGGCCCTCTATTCTGTGCAAATTTCCAGATGATAAAGATAAGATAACAACTGCATCATTACTGTTTTGTCTTTTTCTAGATCATATTAGAATTTTAGCATTAGGTTTAGCTGTAAAATGGCAATAGAATAAATGCACCTTCCAAGCTCCTAAACAACCTCTTAGGAAGTCCAGTGCCTCTATGAATAAGCCCTAGGAGCGGCGAAACATGTTAGAGGAGAATAGCCTAAATACAGGGACTGTGTCTACAACCAGCTATATACAATAAGCTTAGCAGCGGGATGTCCATGGAGTGCAGCCTCATTCCTCAATTTTACTAGTCGGTTTAGCTGGTTTAACTTTTCCTTCCTGTGCAATACATTTTTCTTATTGATTTTTTTTGTCAGTTTTGGAAGCTGGGAAGATAACCAATATTCACATCATCTTTTTGCCCAAAAACAGATTCTCAGAATAATTTGTCTGTCCCTGACCTGCAAAAAATAAAAATAAAAAACCCCCACAAATTTATTTTTAATAAAATTACAAAAACATTCAAAATGATAATTGCCGTTTTTTTTTTTTAATTAAAAAAATACTTGGTTATATTGCCAGCCCTCTTTCTCCAGGTGGATGACAATGCGGCAGGGCCTGTATTGATTTCACTGCAGCGTTGTCACCCTCACAATCCCTATGCTTTCTACGTAATCCAACAGGTTGCCCTTACATATGGAGTAAGCGATACAAAGCACCCTTTTGCATCCCTCATTTCAACTCCGGAAAACTGAACACCTCAACTATCACTGTGATATTGTCATAAGTGCAAAGAATTGAAGTTTATGCCACCTAGGAGAAGAACAAATAAAAACACATATGGCATTCTTTCCCAAGGGAAGGGAAACTGACGTTCAAGTGAATTTGCGGCCATATAAATACATACAGTGGGTATAGAAAGGAATCACCCCCTTTAAAATAATCATATATTATTAAAATAATCATATGATGTTGCTTTGCAGCCTGAAATGAAAGCAGACACATTTTTTGTTTTATCCAGCTATAGTGCAACTTATAACCTCGAAGTGAAAGATAGAACACCAACATGTCAGAAAAAAAAAAAAAAAAAAAATGGAATCCCTGAGTTGGAAAAAGGATCACCTCCCTTATGTCACTATTTTGTTGGACCACATTTTGCTTTAATTACAGCCTTTAGTCTGTTGGGATATGTCTCTACTAATCTTTCACTTGGATGTTACAAGTTGCACTCATAAATGCAGCTGGATAAAAAAAAAACTGTGTCTGTCTTCTTTTCAGGCTGCAAAAAAAACAGAATGTGATTATTTTAAAGGAGGGAGATGTTCTTTTCTATACCTATTGTAAAAAAAGTGAGTACACCCCTGACATTTCTGTAAATAAATTTATTATATCTTTTCATGTGACAACACTGAAGAAATGACACTTTGCTACAATGTAAAGTAGTAAGTGTACAGCTTGTATAACAGTGTAACTTTGCTGTCCCCTCAAAATAACTCAACACACAGCCGTTAGCGTCTAATCCGCTGGCAACAAAAGTGAGTAAACCCTTAAGTGGAAATGTCCAAATTGGGCTCAAAGTGTCAATATTTTGTCTGGCCACCATTTCTTTCCAGCACTGCCTTAACCCTCTTGGGCATGAAGTTCACCAGAGCTTCACAGGTTGTCACTGGAGTTCTCTTCCACTCCTCCATGATGACATCACTGAGCTGGTGAATGTTAGAGACCTTGCGCTCCTCCACCTTCCGTTTGAGGATGCCCCACAGATGCTCAATAGGGTTTAGTTCTAAAGACATGCTTGGCCAGTCCATCATCTTTACCCTCAGCTTCTTGAGCAAGGTAGTGGTCGTCTTGTAGGTACAGTATGTTTAGGATCGTTATCATGTTGGAATACTGCCCTGCAGCCCAGTCTGTGAAGGGAGGGGATCATGCGCTGCTTCTGTATGCCACAGTACATGTTGCCATTCATGGTTCCCTCAATGAACTGTAGCTCCCCAGTGTCGGCAGCACTCATGCAGCCCCAGACCATGACACTCCCACCACCTTGCTTGACTGTAGGCAAGACACACTTGTCTTTGTACTCCTCACCTGGTTGTCACCACACACGATTGACAGCATTTGAAGCAAATAAGTTTATCTAGGTCTGACCAGACCACAGGACATGGTTCCAGTAATCCATGTCCTTAGTCTGCTTGTCTTCCGCAAACTGTTTGCAGGCTTTCTTGTGCATCATCTTTAGAAGAGGCTTCCTTCTGGGACAACAGCCACGCAGACCAATTTGATGCAGTGTGTGGCGTATGGTCTGAGCACTGACTGGCTGACCCCCCACCCCTTCAACCTCTGCAGCAATGCTGGCAGCACTCATACGTCTATTTCGCAAAGACAACCTCTGGATATAATGCTGAGCACGTGCACTCGCAACTTCTGTGTTCGACCATGGCGAGGCTTGTTCTGAGTGGATCCTGTCCTGTTAAACCTCTGTATAGTCTTGGCCACCGCGCTGCAGCTCAGTTTCAGGGTCTTGGCAATCTTCTAATAACCTAGGCCATCTTTATGTAGAGCAACAATTCTTTTTTTCAGATTCTCAGGGAGTTCTTTGCAATGAGGTGCCATGTTGAACTTCCAGTGACCAGTATGAGAGAGTGAGAGCGATAACACCAAATTTAATACACCTGCTTCCCATTCACACCTGAGACCTTGCAACACTAACAAGTCACATGACATTGGGGAGGGAAAAGGACTAATTGGGCCCAATTTAGACATGTTCACTTTGGGGTGTACTCAATTTTGCTGCCAGCGGTTTAGACATTAATGGCTGTGTGTTGAGTTATTTTGAGGGGACAGCAAATTTACACTGTTATACAAGCTGTACACTCACTACTTTACATTGTAGCAAAGTGTCATTTCTTCATTGTTGTCACATGAAAAGATATAAGAAAATATTTTCAAAAATCTGAGGGGTGTACTCACTTATGTGGGATACTTTGTATATATATAAATATATATGTATATAAACAGTATCTCACAAAAGTAAGTACACTACTCACATTTTTGTAAATATTGTGGCAAAAAATCGCTATAGTGACCACTTTGAAAAAAACAGTGGTAGATCTGGCTATTATGAAAAATAAGTTGTCATGGATCATGCTCAACGAAAAGTTGGTCTGTATCTTGAAGGATAAGAGTGCTAAGTTTGATCATGTTTTGGATCCTTGATTTAAGTATCTCCAAAGTCCAGCTGACTGAGGAGTGTGGGCAGTAAGAGGTGGGAGTTCGGACGGTCTTCTTTCTTCTCTTGTTTAATTTCTTTTTTTTCCCCATTTCTTCTTTCTTGTTCCTTTTCCTTTCTTTGTGTCTCCTTCCCTTTCGTTCTCTCTTCTCCCCCCTTCTTTCTTGAACTTGCACTTTATTCTCATTTAGTTGTTTTACTCACAATCTTGTAGTGCATTTTATATACTTAGTGGGTGGTGGTGAAGTATAGGTCCTAAAATTTCTCCTAGTGGAGGGGGGTGGTTTCTGAATAGGATTTTTGTATGCTTTATAAAAAGTTTATTCTTTTTGTTGAACTTATACTTTATATGGCAACTCTTTGTTTTTGTACCTTATCACTGATGTCATTCTTTGCCTACCATGTGTGTCCTCTTTGGAAAAAACCTTTCACTAAACATATTGAAACAGAAAATATGTCTTGTCCAATCTCACCTCTTTTACATTTTCTCACATAGGCAATTAAACAGCTCTTTGACAACAAAGGACATTTTTACAAGTCTAAGTGAAATTTATAAACTTGTGGCTGTTGCTCAGGAACCTGCTTTATCCTTAACCACATCTGAAAAGTAAGTTTAATTACTTATTTTGTCCTTGTTTTTTTTTGGTGTCATGAGTTTTTAAAGTAACTGAATGATTTTACAATTAACAGAATCTCTCAACTGTTTAAATAACGTGAAAAGGGCATCGGCTTAAACATTGCCTTTTGTTGATCTGAATGTGGTTGCTAAGGGCTACTGCACTTTGTACATGATCTCTTTCTTGTTTGGGACAGTTGTTATGTTACACCCGGGACCGTTATCGCACCACCTTAGCATGGACACAGAGTCTGTGCGTTTAGATGTATTAAACTGAGAGTGGGTTAGATAGGAGAAATTATATATAGGCTAAAGTATGCTGTTCATGTATTATGGTCAAGGAACATTCATTTTAATAGAGGTCGAATTTAATTTAACTTTGTTCGCTTGACTCCATTATGATAGTTAATAGGATGATTAGATTACAACAGTAAAATAGTCTTGGCTGTGATGCTGGAAAGTGCCATTGTATTGTTTGGCGTATTACATTTTATAAAATTGTACTCAAGGCTTATGAGACCTCTCTCTGAGATAATTAAAGGCACCCACCCCCTTCCCCCTTTAAAGAGGATTTACAGGCATGAATGTTTTATACATAGTTACATTGATCTAGATTGGACCAAAGTAACTGTGTAGATACCAAAACTGATTAATTCCCCTGGAAGCTGGAAATCATGTAGGCTCCATTCACACTTGTGTAACTTGGCATGCGATTTTGGACACTAAAGTCCTATGACAAGTCGCACCCCATGTTTTTTAATGACAACCGTTCAAATATGTGTGACTTAAACTTGCAGCAACTCCTGAACACAGAGAAAGTTAACAATGAACTTCCATTGGTCATGGCTACGTGGCAAAAAGCAGTTTAGTTTTCAATCAGTTAGGTACTATAAAGTTGTTGAAAAATCGAAAGAGCATTCGTACAATAACCCGTGTGGTCAGGCTTACGATTTACATTTCTAGAAAGCACTGGACCAATGTAAGTGAGGCTTGGTTCAGATAGAGATACAATGTAGTGCATCTTCCTTCAAAAGAGCTGATACCTAATGAAGGTTTAGTGTAAGTGGAGCTTGTTCTGGTCCTAGGCTGCTACCAAAAACAGGTGGTCGAGCAGCATTTTTACCGGTCCACAACTGACCAAGGAAAAAATGGCATGCAGCCATTTAGGGCTGTACACTAGGGATGGGCGGAATGACTCCCTTTTCAGTTTGCACCAGAACTTTCGAACATTGTGAAAATTTGGAACTAGATAACCAACCCCATTAAAGTGAATGGGACCCGAACTGGAAAAATCAAAAGTGCCCATTTTGAAGGCTTACAGTGCCTACCAAAAGTATTCACCCCCTTGACATTTCTCCTATTTTGTTGCCTCACAACCTGGAATTTACATGGATTTTTGAGGATTTGCCATCATTTAATTTACAGAACACGCCCACATCTTTGAAGATGTTTTTTTTTTTTTTTTATGTTTTATCGTGAATCAAACAACAAATAGGACAAAATAACAAAAAAGTCAATGTGCACCCCCCCCCCCTAAAGTCAACACTTTGTAGTGTCACCTTTTGCAGCAATCACAGCTCCATGTCACTTTGAATAAGTCCCTATGAGCTTGCCACATCTTACCACTGGGATTTTTGCCCATTCCTCCTTGCAAAACTGCCCCAGCTCCTTCAAGTTGGATGGTTTGCGCTCCCCTTAAACCACTCAAGTGTTGCTTTAGCAGTGTGTTTGGGGTCATTGTCCTGCTGGAAGGTGAACCTCCGTCCTATCCTCAAATCACGTACAGAGTGGTACAGGTTTTGCTCAAGAATATCCCTGTATTTAGCACCATCTATCTTTCCCTCAACTCTGACCAGTTTCCCAGTTCCAGCGGCTAAAAAACATCCCCACAGCAGGATTCTGCCACCACCATGTTTCACTGTGGGGATGGCGTTCTTTGGGTGATGTAATGTGTTAGGTTTGCGCCAGACATAGCGTTTTCTTTGATGGCCGAAAAAGTTCAATTTTACTCTCATCAGACCAGAGCACCTTCGTCCATACTTTTTGTTAGTCTCCCACATGCTTTTTCGCAAACTCAAAACGTGCCATTTTGTTTTTTTTTTTTGCTGAAAGTAATGGCTTTCTTCTGGCCACTCTGCCATAAAGCCCAACTCTATGGAGCGTATAACTTATTGTCGTCCTATGTACAGATACTCCAGTCTCTGCTGCGGAACTTTGCAGCTCCTCCAGCGTTACCTTAGGTCTCTGTGCTGCCTCTCTGATTAATGTCCTCCTTGCCCGGTCTGTGAGTTTTGGTGGGCAGCTGTCTCTTGGCAGGTTTGCTGTTGTGCCATGTTCTTTTCATTTGGTTATGATAGACTTGATGGTGCTCCTGAGGATCATCAAAGATTTGGATATTTTTTTAAACCTAACCCTGACTTGTACTTCTCAACAACAGTGTCCCTTACTTGTTTGGAGAGTTCCTTGGTCTTCATGGCAGTGTTTGGTTAGTGGTGCCTCTTGCTTAGGTGTTGCAGCCTCTGGGGCCTTTCAAAAAAGGTGTGTATATGTAATGACTAATAATGTGACACTTAGATTACACACATGTTTACATCATTTCACTAATTATGTGACTTCTGAAGGTAATTGTTTGCACCATAACTTTTTATGGGGTTCATAACAAAGGGGGTGAATACATACGCACATGCAACTCTTCTGTTTTATATTTCTACAATGGTTATGGTGGTCCGGGTACTGCCCTGGGGAACATGTATCAATGGGAAAAAGTTTTGTAAATAAAGTCCTTTTTAAATGAGCAGTGATTTACTGATGCTTAAAGTGAAAGCATCAAAATAAGAAATAACAATAAAAATTAAAAATTCCTTTTAATATAGTGCCTTGGGGGTCCCCTTAGTCTACCTGTAAAGTGGCACATCTGTACTGTGTATAGAGGCTGCTGCAGAAATTATTGCATTTATAAAGCCAAAAACATGACATTTTCCTGCAATTTTTCTTTATTTTGTAAACAGTTTGGGGAACCAGTCTGTATGATGAGGCCACAATTTAGTGCACTGGAAACAAGATTAGAGATTTTCTGGATCAATTCTGGTGTTTTTTTTGCAGAAGAACAGGTGCGGAAAAATTGGCCTTTGGGTGTCGAAGGTGCCTTCACACTGTAACTCTATAGAGGTACTCTTGATGAAAGCAAGAATTAGCCTTGCTGTCAAAAATTTAAATGATATGCACCTGTCAAATAGGTGTGGAAAAACTGGTCTTTGGGTGTTAATTGTGCCCATGAAACCTACAACAAAATATTTATTTCAGATGAGATCAACACCTACAACACTAGGCAACCTAGTGCAAAGATTCCACTTCCCAAAAACACTTAATCAGTGACATCGTCATCAGGGGCTTCATAGCTGTTGATAATCCAGGACTGATTCATTTTTATAAATGTCAGAGGATCCACAGAGTCTGTGCACAGACGCATTCTATTATCCTTAACAAAACCTCCAGCAGCACTGAATGCCTGTTCGGAAAGCACACTGGATGCAGGGCAGCCCAGCAGCTCAATTGCAGACTGGGCAAGTTCTGGCCAGTGGTCTATTCTAATGACTCAGTAACCCAGTGGATTGTTAGCTGGAAAGCTCTCCATATCTGCTTTTTGCCCCTTCTGCTAGAGCAGGGACATAACAGGGATTGTGTTACTGATGCATACATTGTCACGGCTCACCATCCTTGTGGCCTCCTCAAATGGTGACAGTACAGTGCATGCATTCCTTTATCAGCAGCCATTGGCATGGGGAAAAAAAGCAGAGCCAGTCTGAGGCTGTTGTTGTGCCATACTCACACAGGTACTCGTTGACGACTCTCTACTGCATGTGGAGCCACTGCAGTATTGCCAAAGTTGAGTTACACCTGGTGGGCATGTCACAAATCAGGCGGTTTTCGAGCAGGTGCAATTTCCATTGAATTCAGCCAACCGTGCACTGGCTGTGTTTGACCGCCTGAAATAGATAGACTCTTCTGGCCTGCTTTAGATCTTCCAACACTGGGTACCTTTTTAGGAAACTCTGCACCACCAAATTGAGGATATGTGCCAGGCATGGCACATGTGCCAACTTTCCCTGTCTAAGGGCGGACAGGAGGTTTGTGCCATTGTCGCACACTGCCATTCCTTGCTCCAGCTGGCATGGCATTAACCACCTTTGGGCCTGCCCCTGTAGAGCTGCAAGAATCTTTGCTCCGTTGTGCTTCCTGTCCCCTAGACACACCAACTGAAGCACTGCATGGCACCTTTTAGATTGACTCATTGAATAGCCCCTTGAACACTTAAGGGGTACATGTGGTTCGTAGCACAATTCAGCAGAGGAGGGCATGGAGGAGGAGGAGAAAGAAGGGGTGGAGCTGACAAATCTTGCATCATCATCACTAGCTGTATGGAGATGTGGCGGCAGAACAAGCTGCAGCACTTAGCTCTGTCCTGCATCCTTCCGACTTGCGAGCAGAGTTACCCAGTGTGCTGTGAACGAAATATAGCATCCCTGACCATGCTTGCTGGACCACGTGTCTTCAGTAATGTGGACTTTGTGGCTAATTGCCTTGCCCAATGATGCCACAACATTGACTTCCATGTGATGGTACAGAGCTGGAATGGCCTTACGTGAAAAGAAATACCGACTGGGAACCTGCCATTGTGGTACAGCACATTCTGCAAATTCATGGAAGGGGGGAGAATCCACCCAGACAGAAAGGCAGAAGTTGTAAAGCCAGCAGCTTTAGACGCTGGGCATGTGGGTGGCAGTGACTGTATTTTTGTTTTTCGCTGCAACAGATGAAGATGAGGCAGAGAAATTTGCCGGCTATAGTCTACAGCTGGTGATGTGCTACTGGCAGATGTGCTGCAAGGAGCTGGGACATCCTGCACTATACAATCATCCCTATCAGTGGAGGCTGCTGAGAGCTCATGAGGTATAGTGGGGGTAGACTGAGGTGAGTAAGGAGGAGGAACAGAATTGCGTCCCTTTTGTGTGGCTTTCAGGTGCTCTTGCCAATGGGTAGTGGGAGGTTAAATGCCTTGTCAAGAATGTGATACCCATATGGCTGTTGTTTTTGCCATGCTTGATGTGCTTGAGACAAAGTTTGCAAATTGCAACAGTGTGATCGGCTGCATATGTGCTAAAAAAGGCCCAGACAGCTGAGCTGTGGGAAGGGTGCCGGAATTCAATGCAATGGAATAGGGTGACTGCTCTCTACTCTTCTATGATGGCTGCCTCATTGGGGTTGTGCCACTTTCTTCCTCTGCTCTATCCAGCACCCAATTTGTGTCATTGGCCTCATTATCAACATCTCCCTCATCCTCATTACCACTGGAGACAACTTGCCAATACGCTGTGGCTTGAGGAACATGACTGCCAATTTGTGTACCAGTGTCCTCCCCTCTCTGTAGGCTCATGTTCCTATCTTCCTCAACCTCAGAACCAACATCTGACTCAAGTAATGGTGCTGCATTGTCAAGGAGCAAGTGGCTGATGCTGTGTTCAAATAACTCAGCTGACTCCTCCATGCCTGATGCTGGGGCTATGGCAGGAATAGCTGTGGACAAAGGGACAAATTTAGTCACTCTGGCAGCTGCAGTGGCCTGCGCACTAGTCTCTGCTTAGGGAGACAGAGGATGAGGATGGTTTAGTAGGCCAGTCCACCACCTCCTCTGCATGCTGTGGCTGGGTTGCACGGGCAACATTACTAAACAGAGGAATTGATGCTCTGCTTGAGGACTGACCACGTCCACCTTTGCCTGTGGACACATATGCTGCTGGCCCCCTCACAGTGCCATGGGAATGCCTCTGCTTGTTGGCCTCCCAGACATAATGGAAAGGTGCTTATTAACAAAATGTAATAAAGATGTGGAAATGTGTACGTGGATGCACTTTAATCAATGGAAAGTGGTGTTTGATGCACTTTAACCTAAGTGCTCACTACACAGACACGCTCCACCGCCACACTACAATATGTTGCAGTAAAACTGCACTAACGCACAGTAGTGCGTTAAATGTGCACTAATGCACAGAAATATACTGTGTTAAATGTGCAGTAATGCACAGAACTATACTGTGTTAAACGTGCACTAACGCACTAAAATATACTGCTGTAAATGGCACATTACATACTGAAATACACTGTGTTAAACGTGCAATAACGCACAGAAATATACTACGTTAAATGTGCACTAAAGCACAGAAATATACTGTGTTAAACGGCACGTAACGCACTGAAATATACTGCATTAAATGTGCAGTAGCACACAGAAATGTACTGTATAAACATGCATTAACATACTGAAATATACTGGGGTAAACGTGCAATAATGCACAGAAATATACTGCATTAAATGTTCACTAATGCACAGAAATTTACTCTGTTAAACGGCACTAACCCACTGAAATATACTGGGGTAAACGTGCACTAACACAAGAAATATACTGCGTTAAATGTGCAGTAACGCACTGAAATATACTGCGTTAAACCTGTACTAACGCAAGAAATATACTGCGTTAAATGTGCAGTAATGCACTAAAATATACTGCGTTTAAGGTGCACTAACGCACAGAAATATACTACATTAAACGACACATAACGAACAGAAGTATACGCGTAAAAACGCACTGAATTATAATGCAGTAAACCTGCCCTGACAAAACAAACTGACACTAAAATAAAAATGAATGGTCACTCACTATCACTAGATTCACACTAAAATAAAAATGGTCACTACACTCACACTGACTGAACTATCACTAGATTCACACTAAAGTGACACTAAAGCAAAAATGAATGGTCACTAAACTCATACTGACTGAACTAGATTCACAGTAAGTTGATATTCTACACTGACAATAGAATCAGAATAGCACACTATAGAACACTGATTCTCTAGTAGCACTGAACAGAGCCCTGTTCTATCTCTCCGATATCACACTAAAAATGGCCGCTATTGAAAAAAATACTTTTATAGTGTGGGGTGGGACTAAGAGCAATGAGCCATGATTGGATAGAGTCATCCTTACTAATCATGGCTCTGATAGTGCTCTGTGCCCTGAATGGGCAGAGCTTTAATTGCTTCATCCAATCAGGGCTTCCAATGCACTGTGCGTCGGGACAGTTCATTGTGGTCATTCGGCAGGCCGAACAAGTAGGCAAACGCCCCATTAATTCGGGTGTTCGTCAAAGGGATCAAACTTTTCACCCATCCCTACTGTACACATATAACTGCCGTGGGAAAAATGAACCACTTGACCTCTGGAAAGTTTTATCCCCTTCGTGACCAGGCCATTTTTTGCTATTCAGCACTGCTCTAATTTAACAGGCAATAACATGGTTGTGCAACACTGTTTATGAATGATATATATATATATATATATATATATATATATATATATATATAGATATAATATTTATTTTTCATTTAGTTATGTATTTATTTTACATAAATAGAGCTTTCTTTTGGTGATATTTGTTTACCACTGTTTATATATATATATATATATATATATATATATATATATATATATATATTAACAAAAAAGTCTGAAGATTTTGAAAACGAACACAACATTTTCTACTTTCTGTTATAAAACATATCCAATAAAATCACATTTCTTCATAAATTTAGGCCAAAATGTATTCTGCTACATGTCTTTGGTAAAAAAACAAAATCTCAGTAAGTGTATATGAACTATGGTATATATATTTGTAAATTGAAAAAACCATGTACCGACCTTAAAATGCCCGGACAGTACGAAACCCCCCCCCCCCCCAAAAAAAAAATGACACCTTTTTGGAAAGTATTTAGTAAGAGGCATGGTGGGTGTTTTGAAGTTGCAATTTTTTCCACATTTTTTTTTTTTTACATACTGTCACCAGTGTAGTGGTGGATCAGGGATACCGATTGGTAACAGTATATTTAAAATAAAAAATAATAACTTTTTTTTAACATTTTTTTTCCTTTTTTTTTTTTTCTTTTTACATTTTTACTATTTTTTAAATACTTTTAATAGAGTAGTTCAGTGTCACCATAGTAGCACTGTACTACTCTGGGGGAAAGGGGGTGATCAGGGATTTTATTTTATTTTTTTACACTTTGACTGCGTTTACATTGATGAATACTGTAACAGCAATGTTTTGAACTGTCATGAATTGGTTACATTCATAACAGCTGTGATAACCAGTGATCTGTGATTGGCTACAGCTAATCACATGGTACAGAGTGCAGTGATTGCCCCAGGGATAAGGAAAAAGGAAAAAAAACACCTGTGAAGGATCACCAAGGAAGCAATATAGCAGCTTACCAAAATGAATTGGTCACCCAAGCTAATGGATAGACCACTGTGGGCTTGATAGTAATAATGAGGAAATCCACCAGGTGTCACTCCAATAGTGACAGATAACTCAGGTCCGGTATTCATTAGCATATAAAAGATGGTAATAGGAACATAGTGTGACTCCGTAAAAACAATGGATTTATTTAAAATCACAAAGTATAAAACTCACATTTAGGAAGACATCATATAGCATGTAAAGTTGTAGGTATAAGGATCCAAGTGTTGCGGCGTCTCAAACACCAACAGCGAGAAGCCGGCTAGTGGGGGCGTGGTCATGTCACGTCTGACTCCACCCGACCAGTTTCGTCATATGTTTGACGTCGTCAGGGGCATGATAATCAATGTACATTGCAAGGATTTTAACAAACTTTGTAGCAGAGTCCTACTTTTTTCTGTTCTTAAAGTGGAACTTTACCAATAACAACTTGATGGGAAAAAATTCTTTAGCAAGGAACATACATTCCACATTAATAATTATAATACCAAAATGAGTGTGTGCTGTAAATTGCCTCCAGCATTGTTGCTGTTTCCTGTTACTGTAGGCTTCCATTTTGCTGAAGCCCAGAACCCCTGAGCAATAGAAAATCTTTAGGCTGTCAGCAGATCAGCCTCTACATTTTAAGCACAGTGGACCTTGCTTTGTGCACTGGTGCGCAGTCATGTTGGAACCGAAAGGGGCCATCCCCAAACTGTTCACACAAAGTTGGGAGCATGAAACTGTCCAAAATGTCTTGGTATGCTAATGCCTTAAGAGTTTTCTTTACTGGAAATAAGGTGCCTTACCCGTCCCCTGATAAACAACCCCACACCATAATCCCCCCTTCACCAAATGATTTGGACCAGTGCCCAAAACAAGGTCCATAAAGACATGGATAAGTGAGTTTGGGGTGGAGGAACTTGAGTTCTGACCTCAACCCGATAGAACACCTTTGGGATGAATTAGAGCGAAGACTGCAAGCAGGGCCTTCTCGTCCACATCAGTGCCTGACCTCACAAATGCGCTTCTGGATGAATGGTCACACATTCCCATAGACACACTCCTAAACCTTGTGGACAGCCTTCCCAGAAGAGTTATAGCTGCAAAGGGTGGGCCAACGTAATATTGAACCCTACGGACTAAGACTGGGATGCCATTAAAAATATGTGCTTGTAAAGGCAGGCGTCCCAATACTTTTGGTAATATAGTATATATATATATATAAATATATATATATATATATATATATATATATATATATATATATATATATATATATATATATACACACACACACACAGTGTGTGTGCATGTATATGGTTATCACTGCCCAAGCACCATGTTTATTTACTTAATGCTTTTTAATGGATTTGAGATAATTCAGTATAATACCAAAAATTGTTATGTTTTTTTTTTGTTTTTTTTTTGTAAAGAATTTACTGAGCCACTTTATTTGCTTTTCTTTTTTTTTTTTTTTGCCATAATAATTGACTTTGAATTGTTATATTTATTTACAGAGTTCCTCTGCTGATTGAACTTGCTCATCTCTCACTGGAATTAAAATGCAATCACCTTGCCGCAGCTTGCATCAATGATTTGAAGTTGACAGATCTCGCTGTATGTTTCAGAGCTATTATGATTTGCACATGCTGTGTGCTGTATTAGAAGGGGCAATTTAATAGATGGATTTGAATGGCATTTTTTCTTTGTTAGCTAATTACAAAACAACTTTGGATGTTCCATCATTAGAATCAGGAAAATGCTTGCTGTTTCTCTGATTTTTTGCGTGTATTTGGCCACTCAGATTTTATTCACAAGTACCGTTTTCTGCTGTTCTGCTCACAGGAACAAGCTGTTAAATGGATTCTATTTTGTGGTAAATATTATACTGCAAAGGTGGTGATTGAGGAAGGGTACAAACTGCCTTGTCTTCTTCAATTCAATTTTAAAGGTTGTTATTCTGTCCTGTTCTGTACAACTTACCCCCTGTTCTATGGCTGAATGTTATCATGACAGTGCCTGTGCAATTTGCTTGTGGGAGAGTTAAAGGGGAATGTTAGAAGAACTGTAAAACATTGATTTGTTTGTGACCCCCCTCTTCAACCAGCCCCCAGAGTTTACTTAAAGTATAATTTTACCTTTTTTTATAAAAAATGAAAAGTTGATTTACCACCATACACTCTCCCCACCCCTCAGTCCCGCTGCACTTACCTATGTGGGTAAGTGGTGCAGCTAGCGCAGCAGCCCCAGGATTTGAAAGCTCTGCTTGTCTTCCCTATATTTCCCTAGGGCCTCTGGGATAGATCAGAGTGATTCCGCGGGTCACATAGCACTTGACCACTTTGTCCCGTCAGGATCTCTCTGATCCGTTCTGAAAGCCCTAAGGAAAGATTGGGAAGAAGAGCAGGGCTTTCAGATCCCTGGACGGTTGAACCAGCTGCGTGGGCAGTGGCAGCTAATTACCCACAGAGGAAAGTGCAGCGGGGACCGGTGGGGTGGGGAGGTTGTAGGGTCTTAGTTCACCTTCTTATTTTGTTTGATAGGCCATATACTAGTAGAATTTTATTTGAAATTTTTATTTGATTTTCTAATCATTAGTGGGATTAAATTGACATTCATTTTTGACTTTGAAAGAGCAGGATGCATAATTTTTCTTGAATAAACAAACTTATAAGAGCCGGTTCACACTGAGGCGACACGACTCCTTACGACTTCGGGGGCGACTTGTGCATTACCATGCACCACGACTTCGGAGCGACTCGCATGGACTTCACATAATGGAAGTCTATGCAAGTCACTCCGAGGTCGCCCCGAAGTAGTACAGGACCCTTTTTCTAAGTCGGAGCGACTTAGAAAGTGTCGGTCCTATTAGAACGGGTCCTGTAGCGGTCAATGGACCGCGAGGGAGCGCAGCCTGACAAGTCGCGCTAGTGTGGACCGGCTCTAACTGAATGTGTTTTTTGTTTAGTAAAGTCTATTCATTCCAAAATCAAAGGTTAAAAGCAAGCAAAAAAAAAAAAACATTTTGAAGCATTTTCTAACGACGTTTGTCAAATCATAAAATGTATTGAAAATTGTCATACAAATTTTCATACGAATGTTCGTACAAACGTTCATTGGAAAATCTCCTAGTGTATGGCCTGCTTTAACCTTGGTGCCTTAATTTCCATCTGTGCTAAAACCTGGTGTTGCCATACAACAATAAACCACAAGTTTGCACTAAGAGGACTTGCACTTTTATGGTTGACTTCCATTTTCCACCTATTAAAAAAATTGAGACACTGATTAGCTCTTGCTTACTTAAAGCGAAGTTCCACCCAAAAGTGGAACTTCCGCTCTTTTGTTTCCTCCCTCCCTCCAGTGCCACATGTGGCACCTTTCAGGGGGGGGAGGGGGGAACGGATACCTGTTTTTGACAGGTACCCTTCCCCACTTTGGGGATATGACACCGTGGCACCGCCCCTCGGAAGTTTGGCCCCCTCCTCCGCCAACGAGCCAATAGGAATGCGCAGTGCGCTTCGCACATGCGCAGTAGGGACCCACCCATGAAGCCGCAAGGCTTCACTGCCGGGTTCCCTTACCTGCAATGGCGGCGGCAGCACCAGACAGCCGATGGAAACTTTGGCTGCGGTGCCGACATCGCTGGACTCCAGGTTAGTGTCCTACAGTATGTGTAGCTGCTAACTTTTAATTTTTGGAGGGGGTGGAGGGAGAGGGATTGTGGAAAAAGAAACTGCTAGGGGAAATTCTGGGGGACAAAAGCAGGAACAAGGTAGCTAATTGAGCGTACCTTTCCTTAGTATTTTCATTGGCAAGAAAAATTGAAATGCAGTCAATGAAACGTAAGTGTCACATTGATTCCAGTGACTTGTGATGGACCATTTGGAGCTAGCTATACTAACTACTCATCTTATCTAATGTAGTTGCTGATAATCACCGGTGGATTGCAGATGCATACAGAAATAACTATACTCAAATAGTCAGGGAATATATCCAGATATGTGTAGGTGCATTTCTGGATCAAATTGGCAATAAAATAGGCTGCCATATTGCCACTACCGAATTCCTCAAAATTCATGCACTGTGGTACATAGAAAATCTTCTTCAGCTCTCAGGAATTGGGGAAATATTGTTGACAAGTTTGCCTTGCAGTTTAAAGTTTATCTAAACCCAAATCCACTAAAAATGTTCCATTTTGCAGCTTACCAGCCCCTAGATATCGCAGCTGAAATAGTTTTTTTCTTTTTAATGCTTTTTTTTTTTCTTCATTTTCACCTGGTGATCCTGCCAGTAACACACCTATTGTGTTAGGTCTTAAAACACTCAGTGTTGTCACACTAGGACAAGTGTTTTAGGACTAGAGTACAGAACACCTCCGTTTTCCTTTTCTTCATGGTTTAGGAGGGTGTTCTATAGTTCACAGAGCTCACCTTGGCAGAGCTGATATGGCTTAAAGTAAGACTGCAGAGTGCAAAGGACAGCATTGGATTTTTGGCAGGATTAACAGGCATTTTTCTGTTGTTATTGAATAGATATAATTCAGTGCTTTAAATAGTATATGTAACAGCCCAAAAGGGAACACATAATAGATGTTTAATATTAGGGTTTAAATAAACTTTAAAAATCATAAAAAAGGTAATTTTAAACATTTTCTATATTCTAGGATCAAAGAACTCTCATAACTTTAGAATGTCTACAGAGTGAACTTGAAGTTCTGTCTCTTGGTCCTCGGGTTGAAATGTACACCAAAAGTGTTGTTGAGGTATGTATGATTGTAGTTGATTTGTACTGATCTTACTTATTATGAAGTGTTGCACAGGACACAATACATCTTAAAGTTTATCAATCTGACACACTAAAAACATAGATGTCCCTGAAACAACTACCTATACTGATGAAAAGTCCAGTAGTAAAGTAAAAGTATTTAGTTCTGCTACCCAGTCAATCCAGCATCAGTAGAGCTCATGGGTGCCTGATCTGCAGTCTCACAGCTGTAGCGTGTATCCATAAAAGTGATCCACACCACGGTTGCTGCTCTGAAAATCTTGTTTATTGTGGAAACCACAATGTACAAGTCAGAAATACAGTGAGTTGAAGTGTTTCAGCCTACACAGCTTATGACTGATGCCATGTAGCCTGAAATGCATCAATCACTGTATTCCTGACTTGTATGTTGTGGTTTCCACAATAAACAAGATTTTATAAGGGCAGCAACCGTGGTGTGGATAACTTTTATGGCTATACTGATGAAACTGCTACATTGGGCTTCCTAGGCCACCATATGACTAAATACTGTTCTACTGGTATATGTTCATGTAAACTCAGGTTAAAGGCATCAAAGAACTTATATTTAGCCAGAACTTTGCAGCAGCTCTACCTTGACTCTGATCTGTTCCTTTAGTCTGGGTCAGATGGCCAAATACCAGAATTTGGTAAGTTGTGAAAGTGATTAATTATCCAGGTCATAGTATCTCTAGTCACATTCAACTGGACTTGTTCTGTAATGTTGAAGACATTTCGTCTCAGCATTTATATCCACTGGTGGGACTAACGCCTTGATCCAATCACCTTCAAAAGGCGGATAATACTGTCTAAAGACAAGATGGGAGGGGGGAAATTTAGGGAACCACTCTGTACTATTTACATAGTTCCATTGTTGGTGTCAGGAAAGGCTTCATCAATCAAAGAATGAAGCCTTCCTGACACCAGGGATGAGGTTATGTAACAAATACATGGTGGTTTTACACCTCTCATCCTGTCCTTAGACATTTACAATCACCCTTCTATGGTGATTGGATTAAGGTGCTGGTGCTGCCTGTTTGAATATAAATTCTAGGGTTATTTCTTGACACTCATTAGATTTGAAGTGGCTTGTAGAAGATATGAAACATTGTCAGCATTACAGAATAAGCACAATTGAATATGACTTACTGCTACTAGATACAGATTTGGTAAGGTGTATAGGATAAGCAACTATTTCAGGGCTTCAGGGGAATTCTGATTAGCTGAGTGCTTTTAAATGCTTACCATGTTCGGCTTTCCCTCGAATCAATGAGTTGGTTTAAAACTCACAAAGTGGGGGTGGTGGTTTTCGATCTCGAGGTTGAGTAGGTTTTGCCTCCGTCCCTTATATAAATAGAAGAAGGGGGTTTTTTGGTGTCTCAGGCCAATGTGATGGGACTTTGTGGGCAAGTAATAATATAATCAACGTAGTAAAAAGAATTTGGATTTATTCCATAAATCATATATTATTTATAATACATATATACATATTGTATGAGAAGTGATATTGGTGCTTGGGTTAAAGGCCCAAAATGTGAAGAAGAAGTAGGAAAAGATTCAAGAGAACCTGTGATATATGTGATTTAAGTGACAAAAATGTGGATGTTGTCTCTGTGTTTCCTGAGAGAATTCCAGGAAATGATGGTTCACAGAGTTCATCCAGATTCTGACGCGTTTCGGCTGTTTATAGCCTTTTTCAAAGGTTTGTCACCCAGTCTGTAATGTATAAACAATAACCATTTAGTTATTGAAAACAAATGCAGTTTTTGAGTTACACGAAGTAATAATTGGTGTTTGTACATACATGTTTTTTTTTGCCTTTGTTACTTCAAACTTTTCTCTCTGTGTCCTTGTAGGCTGCAGCAAGGAGCTGTGGTATACTTGATCTGGGTGTGGTATATATATATATATATATATATATATATATATATATATATATATATATATATACAAGTAAGGTATAATATAATATAATGTTTTTGAGGTATTGGCACAATATGTTTTGACATATTTGTATTTACTTACAATTATTTGGACATAAAGTAGTAGCCAGGTAGACTGGAAACTGTCCTGTGATGATTCTGTCTATTGCAAAAGAAATCCCATATTGGTGTTCAGGTTTTGTGCTTTTACATCAGAAAAAGTACTGATATGTGAAGTAAATGGTAACTTTCAATTGTGGATGGATTAAGGATCCTTTAAAACTTACTTTTTATCAAGTGTAGAGAAGATAAAGGAGGTAGTTCTTCCAGATGCTGTAAGCCTGGTCTGTCCTGTTCCCTCTCCTCAAGGGAAGTGAGGAGAGACGCTGGCTCCCCGCCTTTTTGAAGCCGTTCGCGCATGCGCATAGAGCGCTGTACGTAGACTTGCTTCTATGTCGATGACATGGTATCTCCGTACTGCGCATGCGCCTGGGTGATGCGCGCGCAGTACGAGCCAGTCCGACTACGGCCGCCGACACGGGATATGAGACCATGGATCATCTGACCGCAGTCAGTGAGGGAAGAATTGTGTAACCCTTTCTGGTCCAATCGAAGCCCTTGTCAAACACAAGGGCTTGCCGTGCCGGGTGCAGAGTAGAGGAAAAAAGAGATGTTTGCATTGAAAAACAAAGGGTACATAAATGTATTCATATAAAGGAAAAATAAACAAAAATCATCTTTCAATCAATAGAAATCATGCAATAATCCTAGTTTTAACAGAAGTTATAGATGTAAATATAGCCATAGGTGTATGACTTTTTGGGAGATGTTTCAGGTATATCCTATTAGCTTGGACATGCCTAAAGTTTCAGTTAAGGATTTTTATAGGGGCATTCAGTATATTCAATAAGTATAAAGCCTGATTCCCAATAGGGTTCCTTTCAAGGGGGTTATATGGAAGTCAAACTTTTTGTGAATGGATGTGATGTCTCTGGGGCATTTGTTTTTTGTCAGTTAATTAGGATTATACCTAAATGGTAATTCCTTATTATTTAAAGAAGACACGTGCTGTTTTTTTGGATACTATGTAGTGTGGGGGTGAATAGTTGGAAAACGGCGCTACCTAACGCATGTGCAAAGATGCGGGTGAGGAGGAAAAAAGTGCTTAGTGCGTGCAAAGTGACATATAGATAGTTGTGTACATAGGTCGATATATAAAACTTAGGCCAAGACAATAAATAAATAAAATAAAATAAAAGAGAAAATGTGAAGTGTGGTAAAAATGTGTGTTAAAGATGTATATAAAATCAATATTATAGTGATTTCCAGTAGGTACTGCTGAGTAAATGATGATTAATACAATTATTAAATAGGTGAATAATGTAGAATAAATACTGTTGAATAAATAATGTTAGGTAAAAAACGCTGGATGTATTGGTTATAAATCGATCTTAAATCAAAGGAGCAGTGAGGATACTAATTGTATACCTTTTGGGATGTAATTCTCCAGTTTAAACACTAGGTGTCACACTTACCCTAAGACCACAGATGTTAAGTATATGAGCCAAAAGACAGGATGTAGGTGAGATCCTCAAACCTGTCTACTGACGGTCCCCTCGGACCCAAAAAGATCCCATCTGGGTACAAAAGGGAGAAAAGAGAAAAGCTACTCAGTGTGATAAGTGTGGATCGGGTATACAATGTGATAGTAGCGACTCACGCTTGGGTAGATGCAGCAGATCCCTTCAGATATTGGCAGTCTGCGCCAAGGAAGCTCCTGCGTTCCAAGCCTAGGCGAGCTGCGGACCGGAAGTGACGTGGGTTTCCGCCCTACGTACGTTTCGTCATAGGACGTCTACGGGGAGCGGTACCCGTCAGTCGACCTCATCGTCCATAAATAGCCAGAGTCATCCCATCAGCCAATCATTCGCCCTGATACACACCTGAGGATGATTGTACGATAATGGAAAAATGGTGGAGTGTACAGGCTTATTATGGGATGTCTCTCTAGGCTATAGTGATCATCATAATAGATCATGCTGCCATCTAGTGGATCAATTTTAAATTACAAGGATATAAGAACAAAATTTTATTAGGAACGAATATGTGTAAAAAAATTCCGTAAAAATAATGTGTGTAAGAGGAGGAAATAAAAAATAGAAAATAAAATTAAAAATGGGCATCAGACATTTATTTAAATGTTTTTAATAAGGAAAAAATATAGAAGTGATGGAAAAAGTGTTTTGTGAGACATAAGGGTCCCAAAGAACATTAATGATAATCTGACCACAAGAAATTATATTGAAGAAAAAAATAATAATATTTAGTGTTAACGTCGATATATATATGAGTGTGTGAGTATATCCAAATAAAACATTGGTGAAAAGAATAGATGAATAGTATTAGTGGAGTGAAAATGAAAAATGTGTATAGAAATACACCCGTGAAATATTTATGGCTATAATGAAGAGTGGGAAGGGAAGTTTAAAAAAGTCCTCATGAACTGAGGTTAATAAAAACATCCAGCTGTTTGGAAATAACGTGTCCAATTACATTCTGAGATGACAACAGAGGTCCACCCATGGGGGAAATATAATAGTTATTCCTTAGAAAGCTTAAAATGTGGAGTGATGTTGGATGAGAAGGTCAAAAAAAATTCCATAAAAATAAAAATAAAAATAAAAATAGAAGTGGATATCATATGTAAGATAATAAGATAATAAACCAATTGATGCGTTGACTTCCATATCTCTTCAGAGATGGTAATCTTGATAGTAATGAAGAATTGATGTTTAAGCGAAAAAAAATTCCAAAAAGGTTAAAAACATTTAGGAGGCGTTAGACAGTCATTTATCAGATAGGAGAAGATCCTCAACATAAAAGATGGTATATTAATATTACCCAGATGTTAAATGAGGAGGCTAAAAAGAGGATGTCGGATGAGAAGGCTAGAAAAAATCTGCATCACAAATGTCGTAAAATCCATAAGAAATATCTAAAAAAATCAAAAAGTAGAGATGCGTATCGAAAAAGGAAGAAGGCGTGTGGGAACAGGCTTAAAAAATACATATATAAAACATATGTAAAAACATATGTAAAAAATATATATCAAGTAATATAAAAATATAAAAATCGCACATAAAGGATATCATAAAATGTCAGTAAAAAGGGGAAGTAAAACAAGATATGAAAACAAAATGTAAGAAACAAAACCAAAAGAGGTTAATTCTTGAGGTAAAATCCAAAGGGAATAAAAATGAGTTATGTGTCTGTGATAAAACAATTTAAATCAATGTCGGCATTTAATCCCTCAGGACGGAGAGAACGCATTAAGAAAATCCATTTAGTTTCATTCTTTGATATCATTCTTCTTTTGTTGCTACCTCTCCAATCGTTTTTTATTTTATCAATTCCATAAAAAATCATTCCTGTTGGATTCTGTGCATGAACCTCTTTAAAGTGTCTTGATAGAGTGTGTTTTTCAAATCCCTTTTTGATGTTCTTTATGTGTTCTCTAATTCTTACGAAGAGGGGTCGTGTGGTTCTTCCGACATATTGTAATTTGCAAGGGCATTCCACCACATATGTGACATGTGTACTCGTACATGTGATGGTGTCTTTAATTTTATACTCTGTACCCGTGACATTGGATTTAAAACTTTTTATTTTTTTCTGTTGTTTCCTGTTGTTTCTACAAGGGAGACATTTCTGACATCGGAAGAAACCATTGATGGCTGTGGGTAATAGGATCTTTTTGGGTGGATTAATTACATTATGCACAATTTTATCTCTTAGGGTAGGAGCTCGGCGGTAGATAAATGATGGTCTTGTGGGCAAAAATTGCTTGAGAGTTTTATCTGCTCTGAGAATAGGCCAGTGTTTTCTGATAATTTTTTCCATATCTTTATGTTGCTTGTTGAAGCCTGTAATAAATGCATACTCAAAGCTGTTACCGTTGTTTTTCTTTCTATTGTTATTTTCTGTGATTAAGTCCTCTCTTTTCATTTTCCTGACCAACTGTTTGGTATGTTCAAGTTCCTTCTTCTTGTAGCCTTTTTCTAAAAATCTGGTTATTAATATATCGGCCTGATTGTCGAAGTCTTGTATGTCACTACAATTCCTCCTAATTCGTAGTAATTGGCCTTTGGGTATATTGCCTAGCCATCGTTGGTGGTGGCAACTTCGTGTAGGTATGTACCCATTCTTATCTGTTTTTTTGAAGAAGGTTTTACTTTGTAACTTACCATCCTTTTTAAAGAGCTCCAAATCTAAATAGGCGATTTTATTGAGGTCCCAGTTTCCCGTGAACGTAATTCCATATCCGTTATCACTAATCTCATCAAAGAAAACTTGTAATGATTCTGGGGTGCCTCGCCATATTAAAATGATATCATCAATATATCTTCGATAAAATTTTAAAAAAGGTCTATCTACACTAAAAACTTGCTCCTCCTCCCACTTTTGCATAAAAATATTGGCCACACTGGGGGCATATCTGGCCCCCATGGCTACTCCCTTTGTTTGTACAAAATATTGTCCCTTGTACCAAAAATAATTCGAATCCATCGCCATTTCAAGTCCCTCTAAAATAAAGTGCAATTGTGCCTGTTTAAAATCGGTAAAATTACTCAGCGCCCACTCTACAGCATCTAAGCCATCCTTTTGTATTATGTTGGTATACAGAGAATTGACATCAATTGTGACCAGGATGTCATCATCCGTTACCTCGAGATGTTCTAATTCGTGTAACAACTGTTTGCTGTCTCTGAGGTATGATTTACCCTGGGGTACTAGTGGTTGGATAAATTTATCCAGGTATTCCCCTAATCTGGAGTGTACTGAGTTTATTGCACTTACAATTGGACGTCCCGGTGGCTTTGTTTCATTTTTGTGTATTTTGGGGAGGTAATATATAACCGGGGTTCTTGCTGCTTCCAACTTCAGATATTGGGCCTCCTTTTTGTTTAAAATATGCCCTTCCTTCCCTTTCTTTATATATGTGTCTAAAGCCTTCTCAAATTTTCTCTTTGGATCTCCTTTAAGTTTTTTATATGTGTTTTCTTCCTTGAGGAGCCTTTCCATTTCTTCCTCATATTCCTTTTTATCCAATATAACCAGACCTCCTCCTTTATCCGCTGGTCTTATCACAATTCCCTTCCTCTTTTCCAGTTTTTTGATGGTGTTCCAAGTTTCCTCCTCTTTCCTGTTCCGTATCTTTAAATCTCTTATTTCTTGTTCTACCATTCTTTTGAAAACCTCTAGGTTTTCATTCTGGGGGTTTTTGGGGTTGAATGTTTGATTTGTTTCTAAGAGTTGTATGTTTAAATTCCTCATTTTTCGTGTTTGTATTCTTCTCTTTCTTAAGGGCAAAAAATTTTTTTATGTTGAGCTTGCGGATATATTTTTGGAGATCTATGTATGCCTCGAATTTGTCCAAATTTTTGTTAGGCGCATATTTGAGGCCAAGATCCAAGAGTTTCAGTTCATCCTCATCGAAAGTGACTGTGCTGAGATTAAAAATTCCTTTTCCTAAAAACGTCTTCTTCTTTTTCTTTGTCCCCCCTCGTTTTCCTCTTGGTTTGCGTTTCTTTCTTGTTCCCTGAACCCGTTGTTCTGTTCCCTCCTGTATGGGTGGTAGCCTCCTTGTGTTCTGGGTGGATCCCCATCTCTCTCCTGTTGCGATCTGTATGGATGGTATCCTCCTTGTGTTGTGGGTAGTTCCCAGTCTCTCCCCTGGTAGGGTCTCCTTCCATTGTCCCTCCAATTCATGTTGCGTCCCCTCTGTGGTCTGTGTCCTCCATGTGTTCCACCTGGGTGGTCGCGTCTCGGGGGTGGTGGTCTCCAGTTGTTCCTCTGATTGTCCCAAAAATTTGGATTCCTTTGTGGGCCTCCAAAATTTCTTGGGGGTCTGCCTCTGTTCCCTCTCGGAAAAAAATCCCTTCTGGTGAATGGTTCTCTGTATTCGTATTGTTCCTCATTGTGATAGTCGAGAGGGGAAAACCTATTATAGGTATCAACCCGATATTGATTGTGAGTAGGCGTTCTATCATAATGTACATTCGGTTGTGGGCCATTTCTTGGTGGTCTTGGTTCAGTGGTCTGTTCATAAGGTGGTCTTCCCAAATTTCCCGGTGTTCTGGGAGTCATAGGGGTCACAGGAGTAGTGACCTCCATCCATGTATCATCATCCTCATCCTCAATTTCAGACGGTTCCCTTGATACTAAGTGGACAGGGTCCACACTAGTGCCCAAACCATTGTACAATTCATCGGATTGCCATTTATAGACTGTGTTGTTTCTATAGTCTAGAATGTCCCTCTTATATTTCTTCTGTTTTTTAGCTTGTATGGTTTTATCATATTTTTGTACAGCTTCTTGCAGCGCTTTTTCTTTATTTTTATACTCATTGGTTTCAGAATAAGGTGCCAATTGTTCCTTAATTTGTATAATCGTGTTTTCGATCTTTTTGAGTTTGTATTGCCTCCTCTTGATTATTAAAGTCAGCAGTTCTTTTTCACTTCTATTAAAGAAACCATACCATTGTTCCAGGAGACCAGGGTCTGTGATGTGGTCATTGGGGGATATGTCCCATCTAAGTCTCCTAGGTGCTATACCTTCCTTGGTGTATTTTTCCAATGTGGCAATGTCCCACCAGACCCTCAGTTGTTTTTCCATATTCTGTTTTAACTCTTTAAAAGATCCTTCCATGTCTTGCCTTTGTATGATGGTCTCCTGGTCAAAAATTTCCTCTATATTTACTGCTCTGGAGTTCATATACTTAAAAATATCCATTGCTGCTAGGTTGTAGTGACAGAGTCACTCAATAAGTTATAAACGGGGGGTTGTGAGAACCAGCGCTATGGATAAGAACTGACAGGCAGTAAAATATAAGGTTGCAGCCACCAACCGAACCCCTAAGAAACTTAGGGGCAGGAATATAGTGTGGGGGTGAATAGTTGGAAAACGGCGCTACCTAACGCATGTGCAAAGATGCGGGTGAGGAGGAAAAAAGTGCTTAGTGCGTGCAAAGTGACATATAGATAGTTGTGTACATAGGTCGATATATAAAACTTAGGCCAAGACAATAAATAAATAAAATAAAATAAAAGAGAAAATGTGAAGTGTGGTAAAAATGTGTGTTAAAGATGTATATAAAATCAATATTATAGTGATTTCCAGTAGGTACTGCTGAGTAAATGATGATTAATACAATTATTAAATAGGTGAATAATGTAGAATAAATACTGTTGAATAAATAATGTTAGGTAAAAAACGCTGGATGTATTGGTTATAAATCGATCTTAAATCAAAGGAGCAGTGAGGATACTAATTGTATACCTTTTGGGATGTAATTCTCCAGTTTAAACACTAGGTGTCACACTTACCCTAAGACCACAGATGTTAAGTATATGAGCCAAAAGACAGGATGTAGGTGAGATCCTCAAACCTGTCTACTGACGGTCCCCTCGGACCCAAAAAGATCCCATCTGGGTACAAAAGGGAGAAAAGAGAAAAGCTACTCAGTGTGATAAGTGTGGATCGGGTATACAATGTGATAGTAGCGACTCACGCTTGGGTAGATGCAGCAGATCCCTTCAGATATTGGCAGTCTGCGCCAAGGAAGCTCCTGCGTTCCAAGCCTAGGCGAGCTGCGGACCGGAAGTGACGTGGGTTTCCGCCCTACGTACGTTTCGTCATAGGACGTCTACGGGGAGCGGTACCCGTCAGTCGACCTCATCGTCCATAAATAGCCAGAGTCATCCCATCAGCCAATCATTCGCCCTGATACACACCTGAGGATGATTGTACGATAATGGAAAAATGGTGGAGTGTACAGGCTTATTATGGGATGTCTCTCTAGGCTATAGTGATCATCATAATAGATCATGCTGCCATCTAGTGGATCAATTTTAAATTACAAGGATATAAGAACAAAATTTTATTAGGAACGAATATGTGTAAAAAAATTCCGTAAAAATAATGTGTGTAAGAGGAGGAAATAAAAAATAGAAAATAAAATTAAAAATGGGCATCAGACATTTATTTAAATGTTTTTAATAAGGAAAAAATATAGAAGTGATGGAAAAAGTGTTTTGTGAGACATAAGGGTCCCAAAGAACATTAATGATAATCTGACCACAAGAAATTATATTGAAGAAAAAAATAATAATATTTAGTGTTAACGTCGATATATATATGAGTGTGTGAGTATATCCAAATAAAACATTGGTGAAAAGAATAGATGAATAGTATTAGTGGAGTGAAAATGAAAAATGTGTATAGAAATACACCCGTGAAATATTTATGGCTATAATGAAGAGTGGGAAGGGAAGTTTAAAAAAGTCCTCATGAACTGAGGTTAATAAAAACATCCAGCTGTTTGGAAATAACGTGTCCAATTACATTCTGAGATGACAACAGAGGTCCACCCATGGGGGAAATATAATAGTTATTCCTTAGAAAGCTTAAAATGTGGAGTGATGTTGGATGAGAAGGTCAAAAAAAATTCCATAAAAATAAAAATAAAAATAAAAATAGAAGTGGATATCATATGTAAGATAATAAGATAATAAACCAATTGATGCGTTGACTTCCATATCTCTTCAGAGATGGTAATCTTGATAGTAATGAAGAATTGATGTTTAAGCGAAAAAAAATTCCAAAAAGGTTAAAAACATTTAGGAGGCGTTAGACAGTCATTTATCAGATAGGAGAAGATCCTCAACATAAAAGATGGTATATTAATATTACCCAGATGTTAAATGAGGGGGCTAAATGACGAAACGTACGTAGGGCGGAAACCCACGTCACTTCCGGTCCGCAGCTCGCCTAGGCTTGGAACGCAGGAGCTTCCTTGGCGCAGACTGCCAATATCTGAAGGGATCTGCTGCATCTACCCAAGCGTGAGTCGCTACTATCACATTGTATACCCGATCCACACTTATCACACTGAGTAGCTTTTCTCTTTTCTCCCTTTTGTACCCAGATGGGATCTTTTTGGGTCCGAGGGGACCGTCAGTAGACAGGTTTGAGGATCTCACCTACATCCTGTCTTTTGGCTCATATACTTAACATCTGTGGTCTTAGGGTAAGTGTGACACCTAGTGTTTAAACTGGAGAATTACATCCCAAAAGGTATACAATTAGTATCCTCACTGCTCCTTTGATTTAAGATCGATTTATAACCAATACATCCAGCGTTTTTTACCTAACATTATTTATTCAACAGTATTTATTCTACATTATTCACCTATTTAATAATTGTATTAATCATCATTTACTCAGCAGTACCTACTGGAAATCACTATAATATTGATTTTATATACATCTTTAACACACATTTTTACCACACTTCACATTTTCTCTTTTATTTTATTTTATTTATTTATTGTCTTGGCCTAAGTTTTATATATCGACCTATGTACACAACTATCTATATGTCACTTTGCACGCACTAAGCACTTTTTTCCTCCTCACCCGCATCTTTGCACATGCGTTAGGTAGCGCCGTTTTCCAACTATTCACCCCCACACTATATTCCTGCCCCTAAGTTTCTTAGGGGTTCGGTTGGTGGCTGCAACCTTATATTTTACTGCCTGTCAGTTCTTATCCATAGCGCTGGTTCTCACAACCCCCCGTTTATAACTTATTGAGTGACTCTGTCACTACAACCTAGCAGCAATGGATATTTTTAAGTATATGAACTCCAGAGCAGTAAATATAGAGGAAATTTTTGACCAGGAGACCATCATACAAAGGCAAGACATGGAAGGATCTTTTAAAGAGTTAAAACAGAATATGGAAAAACAACTGAGGGTCTGGTGGGACATTGCCACATTGGAAAAATACACCAAGGAAGGTATAGCACCTAGGAGACTTAGATGGGACATATCCCCCAATGACCACATCACAGACCCTGGTCTCCTGGAACAATGGTATGGTTTCTTTAATAGAAGTGAAAAAGAACTGCTGACTTTAATAATCAAGAGGAGGCAATACAAACTCAAAAAGATCGAAAACACGATTATACAAATTAAGGAACAATTGGCACCTTATTCTGAAACCAATGAGTATAAAAATAAAGAAAAAGCGCTGCAAGAAGCTGTACAAAAATATGATAAAACCATACAAGCTAAAAAACAGAAGAAATATAAGAGGGACATTCTAGACTATAGAAACAACACAGTCTATAAATGGCAATCCGATGAATTGTACAATGGTTTGGGCACTAGTGTGGACCCTGTCCACTTAGTATCAAGGGAACCGTCTGAAATTGAGGATGAGGATGATGATACATGGATGGAGGTTACTACTCCTGTGACCCCTATGACTCCCAGAACACCGGGAAATTTGGGAAGACCACCTTATGAACAGACCACTGAACCAAGACCACCAAGAAATGGCCCACAACCGAATGTACATTATGATAGAACGCCTACTCACAATCAATATCGGGTTGATACCTATAATAGGTTTTCCCCTCTCGACTATCACAATGAGGAACAATACGAATACAGAGAACCATTCACCAGAAGGGATTTTTTTCCGAGAGGGAACAGAGGCAGACCCCCAAGAAATTTTGGAGGCCCACAAAGGAATCCAAATTTTTGGGACAATCAGAGGAACAACTGGAGACCACCACCCCCGAGACGCGACCACCCAGGTGGAACACATGGAGGACACAGACCACAGAGGGGACGCAACATGAATTGGAGGGACAATGGAAGGAGACCCTACCAGGGGAGAGACTGGGAACTACCCACAACACAAGGAGGATACCATCCATACAGATCGCAACAGGAGAGAGATGGGGATCCACCCAGAACACAAGGAGGCTACCACCCATACAGGAGGGAACAGAACAACGGGTTCAGGGAACAAGAAAGAAACGCAAACCAAGAGGAAAACGAGGGGGGACAAAGAAAAAGAAGAAGACGTTTTTAGGAAAAGGAATTTTTAATCTCAGCACAGTCACTTTCGATGAGGATGAACTGAAACTCTTGGATCTTGGCCTCAAATATGCGCCTAACAAAAATTTGGACAAATTCGAGGCATACATAGATCTCCAAAAATATATCCGCAAGCTCAACATAAAAAAATGTTTTGCCCTTAAGAAAGAGAAGAATACAAACACGAAAAATGAGGAATTTAAACATACAACTCTTAGAAACAAATCAACATTCAACCCCAAAAACCCCCAGAATGAAAACCTAGAGGTTTTCAAAAGAATGGTAGAACAAGAAATAAGAGATTTAAAGATACGGAACAGGAAAGAGGAGGAAACTTGGAACACCATCAAAAAACTGGAAAAGAGGAAGGGAATTGTGATAAGACCAGCGGATAAAGGAGGAGGTCTGGTTATATTGGATAAAAAGGAATATGAGGAAGAAATGGAAAGGCTCCTCAAGGAAGAAAACACATATAAAAAACTTGAAGGAGATCCAAAGAGAAAATTTGAGAAGGCTTTAGACACATATATAAAGAAAGGGAAGGAAGGGCATATTTTAAACAAAAAGGAGGCCCAATATCTGAAGTTGGAAGCAGCAAGAACCCCGGTTATATATTACCTCCCCAAAATACACAAAAATGAAACAAAGCCACCGGGACGTCCAATTGTAAGTGCAATAAACTCAGTACACTCCAGATTAGGGGAATACCTGGATAAATTTATCCAACCACTAGTACCCCAGGGTAAATCATACCTCAGAGACAGCAAACAGTTGTTACACGAATTAGAACATCTCGAGGTAACGGATGATGACATCCTGGTCACAATTGATGTCAATTCTCTGTATACCAACATAATACAAAAGGATGGCTTAGATGCTGTAGAGTGGGCGCTGAGTAATTTTACCGATTTTAAACAGGCACAATTGCACTTTATTTTAGAGGGACTTGAAATGGCGATGGATTCGAATTATTTTTGGTACAAGGGACAATATTTTGTACAAACAAAGGGAGTAGCCATGGGGGCCAGATATGCCCCCAGTGTGGCCAATATTTTTATGCAAAAGTGGGAGGAGGAGCAAGTTTTTAGTGTAGATAGACCTTTTTTAAAATTTTATCGAAGATATATTGATGATATCATTTTAATATGGCGAGGCACCCCAGAATCATTACAAGTTTTCTTTGATGAGATTAGTGATAACGGATATGGAATTACGTTCACGGGAAACTGGGACCTCAATAAAATCGCCTATTTAGATTTGGAGCTCTTTAAAAAGGATGGTAAGTTACAAAGTAAAACCTTCTTCAAAAAAACAGATAAGAATGGGTACATACCTACACGAAGTTGCCACCACCAACGATGGCTAGGCAATATACCCAAAGGCCAATTACTACGAATTAGGAGGAATTGTAGTGACATACAAGACTTCGACAATCAGGCCGATATATTAATAACCAGATTTTTAGAAAAAGGCTACAAGAAGAAGGAACTTGAACATACCAAACAGTTGGTCAGGAAAATGAAAAGAGAGGACTTAATCACAGAAAATAACAATAGAAAGAAAAACAACGGTAACAGCTTTGAGTATGCATTTATTACAGGCTTCAACAAGCAACATAAAGATATGGAAAAAATTATCAGAAAACACTGGCCTATTCTCAGAGCAGATAAAACTCTCAAGCAATTTTTGCCCACAAGACCATCATTTATCTACCGCCGAGCTCCTACCCTAAGAGATAAAATTGTGCATAATGTAATTAATCCACCCAAAAAGATCCTATTACCCACAGCCATCAATGGTTTCTTCCGATGTCAGAAATGTCTCCCTTGTAGAAACAACAGGAAACAACAGAAAAAAATAAAAAGTTTTAAATCCAATGTCACGGGTACAGAGTATAAAATTAAAGACACCATCACATGTACGAGTACACATGTCACATATGTGGTGGAATGCCCTTGCAAATTACAATATGTCGGAAGAACCACACGACCCCTCTTCGTAAGAATTAGAGAACACATAAAGAACATCAAAAAGGGATTTGAAAAACACACTCTATCAAGACACTTTAAAGAGGTTCATGCACAGAATCCAACAGGAATGATTTTTTATGGAATTGATAAAATAAAAAACGATTGGAGAGGTAGCAACAAAAGAAGAATGATATCAAAGAATGAAACTAAATGGATTTTCTTAATGCGTTCTCTCCGTCCTGAGGGATTAAATGCCGACATTGATTTAAATTGTTTTATCACAGACACATAACTCATTTTTATTCCCTTTGGATTTTACCTCAAGAATTAACCTCTTTTGGTTTTGTTTCTTACATTTTGTTTTCATATCTTGTTTTACTTCCCCTTTTTACTGACATTTTATGATATCCTTTATGTGCGATTTTTATATTTTTATATTACTTGATATATATTTTTTACATATGTTTTTACATATGTTTTATATATGTATTTTTTAAGCCTGTTCCCACACGCCTTCTTCCTTTTTCGATACGCATCTCTACTTTTTGATTTTTTTAGATATTTCTTATGGATTTTACGACATTTGTGATGCGGATTTTTTCTAGCCTTCTCATCCGACATCCTCTTTTTAGCCTCCTCATTTAACATCTGGGTAATATTAATATACCATCTTTTATGTTGAGGATCTTCTCCTATCTGATAAATGACTGTCTAACGCCTCCTAAATGTTTTTAACCTTTTTGGAATTTTTTTTCGCTTAAACATCAATTCTTCATTACTATCAAGATTACCATCTCTGAAGAGATATGGAAGTCAACGCATCAATTGGTGTATTATCTTATTATCTTACATATGATATCCACTTCTATTTTTATTTTTATTTTTATGGAATTTTTTTTGACCTTCTCATCCAACATCACTCCACATTTTAAGCTTTCTAAGGAATAACTATTATATTTCCCCCATGGGTGGACCTCTGTTGTCATCTCAGAATGTAATTGGACACGTTATTTCCAAACAGCTGGATGTTTTTATTAACCTCAGTTCATGAGGACTTTTTTAAACTTCCCTTCCCACTCTTCATTATAGCCATAAATATTTCACGGGTGTATTTCTATACACATTTTTCATTTTCACTCCACTAATACTATTCATCTATTCTTTTCACCAATGTTTTATTTGGATATACTCACACACTCATATATATATCGACGTTAACACTAAATATTATTATTTTTTTCTTCAATATAATTTCTTGTGGTCAGATTATCATTAATGTTCTTTGGGACCCTTATGTCTCACAAAACACTTTTTCCATCACTTCTATATTTTTTCCTTATTAAAAACATTTAAATAAATGTCTGATGCCCATTTTTAATTTTATTTTCTATTTTTTATTTCCTCCTCTTACACACATTATTTTTACGGAATTTTTTTACACATATTCGTTCCTAATAAAATTTTGTTCTTATATCCTTGTAATTTAAAATTGATCCACTAGATGGCAGCATGATCTATTATGATGATCACTATAGCCTAGAGAGACATCCCATAATAAGCCTGTACACTCCACCATTTTTCCATTATCGTACAATCATCCTCAGGTGTGTATCAGGGCGAATGATTGGCTGATGGGATGACTCTGGCTATTTATGGACGATGAGGTCGACTGACGGGTACCGCTCCCCGTAGACGTCCTATGACGAAACGTACGTAGGGCGGAAACCCACGTCACTTCCGGTCCGCAGCTCGCCTAGGCTTGGAACGCAGGAGCTTCCTTGGCGCAGACTGCCAATATCTGAAGGGATCTGCTGCATCTACCCAAGCGTGAGTCGCTACTATCACATTGTATACCCGATCCACACTTATCACACTGAGTAGCTTTTCTCTTTTCTCCCTTTTGTACCCAGATGGGATCTTTTTGGGTCCGAGGGGACCGTCAGTAGACAGGTTTGAGGATCTCACCTACATCCTGTCTTTTGGCTCATATACTTAACATCTGTGGTCTTAGGGTAAGTGTGACACCTAGTGTTTAAACTGGAGAATTACATCCCAAAAGGTATACAATTAGTATCCTCACTGCTCCTTTGATTTAAGATCGATTTATAACCAATACATCCAGCGTTTTTTACCTAACATTATTTATTCAACAGTATTTATTCTACATTATTCACCTATTTAATAATTGTATTAATCATCATTTACTCAGCAGTACCTACTGGAAATCACTATAATATTGATTTTATATACATCTTTAACACACATTTTTACCACACTTCACATTTTCTCTTTTATTTTATTTTATTTATTTATTGTCTTGGCCTAAGTTTTATATATCGACCTATGTACACAACTATCTATATGTCACTTTGCACGCACTAAGCACTTTTTTCCTCCTCACCCGCATCTTTGCACATGCGTTAGGTAGCGCCGTTTTCCAACTATTCACCCCCACACTATATTCCTGCCCCTAAGTTTCTTAGGGGTTCGGTTGGTGGCTGCAACCTTATATTTTACTGCCTGTCAGTTCTTATCCATAGCGCTGGTTCTCACAACCCCCCGTTTATAACTTATTGAGTGACTCTGTCACTACAACCTAGCAGCAATGGATATTTTTAAGTATATGAACTCCAGAGCAGTAAATATAGAGGAAATTTTTGACCAGGAGACCATCATACAAAGGCAAGACATGGAAGGATCTTTTAAAGAGTTAAAACAGAATATGGAAAAACAACTGAGGGTCTGGTGGGACATTGCCACATTGGAAAAATACACCAAGGAAGGTATAGCACCTAGGAGACTTAGATGGGACATATCCCCCAATGACCACATCACAGACCCTGGTCTCCTGGAACAATGGTATGGTTTCTTTAATAGAAGTGAAAAAGAACTGCTGACTTTAATAATCAAGAGGAGGCAATACAAACTCAAAAAGATCGAAAACACGATTATACAAATTAAGGAACAATTGGCACCTTATTCTGAAACCAATGAGTATAAAAATAAAGAAAAAGCGCTGCAAGAAGCTGTACAAAAATATGATAAAACCATACAAGCTAAAAAACAGAAGAAATATAAGAGGGACATTCTAGACTATAGAAACAACACAGTCTATAAATGGCAATCCGATGAATTGTACAATGGTTTGGGCACTAGTGTGGACCCTGTCCACTTAGTATCAAGGGAACCGTCTGAAATTGAGGATGAGGATGATGATACATGGATGGAGGTCACTACTCCTGTGACCCCTATGACTCCCAGAACACCGGGAAATTTGGGAAGACCACCTTATGAACAGACCACTGAACCAAGACCACCAAGAAATGGCCCACAACCGAATGTACATTATGATAGAACGCCTACTCACAATCAATATCGGGTTGATACCTATAATAGGTTTTCCCCTCTCGACTATCACAATGAGGAACAATACGAATACAGAGAACCATTCACCAGAAGGGATTTTTTTCCGAGAGGGAACAGAGGCAGACCCCCAAGAAATTTTGGAGGCCCACAAAGGAATCCAAATTTTTGGGACAATCAGAGGAACAACTGGAGACCACCACCCCCGAGACGCGACCACCCAGGTGGAACACATGGAGGACACAGACCACAGAGGGGACGCAACATGAATTGGAGGGACAATGGAAGGAGACCCTACCAGGGGAGAGACTGGGAACTACCCACAACACAAGGAGGATACCATCCATACAGATCGCAACAGGAGAGAGATGGGGATCCACCCAGAACACAAGGAGGCTACCACCCATACAGGAGGGAACAGAACAACGGGTTCAGGGAACAAGAAAGAAACGCAAACCAAGAGGAAAACGAGGGGGGACAAAGAAAAAGAAGAAGACGTTTTTAGGAAAAGGAATTTTTAATCTCAGCACAGTCACTTTCGATGAGGATGAACTGAAACTCTTGGATCTTGGCCTCAAATATGCGCCTAACAAAAATTTGGACAAATTCGAGGCATACATAGATCTCCAAAAATATATCCGCAAGCTCAACATAAAAAAATTTTTTGCCCTTAAGAAAGAGAAGAATACAAACACGAAAAATGAGGAATTTAAACATACAACTCTTAGAAACAAATCAAACATTCAACCCCAAAAACCCCCAGAATGAAAACCTAGAGGTTTTCAAAAGAATGGTAGAACAAGAAATAAGAGATTTAAAGATACGGAACAGGAAAGAGGAGGAAACTTGGAACACCATCAAAAAACTGGAAAAGAGGAAGGGAATTGTGATAAGACCAGCGGATAAAGGAGGAGGTCTGGTTATATTGGATAAAAAGGAATATGAGGAAGAAATGGAAAGGCTCCTCAAGGAAGAAAACACATATAAAAAACTTAAAGGAGATCCAAAGAGAAAATTTGAGAAGGCTTTAGACACATATATAAAGAAAGGGAAGGAAGGGCATATTTTAAACAAAAAGGAGGCCCAATATCTGAAGTTGGAAGCAGCAAGAACCCCGGTTATATATTACCTCCCCAAAATACACAAAAATGAAACAAAGCCACCGGGACGTCCAATTGTAAGTGCAATAAACTCAGTACACTCCAGATTAGGGGAATACCTGGATAAATTTATCCAACCACTAGTACCCCAGGGTAAATCATACCTCAGAGACAGCAAACAGTTGTTACACGAATTAGAACATCTCGAGGTAACGGATGATGACATCCTGGTCACAATTGATGTCAATTCTCTGTATACCAACATAATACAAAAGGATGGCTTAGATGCTGTAGAGTGGGCGCTGAGTAATTTTACCGATTTTAAACAGGCACAATTGCACTTTATTTTAGAGGGACTTGAAATGGCGATGGATTCGAATTATTTTTGGTACAAGGGACAATATTTTGTACAAACAAAGGGAGTAGCCATGGGGGCCAGATATGCCCCCAGTGTGGCCAATATTTTTATGCAAAAGTGGGAGGAGGAGCAAGTTTTTAGTGTAGATAGACCTTTTTTAAAATTTTATCGAAGATATATTGATGATATCATTTTAATATGGCGAGGCACCCCAGAATCATTACAAGTTTTCTTTGATGAGATTAGTGATAACGGATATGGAATTACGTTCACGGGAAACTGGGACCTCAATAAAATCGCCTATTTAGATTTGGAGCTCTTTAAAAAGGATGGTAAGTTACAAAGTAAAACCTTCTTCAAAAAAACAGATAAGAATGGGTACATACCTACACGAAGTTGCCACCACCAACGATGGCTAGGCAATATACCCAAAGGCCAATTACTACGAATTAGGAGGAATTGTAGTGACATACAAGACTTCGACAATCAGGCCGATATATTAATAACCAGATTTTTAGAAAAAGGCTACAAGAAGAAGGAACTTGAACATACCAAACAGTTGGTCAGGAAAATGAAAAGAGAGGACTTAATCACAGAAAATAACAATAGAAAGAAAAACAACGGTAACAGCTTTGAGTATGCATTTATTACAGGCTTCAACAAGCAACATAAAGATATGGAAAAAATTATCAGAAAACACTGGCCTATTCTCAGAGCAGATAAAACTCTCAAGCAATTTTTGCCCACAAGACCATCATTTATCTACCGCCGAGCTCCTACCCTAAGAGATAAAATTGTGCATAATGTAATTAATCCACCCAAAAAGATCCTATTACCCACAGCCATCAATGGTTTCTTCCGATGTCAGAAATGTCTCCCTTGTAGAAACAACAGGAAACAACAGAAAAAAATAAAAAGTTTTAAATCCAATGTCACGGGTACAGAGTATAAAATTAAAGACACCATCACATGTACGAGTACACATGTCACATATGTGGTGGAATGCCCTTGCAAATTACAATATGTCGGAAGAACCACACGACCCCTCTTCGTAAGAATTAGAGAACACATAAAGAACATCAAAAAGGGATTTGAAAAACACACTCTATCAAGACACTTTAAAGAGGTTCATGCACAGAATCCAACAGGAATGATTTTTTATGGAATTGATAAAATAAAAAACGATTGGAGAGGTAGCAACAAAAGAAGAATGATATCAAAGAATGAAACTAAATGGATTTTCTTAATGCGTTCTCTCCGTCCTGAGGGATTAAATGCCGACATTGATTTAAATTGTTTTATCACAGACACATAACTCATTTTTATTCCCTTTGGATTTTACCTCAAGAATTAACCTCTTTTGGTTTTGTTTCTTACATTTTGTTTTCATATCTTGTTTTACTTCCCCTTTTTACTGACATTTTATGATATCCTTTATGTGCGATTTTTATATTTTTATATTACTTGATATATATTTTTTACATATGTTTTTACATATGTTTTATATATGTATTTTTTAAGCCTGTTCCCACACGCCTTCTTCCTTTTTCGATACGCATCTCTACTTTTTGATTTTTTTAGATATTTCTTATGGATTTTACGACATTTGTGATGCGGATTTTTTCTAGCCTTCTCATCCGACATCCTCTTTTTAGCCTCCTCATTTAACATCTGGGTAATATTAATATACCATCTTTTATGTTGAGGATCTTCTCCTATCTGATAAATGACTGTCTAACGCCTCCTAAATGTTTTTAACCTTTTTGGAATTTTTTTTCGCTTAAACATCAATTCTTCATTACTATCAAGATTACCATCTCTGAAGAGATATGGAAGTCAACGCATCAATTGGTTTATTATCTTATTATCTTACATATGATATCCACTTCTATTTTTATTTTTATTTTTATTTTTATGGAATTTTTTTTGACCTTCTCATCCAACATCACTCCACATTTTAAGCTTTCTAAGGAATAACTATTATATTTCCCCCATGGGTGGACCTCTGTTGTCATCTCAGAATGTAATTGGACACGTTATTTCCAAACAGCTGGATGTTTTTATTAACCTCAGTTCATGAGGACTTTTTTAAACTTCCCTTCCCACTCTTCATTATAGCCATAAATATTTCACGGGTGTATTTCTATACACATTTTTCATTTTCACTCCACTAATACTATTCATCTATTCTTTTCACCAATGTTTTATTTGGATATACTCACACACTCATATATATATCGACGTTAACACTAAATATTATTATTTTTTTCTTCAATATAATTTCTTGTGGTCAGATTATCATTAATGTTCTTTGGGACCCTTATGTCTCACAAAACACTTTTTCCATCACTTCTATATTTTTTCCTTATTAAAAACATTTAAATAAATGTCTGATGCCCATTTTTAATTTTATTTTCTATTTTTTATTTCCTCCTCTTACACACATTATTTTTACGGAATTTTTTTACACATATTCGTTCCTAATAAAATTTTGTTCTTATATCCTTGTAATTTAAAATTGATCCACTAGATGGCAGCATGATCTATTATGATGATCACTATAGCCTAGAGAGACATCCCATAATAAGCCTGTACACTCCACCATTTTTCCATTATCGTACAATCATCCTCAGGTGTGTATCAGGGCGAATGATTGGCTGATGGGATGACTCTGGCTATTTATGGACGATGAGGTCGACTGACGGGTACCGCTCCCCGTAGACGTCCTATGACGAAACGTACGTAGGGCGGAAACCCACGTCACTTCCGGTCCGCAGCTCGCCTAGGCTTGGAACGCAGGAGCTTCCTTGGCGCAGACTGCCAATATCTGAAGGGATCTGCTGCATCTACCCAAGCGTGAGTCGCTACTATCACATTGTATACCCGATCCACACTTATCACACTGAGTAGCTTTTCTCTTTTCTCCCTTTTGTACCCAGATGGGATCTTTTTGGGTCCGAGGGGACCGTCAGTAGACAGGTTTGAGGATCTCACCTACATCCTGTCTTTTGGCTCATATACTTAACATCTGTGGTCTTAGGGTAAGTGTGACACCTAGTGTTTAAACTGGAGAATTACATCCCAAAAGGTATACAATTAGTATCCTCACTGCTCCTTTGATTTAAGATCGATTTATAACCAATACATCCAGCGTTTTTTACCTAACATTATTTATTCAACAGTATTTATTCTACATTATTCACCTATTTAATAATTGTATTAATCATCATTTACTCAGCAGTACCTACTGGAAATCACTATAATATTGATTTTATATACATCTTTAACACACATTTTTACCACACTTCACATTTTCTCTTTTATTTTATTTTATTTATTTATTGTCTTGGCCTAAGTTTTATATATCGACCTATGTACACAACTATCTATATGTCACTTTGCACGCACTAAGCACTTTTTTCCTCCTCACCCGCATCTTTGCACATGCGTTAGGTAGCGCCGTTTTCCAACTATTCACCCCCACACTATATTCCTGCCCCTAAGTTTCTTAGGGGTTCGGTTGGTGGCTGCAACCTTATATTTTACTGCCTGTCAGTTCTTATCCATAGCGCTGGTTCTCACAACCCCCCGTTTATAACTATGTAGTAACCAAGGTTTTTTATGAATGGATGAGGTTTCTTCTGGTCCATTTTTTCCTTATAGATTTTTTTTTTTTCCCGCTTGGGTTTCTTTGCATGTTAGTTTGTTGAGTTGTAATAGCCATGCAGTCATCCTGGGTTGGTTAGTTTTAGTCTGTTTTACCCGAGGAAAAACCTTCTAGGAATGGTCTGAAACTTTCTGTTTCATTTAGACCTGGAAATTTTGTTGCATTCAAGCGCCTGATCCATCTCATTTCCATTTGCAATAGTTTTTTGTTCCAGTCGCCTCCTCGGTGCGGTATGTGCATTCTTTCCTAGAAAGAATTGATAAAAAGTAAGTTTTAAAGGATCCTTAATCGAAAGTTACCATTTACTTCACATATCAGTACTTTTTCTGATGTAAAAACACAAAACCTGAACACCAATATGGGATTTCTTTTGCAATAGAAAGAATCATCACAGGACAGTTTCCAGTCTACCTGGCTACTACTTTATATCCAAATAATTGTAAGTAAAGACAAATATGTCAAAACATATTGTGCCAATACCTCAAAAACATTATATTATACCTTACTTGTGTGTGTATATATATATATATATATACCACCCCCAGATCAAGTATACCACAGCTCCTTGCTGCAGCCTACAAGGACACAGAGAGAAAAGTTTGCAGTAACAAAGGGAAAAAAACCATGTATGTACAAACACCAATTATTACTTCGTGTAACTCAAAAACTGCATTTATTTTCAATAACTAAATGGTTATTGTTTATACATTACAGACTGGGTGACAAACCTTTGAAAAAGGCTATAAACAGCCGAAACGCGTCAGAATCTGGATGAACTCTGTGAACCATCATTTCCTGGAATTCTCTCTGGAAACACAGAGACAACATCCACATTTTTGTCACTTAAATCACTTATGTCACAGGTTCTCTTGAATCTTTTCCTACTTCTTCTTCACGTTTTGGGCCTTTAATCCAAGCACCAATATCACTTCTCATACAATATGTATATATGTATTATAAATAATATATGATTTATGGAATAAATCCAAAATCTTTTTACTACGTTGATTATATTATTACTTGCCCACAAAGTCCCATCACATTGGCCTGAGACACCAAAAAACCCCCTTCTTCTAAAACTCACAAAGTAACATTTGGATGTATATCATACAGTAAGGGGGGTTCTAAAACTGGAGTGTGCAAAGTCTGGTGCAGCTCTGCATAGAAACCAATCAGCTTCCAGGTTTTATTGTCAAGGCTTAACTGAAGCTGCAGTTAGAAGCTGATTGGCTACCCGTGCACAGTTGCACCAGATTCTAAATGCTCCAGTTTTAGTATATCAACCCCTATGAGTCATAGTTAAAAGCACTGCTCATAAAATATTAAACAAATTCTTATCTTTGACAAATTCAGGTAATCAGTAGATGAATATTGAGAATAGGCGTGGAGAGTATTTATAACTATGCACACAATCACACATACTGTACATAGAACTTGTAGTTTCCAAAAATACCTTACCTAAAGGATGTTTTCCTTAATATAGGTACAGTTAAAAGTTATAAGGAAGCTGGAGACAACATTACAGGATGCAGTACATCTGGGCGACCAGATCTCAATTCAGGGTGTGTGCACAACTCTGTGGAATCTTTGTTTGCCTTTACTGCAGCGGTATCTGCGCAAGAACCTGAAGAAGCCTCTGGTGTCTGTTGCCGAAGCATTAGAAGACATAGATAGGCAAGTATTCAAATTATTTGTAGAGTGTAAAGAAGTCATCTAGACACAAATCAATATCTTATTAGACTGTTAGGGGTAATATAGTAGGTAGATCTGAGTCTATCTGGTCCATTGTTTACAAAGTGATACCCAGACCATCCAACTGCCATTTCTAAAGATGCTGGGATAACCAGAGGAACCTAACATTTTCTTTACATAATACCTATGGTATGCATTGCATACTAAGCATTTTACATTTTTTGTGATGTATAGGAAAAGTATGAGGGATTTGTTGAAAACCACATAACAGGCAAGGAGGTTCAGATGTTTGGACCTTCTTAATTGATTAAATGCCTGGTTCAAGTTGCCCACCTACAAATTGGCAGGAAACAGAGAGGCATCAGTTAGGGCGAGTGATTTGTAAAAGGTGAATCTTTCATGAGATGATATCTTGTATAAAAAGTTCAAAGGGTTTATGCATCTATTGGCAAAAAAAAAAAAAAACTATAACCATCAGCTTGAAACTAACTGTATTCTAAACGGTTCCTTTCTTACTGTGTCTTTATTCCCTTGTAATATTATTGTTGCTCATACCATTATCTTCTGTCTTCAGCTTGTTGACTGTGATGCGCTGCCAAATTCACATGGAAATAGCACAGATAGAGGATGAGGAAGATAGAACTGAAGTTGCCATAAAACACGTTCAGAAAGCTTTAGACCTTGATGGTACTGGACAATACCAAAACTTCCTGAAAATGTATCTGCATCGTCTTCAGCTCCGAGCTACGCTGTACATTAAACCACAGCGTGTAGAGGATCAGGCAGCCATGATTCTTGAACAGGTGATACTCCTCAGTGCCCTCTCACCATTCATGATCCAACAAGTTGTGATCAGACATTGTATTTATTTGATTGTGTTTTACTAATTCAATTTAATTATAGAACTAAATTCAAAGGAAGACCAATCGATGCTTTAAAAACTCATTGGATTAACTTTGAAATTGATCAGAAGTGATAAATGAAAGGAGCAGATTGAAAAAAAAAAAATGGATACTCCACTTACTCAAAAACCACCTAGTAATCGATCAGTAATCTGAGACGTTTTACTTTTTCATTTTGATCTAAAGCAGGGGTGTCAAACTCGATGCCATCGCGGGCCGCATCAACATGTTGGTCGCCCTCAAAGGGCCAGTTGCATCTGTAAGATTATATAAATATCTACTCTTTATCATATTAAATATATGCCTCGGCATTTGGTTATTACTGGTTTTAGTAATAACTTTAGACTAAAGCTGTGAAGGGCAGGTTCAGACCACCACAGAGCCCACTCACAGTCCTGTAGCAGATGATTCAAGTCTGAAAAGGAGAGTCATACACCACTGGTATCTTCAACAAGAAACTTTATTGAAGACCTCTCAGACAGAACATGGTTCTGCCATGGGTTTTCTGTCTGAGCAGTCTCCAATAAAGTTTCTTGTGGATGATACCAGACGTTTGCGACCCTACCTTTTAACTGGCAAAGAATTGTGTTATTTTAATAATAATTATAAGTAGATGTCGAAAGCACCCCCCCCCCCCTTACATCAGATGTCAAGAGCCCCCACCATCAACAGATGTCAAGAGTCCCCCACCCTCCCTTACATCACATTGCACCCCTTTTACCTTGTGAGACTGCTGGAAAGAAGCCTGGGGGTGGAGCTGGGAAGCTGAAAGTGTAGGGTCCTGAGGAAGACCAAAGAAGGGCTGGAGTCAGCTGTTGGAGTTTGCTGAATTCTGAGATCAGGGGAGGCAGAGATAAGGGGGTGCTGTGGCTACACAGAGAGGCACGGGATCTGTAGGAAAAGTTCTGTCCTCCTCTCTGCTGCCGACTACTGAGGTAAGAAAGCAGAGGTGGGCCTCTCTGCACCTGCACGAAGAAGAACAGGATCTGGCGGAGAAGTTATGTCCTCCTCTCTGCTGCCAACCGCTGAGACAAGGTGGGGGTGGTGCCACTGGAGAGATGTGAAGGCCACAGGAAATGGCCTGGAGGGCCGCATTCGGCCCGTAGGCCCCGTGTTTGATTAGTCAATTTTGCTGCAAGGTCAGGATAGAAATAATTTCTATCTGCCATAACTGACTTACTTTTTTGTTTTAAATGTGTCTTTATTAGAATTTTCCCATATTTTCAACTATTTTTTACAAATACAATTTACTAACAAAAACATGCTAGAACATAAAGAAAAAAAAATACTACTTAAGTTATAAAATACATGTCATGTACTTACTGTAGATCTTTAACTACCTGCTTGTTGCATCCTCCTTGGGAAAAAAAATGTCCTCAAACAAAAACATACAACCCAAAAATAAGAAAAATCCTATCAGAAGCAATTTTCTGTAGTTCAGAACTTTTGGAAGTAAAGTAGCCAATGCTAGTTCTTGTTTCATTTTTGTCACAGGCAAAACAGAGCAACTCTAAGGAATCTGTAAGGAAGAAGCGGCCATTACTTGTAAATGTTGGCCTTTGTCTGGCCCCTGATGTTTTTCAGATGGTTCTGGATAGTGAAAACGAAGCCAAAGGTAATCTGCCAGATACAGGTTGTGTGAATGTGTAGTGTACATTTTCAGGTCTGTATTAGGAGATCGATGATTAGAGATGGAATGTGGCTTTTTCTTTATTTTTACAGAACAACCACCAGCTAATGCTGATTTAAAGTGTACGCAAAAGCAAAACTTTTTTCTTTGAGTTTTAGTGTTACAGAGTATTAAATCGCCTATCAGATTTTGATTGGTGGATTTATTTGGGAGATGCTGGGTACAAAATCGATTTGGATTGAAAAGTTGAGAAAGATTCCATGCTGTAGACTGCTTATAAGCTCCTACAACTCCTCTAAGCCCCAATGAAGTGAGCATAATATAATCACTGAAACACGTTGGCTTGTCATACTGAAATTGAGCTGGACTTTTATAATGAAATAAAACATTTTTTGACTCTTAAATCGTTGGGAGCGCTTCTTTTTTCCTTCTACCTACAAGTTTTTATTTCTGTCTGTGTTGGCGTTGGCATATTCACCCATCTATGCCCTGATGACCATTGTAACTGGGACAGAAAGTTATTACAAATCTAAAATGTTTGTTACTATAGCAGGAATATAAAGAAAACCTATGAATAGGGAAACCCTGTTCTGGTAACAGCTGTCTAAGAGGAGGTTTCTTCACACTTCCTGTTGTGTCTTCAGAACAGGAAATGAAGGGAAATCTCCTCAATGGGACACAGTCAGCAAAAAAAAAAAACTCAAAAGAGGTTTCAACTCTTCATCGACCCATTAAAATCATTGCCTGTATATGTTATTGCATATACAATGAAGTACAGTAAATGCTGATTTCAGCTGTGAGCAATTCTGGACAATATTTTTCCATTGGAGGGAGAACGAATACTCCTCTTTTAATATGGCAAGCTCAATTTTTTTTGTTTCAACTGCACAAAATTAGCAATTGCATTCATGTGAGTAGTAACCTCAAAGGTTCACTTTAATTAAAACTGAAAATTAAGCTTTGAAGTGTATGCAGGGAGCACAGCCTTCCTGCCCAGTACTTTAGTTTTATGCTACCCAGGCATCACCGTAGTGCACTAGAACAGGGCTCGACAAACCCCAGGCGCCAGGTTGCATTGGCGACTAGAATTAGCGGCCTGGGTTACACTACTGCCCCGCCCGCGGTTGCGCAGTTTAGGATGCCGCGCCGGCCGGTAATTGAGGGCGCGGTTTTGCCGCCTGCTGCAAAGAGACGCTTCCATCTGGAAACTGGCGCCCTCTTGTGGTGGCCAGGTCTGCAACAAGCAGTCACTGGCATCGCTGAGATGGATAGTTTTTTTATTTATTTAATTTTTTTTTCCCATTTTCCATTTTTTATTACTTTTTATTCTCTCCCTGTCATGCCACACAGCCGAAGTTCCCTTTCACATGGGCTGTCTGATCAGGTCCGCCTGTCAGTTTTTCAGGCAGACCTGATCAGTCCCTCCAGTCTCCTCTATGGAGTGGCGGATATCCGCTGACAACTGCCGCTATCTGATTTTGTCGGCCCAAAACAGATGGATAGTGGTCCTACTTTCCATCTGTCAAATCAGATGGCATCGGGTTGAAATGGACAGGCAGTCCATTTCCATCCAACTGCCCTATAGAAGAGAGCAAGACTGTGTCCATGTGTCGCTGAGCAAGCAAATTCCACTTAGGTGCACGTGTGAAAGGGGCCTAAGGTGGCATGAGTTACTTGATCTCCTATCACCTCCAAATTGCTACACTTTCCTTCCCTAGAGAGCTACTGCCCATCTCATCATCAAGTCAAGTACACATGGGCCGAATGCTGGGCAACACCAGCCGTTTCATTAAAACTGTCCGCCATTCGGCCCGTGTGTATGGCAGCCAGTCCGACAGAAGCCGGCCATTCAGCATGCACAAAAAAACTGGCTCCTAACTTTTTTTAGCTGGCTCCTAGATTTCAAGCACATTTGTTAAGCCCTGCACTAGAATGCATGACTATCTTTTGCCATGTGATCCGAGAACCCCTGCTTGCAATGCAGGAAAGGCATTCTGAAACACACCCACTGCAGGCTTCTTGCCAACTCTTACACTTACACTTTACTACTACTGATTTAAATAGAACATCTCAATACTAAGAATTTTTCACAGCACACCTGCCTTGAAAATTGAATGTGATTGGTGATTCAGGAAGCAGAGGAAGTACATTCCCAGTGACCCTGTAAGGTGCTGTCTTGATTCTGATTACAGTGGTGATCGAAAGTTTGGGCACCCAGGTAAAAATGTGTATTAATGTGCATAAAGAAGCCAAGGAAAGATGGAAACATCTCCAAAAGGCATCAAATTACAGATTAGACATTCTTATAATATGTCAACAAAAGTTAGATTTTATTTCCATCATTTACACTTTAAAAATAACAGAAAACACAAAAATGGTGTCTGCAAAAGTTTGGGCACCCTGCAGAGTTAATATATTGTACTGCCCCCTTTGGCAAGTATCACAGCTTGTAAACGCTTTTTGTAGCCAGCCAAGAGTCTTTCAATTCTTGTTTGAGGTATCTTTGCCCATTCTTCCTTACAAAAGTCTTCCAGTTCTTTGAGATTTCTGGGCTGTCTGTCACGCACTGCTCTTTTAAGGTCTATCCATAGATTTTCAATTATGTTGAGGTCAGGAGATTGTGAAGGCCATGGCAAAACCTTCAGTTTACACCTCTTGATGTAATCCCCTGTGGATTTCAAGGTGTGTTTAGGATCATTATCCATTTGTAGAAGCCATCCTCTCTTTAACTTCAGCTTTTTCACAGATGGCATCAAGTTACCATCCAAAATTTGCTGAAATCCATTTTTCCTTCTACTCGTGAGATGTTCCCTGTGCCACTGGCTGCAGTACAACCCCAAAGCATGATTGATCCACCCCCATGCTTAACAGTTGGACAGAGGTTCTTTTCATTAAATTCTGTGCCCCTTCTTCTCCAAACATACCTTTGCTCATTCCGGCCAAAAAGTTCAATTTTAACCTCATCGTTCCACAAAACTTGTTTCCAAAATGCATCAGGCTTGTCTATATGTTCATTTGCAAAGTTCAAACGCTGATTTTTTTGGTGAGGACATAGAAGAGGTTTTCTTCTGATGACTCTTCCATGAAGACCATATTTGTACAAGTATCATTTATAGTGGAATAGTGTACCACAACCAGTGTCTGCCAGATCTTTCTGGAGGGATCGTGCAGTCAAACGTGGGTTTTGAATTGTTTTTCTCACAATCCTGCAAGCTATACTGTCTGATATTTTTCTTGGTCTTCCAGATCTTGCTTTAACTTCCACTGTTCCTCATGACTGCCATTTCTTAATTACAATTCGAACAGAGGATATTGACATCTGAAAACGCTTTGCTATCTTCTTATAGCCTTCTCCAGCTTTGTGAGCGTCAACTATTTTCAGTTTCAGTTTTCTAGACAACTGCTTAAAAGAGCCCATGGTGCTGATTGTTGGGGCAAGGTCAGATGAGTCTGGGCATATAAAATCTTTGAGAATGACATCACCTGGTCTTCCCAGACAATGATTGAGAACAATCCATGACACTGGCAGGTCTCAGCCTTGCAAAGGGGGCAGTGCATGCTATAAATTCTGCAGGGTGCCCAAACTTTTGCAGACACCATTTTTTTGTTTTCTGTAATTTTGAAAGTGTCAATGATGGAAATAAAATCTAACTTTTGTTTACATATTATAAGAATGTCTAATCTGTAATTTGATGCCTTTTGGAGATTTTTCCATCTTTCCTTGGCTTCTTTATGCACATTAATACAAATTTTTACCTGGGGAGCCCAAACTTTCGATCACCACTGTACAGTGGTTATTGGAAAATGAACATGAAGTTATAGTAAATGAACATTCTGCTTTTAGCAGAGGTGCATTGCTTGCTGGGTAGGAAGATTAGCAATAGCTATCTTCTGCATTTGTCTGTCGACATTAAAAAATAATTTCTTCCAGTACTTTATTGTTACTTGTGTGGATGGAATACTTACCACTTGTCTTATATCAGTCTCTATAGGCAAAGGTAATAAAGGACGTTTAAGCCCCTTGTGTATGAAAGCGCAGCATCATACAAAGTGTGTCTTGAAGACTGAAGGCCATTTAATCCGAACAGACAATAAAAATGATGCTGAGAGGTATGTCCTCTAATCACTTTCAGTTTTTCTTTTTTTTCTTTAATTATGAATAGTGTTGAGCGAACACGGACTGTATTATTCGTGTTCGTACCGAATAATTGGATTTTTTGTACCCGAACACGGACACGGACACTTTACTGTATGTTCGGGTAAAAATCCGTGTTCGGTCGTTTTATTTCCGGGTTTTGCATGCTTTGGCGCTCTTTTCATGGCGGGCTTTCAACAGCCAATCAACAATCGTTTAACTGGTGTGCCTTAAGCCATCCCAGCCATGCCTGCAAATGTCTCAGTAGCTGTGATTGGCCGTCTGAAGCATGTGACCAAGTCTTTATAAGTTCGAGGCAGCCGCAGCGGCGTCATTATGCTGCTTAGATTCAGGGACAGAGCACACATCAACGTGCTGGCTGCTGATTAGGGAAAGATAGGCAGGAAAAAACCATTTGTGTCCGGATAGAATTGAGGGACAGGTCGGAGTGTTTAGGCAGGGCGAGTTGTAGGCATTTTAGGGATAGAGTCTGCTGAATTATATAGGGTCAGTGTCTTCTACAAACTACAATCGATATTGCTGTGTGGGGGGTGGGGTCTGCACTCAATCCTGATCTACGATCTCTTCTCAATCCTGTTAGGGACAGAGTCTGCTGAATTTTAGGGAAACTGTGTTCTACAAACTACAATCGATATTGCTGTGTGGTGTGGGATTGGAGATAGGCAGGTGTCAGTGATCCACATCCATTTTTCTGTGTGTGAGCTGCAGTGAACACAATCTTTTTGGGCTGCAGTGAACACAATCTTTTTGGGCTGCAGTGAACACAATCTTTTTGGGCTGCAGTGAACACAATCTTTTTGGGGTGCAGTGAACAAAATCTTTTTGGGGTGCAGTGAACACAATCCTTTTTGGTGTGCAGTGAACACAATCTTTGTGGGGTGCAGTGAACAAAATCCTTTGTGGGGTGCAGTGAACACAATCTTTTTGGGGTGCAGTGAACAAAATCCTTTTTGGGGTGCAGTGAACAACATCCTTTTTGGGGTGCAGTGAACACAATCTTTTTGGGGTGCAGTGAACAAAATCCTTTGTGGGGTGCAGTGAACACAATCTTTTTGGGGTGCAGTGAACACAATCTTTTTGGGGTGGAGTGAACAACATCCTTTTTGGGGTGCAGTGAACAAAATCCTTTTTGGGGTGCAGTGAACAAAATCATTTTTGGGGTGCAGTGAACACAATCTTTTTGGGGTGCAGTGAACACAATCTTTGTGGGGTGCAGTGAACACAATCTTTTTGGGGTGGAGTGAACAACATCCTTTTTGGGGTGCAGTGAACAACATCCTTTTTGGGGTGCAGTGAACACAATCTTTTTGGGGTGCAGTGAACACAATCTTTGTGGGGTACAGTGAACAGAATCTTTGTGGGGTGCAGTGAACACAATCTTTGGGGGGTACAGTGAACACAATCTTTGTGAGGTGCAGTGAACACAATCTTTGTGGGGTGCAGTGAACACAATCATTGTGGGGTGCAGTGAACTCAATCTTTGTGGGGTACAGTGAACACAATCTCATACTGAAGGTTTGAGGGTGCTGCCTGTTCCATACTCCCCCTACTCCTCATCTAGCCTTTTAGGGGTACAAACAATAGTAATTGGGGCCTAGTGTGGTTGTGTACGTGTGATATACATACACTTTTTTGGGATCATATTTTCTATTCCGCTATTTAATCAAAAACCTTTGGGGATCAGTTAAATTGGGGGATAGTCTGTGTTGGTACGTGTGAGAGAGATCCACCTTTCCAAGTTGTTGGGGTTCATCTCATACTTCTGAAGGTTTGAGGGTGCTGCCTGTTCCATACTCCCCCTACTCCTAGCCTTTTAGGGGTACAAACAATAGTAATTGGGGCCTAGTGTGGTTGTGTACGTGTGATATACATACACTTTTTTGGGATCATATTTTCTATTCCGCTATTTAATCAAAAACCTTTGGGGATCAGTTAAATTGGGGGATAGTCTGTGTTGGTACGTGTGAGAGAGATCCACCTTTCCAAGTTGTTGGGGTTCATCTCATACTTCTGAAGGTTTGAGGGTGCTGCCTGTTCCATACTCCCCCTACTCCTAGCCTTTTAGGGGTACAAACAATAGTAATTGGGGCCTAGTGTGGTTGTGTACGTGTGATATACATACACTTTTTTGGGATCATATTTTCTATTCCGCTATTTAATCAAAAACCTTTGGGGATCAGTTAAATTGGGGGATAGTCTGTGTTGGTACGTGTGAGAGAGATCCACCTTTCCAAGTTGTTGGGGTTCATCTCATACTTCTGAAGGTTTGAGGGTGCTGCCTGTTCCATACTCCCCCTACTCCTAGCCTTTTAGGGGTACAAACAATAGTAATTGGGGCCTAGTGTGGTTGTGTACGTGTGATATACATACACTTTTTTGGGATCATATTTTCTATTCCGCTATTTAATCAAAAACCTTTGGGGATCAGTTAAATTGGGGGATAGTCTGTGTTGGTACGTGTGAGAGAGATCCACCTTTCCAAGTTGTTGGGGTTCATCTCATACTTCTGAAGGTTTGAGGGTGCTGCCTGTTCCATACTCCCCCTACTCCTAGCCTTTTAGGGGTACAAACAATAGTAATTGGGGCCTAGTGTGGTTGTGTACGTGTGATATACATACACTTTTTTGGGATCATATTTTCTATTCCGCTATTTAATCAAAAACCTTTGGGGATCAGTTAAATTGGGGGATAGTCTGTGTTGGTACGTGTGAGAGAGATCCACCTTTCCAAGTTGTTGGGGTTCATCTCATACTTCTGAAGGTTTGAGGGTGCTGCCTGTTCCATACTCCCCCTACTCCTAGCCTTTTAGGGGTACAAACAATAGTAATTGGGGCCTAGTGTGGTTGTGTACGTGTGATATACATACACTTTTTTGGGATCATATTTTCTATTCCGCTATTTAATCAAAAACCTTTGGGGATCAGTTAAATTGGGGGATAGTCTGTGTTGGTACGTGTGAGAGAGATCCACCTTTCCAAGTTGTTGGGGTTCATCTCATACTTCTGAAGGTTTGAGGGTGCTGCCTGTTCCATACTCCCCCTACTCCTAGCCTTTTAGGGGTACAAACAATAGTAATTGGGGCCTAGTGTGGTTGTGTACGTGTGATATACATACACTTTTTTGGGATCATATTTTCTATTCCGCTATTTAATCAAAAACCTTTGGGGATCAGTTAAATTGGGGGATAGTCTGTGTTGGTACGTGTGAGAGAGATCCACCTTTCCAAGTTGTTGGGGTTCATCTCATACTTCTGAAGGTTTGAGGGTGCTGCCTGTTCCATACTCCCCCTACTCCTAGCCTTTTAGGGGTACAAACAATAGTAATTGGGGCCTAGTGTGGTTGTGTACGTGTGATATACATACACTTTTTTGGGATCATATTTTCTATTCCGCTATTTAATCAAAAACCTTTGGGGATCAGTTAAATTGGGGGATAGTCTGTGTTGGTACGTGTGAGAGAGATCCACCTTTCCAAGTTGTTGGGGTTCATCTCATACTTCTGAAGGTTTGAGGGTGCTGCCTGTTCCATACTCCCCCTACTCCTAGCCTTTTAGGGGTACAAACAATAGTAATTGGGGCCTAGTGTGGTTGTGTACGTGTGATATACATACACTTTTTTGGGATCATATTTTCTATTCCGCTATTTAATCAAAAACCTTTGGGGATCAGTTAAATTGGGGGATAGTCTGTGTTGGTACGTGTGAGAGAGATCCACCTTTCCAAGTTGTTGGGGTTCATCTCATACTTCTGAAGGTTTGAGGGTGCTGCCTGTTCCATACTCCCCCTACTCCTAGCCTTTTAGGGGTACAAACAATAGTAATTGGGGCCTAGTGTGGTTGTGTACGTGTGATATACATACACTTTTTTGGGATCATATTTTCTATTCCGCTATTTAATCAAAAACCTTTGGGGATCAGTTAAATTGGGGGATAGTCTGTGTTGGTACGTGTGAGAGAGATCCACCTTTCCAAGTTGTTGGGGTTCATCTCATACTTCTGAAGGTTTGAGGGTGCTGCCTGTTCCATACTCCCCCTACTCCTAGCCTTTTAGGGGTACAAACAATAGTAATTGGGGCCTAGTGTGGTTGTGTACGTGTGATATACATACACTTTTTTGGGATCATATTTTCTATTCCGCTATTTAATCAAAAACCTTTGGGGATCAGTTAAATTGGGGGATAGTCTGTGTTGGTACGTGTGAGAGAGATCCACCTTTCCAAGTTGTTGAGGTTCATCTCATACTTCTGAAGGTTTGAGGGTGCTGCCTGTTCCATACTCCCCCTACTCCTAGCCTTTTAGGGGTACAAACAATAGTAATTGGGGCCTAGTGTGGTTGTGTACGTGTGATATACATACACTTTTTTGGGATCATATTTTCTATTCCGCTATTTAATCAAAAACCTTTGGGGATCAGTTAAATTGGGGGATAGTCTGTGTTGGTACGTGTGAGAGAGATCCACCTTTCCAAGTTGTTGGGGTTCATCTCATACTTCTGAAGGTTTGAGGGTGCTGCCTGTTCCATACTCCCCCTACTCCTAGCCTTTTAGGGGTACAAACAATAGTAATTGGGGCCTAGTGTGGTTGTGTACGTGTGATATACATACACTTTTTTGGGATCATATTTTCTATTCCGCTATTTAATCAAAAACCTTTGGGGATCAGTTAAATTGGGGGATAGTCTGTGTTGGTACGTGTGAGAGAGATCCACCTTTCCAAGTTGTTGGGGTTCATCTCATACTTCTGAAGGTTTGAGGGTGCTGCCTGTTCCATACTCCCCCTACTCCTAGCCTTTTAGGGGTACAAACAATAGTAATTGGGGCCTAGTGTGGTTGTGTACGTGTGATATACATACACTTTTTTGGGATCATATTTTCTATTCCGCTATTTAATCAAAAACCTTTGGGGATCAGTTAAATTGGGGGATAGTCTGTGTTGGTACGTGTGAGAGAGATCCACCTTTCCAAGTTGTTGGGGTTCATCTCATACTTCTGAAGGTTTGAGGGTGCTGCCTGTTCCATACTCCCCCTACTCCTAGCCTTTTAGGGGTACAAACAATAGTAATTGGGGCCTAGTGTGGTTGTGTACGTGTGATATACATACACTTTTTTGGGATCATATTTTCTATTCCGCTATTTAATCAAAAACCTTTGGGGATCAGTTAAATTGGGGGATAGTCTGTGTTGGTACGTGTGAGAGAGATCCACCTTTCCAAGTTGTTGAGGTTCATCTCATACTTCTGAAGGTTTGAGGGTGCTGCCTGTTCCATACTCCCCCTACTCCTAGCCTTTTAGGGGTACAAACAATAGTAATTGGGGCCTAGTGTGGTTGTGTACGTGTGATATACATACACTTTTTTGGGATCATATTTTCTATTCCGCTATTTAATCAAAAACCTTTGGGGATCAGTTAAATTGGGGGATAGTCTGTGTTGGTACGTGTGAGAGAGATCCACCTTTCCAAGTTGTTGGGGTTCATCTCATACTTCTGAAGGTTTGAGGGTGCTGCCTGTTCCATACTCCCCCTACTCCTAGCCTTTTAGGGGTACAAACAATAGTAATTGGGGCCTAGTGTGGTTGTGTACGTGTGATATACATACACTTTTTTGGGATCATATTTTCTATTCCGCTATTTAATCAAAAACCTTTGGGGATCAGTTAAATTGGGGGATAGTCTGTGTTGGTACGTGTGAGAGAGATCCACCTTTCCAAGTTGTTGGGGTTCATCTCATACTTCTGAAGGTTTGAGGGTGCTGCCTGTTCCATACTCCCCCTACTCCTAGCCTTTTAGGGGTACAAACAATAGTAATTGGGGCCTAGTGTGGTTGTGTACGTGTGATATACATACACTTTTTTGGGATCATATTTTCTATTCCGCTATTTAATCAAAAACCTTTGGGGATCAGTTAAATTGGGGGATAGTCTGTGTTGGTACGTGTGAGAGAGATCCACCTTTCCAAGTTGTTGAGGTTCATCTCATACTTCTGAAGGTTTGAGGGTGCTGCCTGTTCCATACTCCCCCTACTCCTAGCCTTTTAGGGGTACAAACAATAGTAATTGGGGCCTAGTGTGGTTGTGTACGCGTGATATACATACACTTTTTTGGGATCATATTTTCTATTCCGCTATTTAATCAAAAACCTTTGGGGATCAGTTAAATTGGGGGATAGTCTGTGTTGGTACGTGTGAGAGAGATCCACCTTTCCAAGTTGTTGGGGTTCATCTCATACTTCTGAAGGTTTGAGGGTGCTGCCTGTTCCATACTCCCCCTACTCCTAGCCTTTTAGGGGTACAAACAATAGTAATTGGGGCCTAGTGTGGTTGTGTACGTGTGATATACATACACTTTTTTGGGATCATATTTTCTATTCCGCTATTTAATCAAAAACCTTTGGGGATCAGTTAAATTGGGGGATAGTCTGTGTTGGTACGTGTGAGAGAGATCCACCTTTCCAAGTTGTTGGGGTTCATCTCATACTTCTGAAGGTTTGAGGGTGCTGCCTGTTCCATACTCCCCCTACTCCTAGCCTTTTAGGGGTACAAACAATAGTAATTGGGGCCTAGTGTGGTTGTGTACGTGTGATATACATACACTTTTTTGGGATCATATTTTCTATTCCGCTATTTAATCAAAAACCTTTGGGGATCAGTTAAATTGGGGGATAGTCTGTGTTGGTACGTGTGAGAGAGATCCACCTTTCCAAGTTGTTGGGGTTCATCTCATACTTCTGAAGGTTTGAGGGTGCTGCCTGTTCCATACTCCCCCTACTCCTAGCCTTTTAGGGGTACAAACAATAGTAATTGGGGCCTAGTGTGGTTGTGTACGTGCGAGATACATACACTTTTTTTGATCATATTTCCTATTCCGCTATTCAATAAAAACCTTTGAGGATCAATTGAATTGCGGGATAGTCTGTGTCGGTACGTGTGAGAGAGATCCACCTTTCCAAGTTGTTGGGGTTCATCTCATACTTCTGAAGGTTTGAGGGTGCTGCCTGTTCCATACCCCCCCTACTCCTCATCTAGCCTTTTAGGGGTACAAACAATAGTAATTGGGGCCTAGTGTGGTTGTGTACGTGCGAGATACATACACTTTTTTTGATCATATTTCCTATTCCGCTATTCAATAAAAACCTTTGAGGATCAATTGAATTGCGGGATAGTCTGTGTCGGTACGTGTGAGAGAGATCCACCTTTCCAAGTTGTTGGGGTTCATCTCATACTTCTGAAGGTTTGAGGGTGCTGCCTGTTCCATACCCCCCCTACTCCTCATCTAGCCTTTTAGGGGTACAAACAATAGTAATTGGGGCCTAGTGTGGTTGTGTACGTGCGAGATACATACACTTTTTTTGATCATATTTCCTATTCCGCTATTCAATAAAAACCTTTGAGGATCAATTGAATTGCGGGATAGTCTGTGTCGGTACGTGTGAGAGAGATCCACCTTTCCAAGTTGTTGGGGTTCATCTCATACTTCTGAAGGTTTGAGGGTGCTGCCTGTTCCATACCCCCCCTACTCCTCATCTAGCCTTTTAGGGGTACAAACAATAGTAATTGGGGCCTAGTGTGGTTGTGTACGTGCGAGATACATACACTTTTTTTGATCATATTTCCTATTCCGCTATTCAATAAAAACCTTTGAGGATCAATTGAATTGCGGGATAGTCTGTGTCGGTACGTGTGAGAGAGATCCACCTTTCCAAGTTGTTGGGGTTCATCTCATACTTCTAAAGGTTTGAGGGTGCTGCCTGTTCCATACCCCCCCTACTCCTCATCTAGCCTTTTAGGGGTACAAACAATAGTAATTGGGGCCTAGTGTGGTTGTGTACGTGCGAGATACATACACTTTTTTTGATCATATTTCCTATTCCGCTATTCAATAAAAACCTTTGAGGATCAATTGAATTGCGGGATAGTCTGTGTCGGTACGTGTGAGAGAGATCCACCTTTCCAAGTTGTTGGGGTTCATCTCATACTTCTGAAGGTTTGAGGGTGCTGCCTGTTCCATACCCCCCCTACTCCTCATCTAGCCTTTTAGGGGTACAAACAATAGTAATTGGGGCCTAGTGTGGTTGTGTACGTGCGAGATACATACACTTTTTTTGATCATATTTCCTATTCCGCTATTCAATAAAAACCTTTGAGGATCAATTGAATTGCGGGATAGTCTGTGTCGGTACGTGTGAGAGAGATCCACCTTTCCAAGTTGTTGGGGTTCATCTCATACTTCTGAAGGTTTGAGGGTGCTGCCTGTTCCATACTCCCCCTACTCCTCATCTAGCCTTTTAGGGGTACAAACAATAGTAATTGGGGCCCAGTGTGGTTGTGTACGTGTGATATACATACACTTTTTTTGGATCATATTTTCTATTCCGCTATTTAATTTAACTGGGCCTCCATGCGAGACCTGTGTGCCTTGTTGCGCTGTTTTGAGTACTCCACCAACATGGCCAGTGGCAATGACGCCGTTCTCAGCTTAACTATCCCACTTCCATGCCTCCTTGAAAAAACAATTCGGGCGATGATGGAAGAGGATGTGGCACAGGATGAGGAGGAGGAGGAGGATGAAGAGGTAACATTTCCAAGGCTTTCAGGGCAGTCATTCGCAAGGGGCTCCGAGGGTGGGTTCCTGCACACGCAAACGCCAGGGACGCAATTGTCCAGCAGGGGCACAGTTCTGGAGGATGAGGAGGATGAGGAGGAGGAGGAGCTGGAGGAGGAGATGGAACCATGTTCACAGCAGGGTGGCACCCAGGCCAGCTCATGGCCATCACTGGTGCGTGGCTGGGGGGATACAGAGGACACGGACGATACACCTCCCACAGAGGACAGCCTTTCGTTGCCTCTGGGCAGCCTGGCACACATGAGCGATTACATGCTGCAGTGTCTCCACAACGACCGCCGAGTTGCCCACATTCTAACTTGTGCTGATTACTGGGTGGCCACGCTGCTGGATCCCCGTTACAAGGACAACGTACCGTCCTTAATTCACTCACTGGAGCGCGATCGCAAGATGCGCGAGTACAAGCGCACGCTGGTAGACGCCATGCTGCTGGCATTCCCATCTGACAGCGGGGCCACAGTGGAAGCACAAGGCAGAGGAGGAGGAGGAGGAGGTCGCCAACGCAACCAGGGCACCGCCAGCACCTCAGAAGGCAGGGTTAGCATGGCCGAAATGTGGAAAAGCTTTGTCAGCACGCCACAACAAACAGCAGCACCAGCAGCTCAGATGGAACGTCTTAGCAGGAGGCAGCATTTTACCAACATGGTGGAGCAGTATGTGTGCACACGCCTACATGTAGTGAATGACGGGTCTGCCCCCTTCAACTTCTGGGTCTCCAAATTGGGCACATGGCTTGAGCTTGCCCTTTACGCCTTGGAGGTGCTGGCGTGCCCTGCAGCCAGTGTATTATCTGAACGGGTATTTAGCACGGCTGGGGGCGTTATAACAGACAAGCGCAGCCGCCTGTCCAGAGACAATGTGGACAAGCTCACGTTCATTAAAATGAACCAGGCATGGATCCCACGGGACTTTTCCGTACCTTATGCAGAATAGCAATGGATACCGACCTTACCCACCCATTGTTCCATTTTTGCTCTTTCTCACTCTTTTGGGGTGTACCCTCATTTAAAATTTTTGAAAAGAAGCAGTGTTGGCTACCTCGTCCTCCTCCTCAGGGCCAGATTAATGTAGGGGCTATTGGAGCTGCAGCTCCAGGCCCCTACCTTTTATATAGGCCCCGGGTTGGCCATATTCACTGTTACCGCTCTTCTGTCACTTGTAAACACAGAAGTCTGGCTTCTATGCTCGCTTCCCCAGGCAGCACCCTCAGAACCTCCCCACACAGCGTGAAGGCCGGACAAGGAGGGACAGTTGGCGATGCATGGATGTGTTTATGGGCTTCAGAGACAGCATCCCATGTTGAATTAGGCATGCATGGCTGCACCCTTCCTCCTCTGGGTGCATGGCAAGGCACGGCCCTTAAGGCCCTTCAAAATCCTCAGCACCAAGCCCATGATGCTGTTAATCCGGCCCTGGTCCTCCTCCACCGCCGCTTCCACCTACACCGCCCATAGGTGTGCACAGCCTATTGCATTAAGGTGTGCACCCCAAAGTTGAAATACACATGCATGTGTTTGCCAGCAGGGAGAGTAATGTATCGGGGCCATGTACCTGTAGGCAAGGAGAAATAGAGCAGAGCAGGTCCCAGGGAGATCTTTCCCATCTCCTCACTGGCAATGCTATGTGCCCTAGGTGATTAGGGTGTGCCCAGGCACACCCAGCACACCCTGTGCGCACGCCTATGTCACCGCCACATCCACCACCACCTCAACCTCCCTCCTACTCCATATGGGCCTCGTCCTTCAGAGATGAAGAAGAACATTGTTTTATTTTTCTGTTTTTTTTTGTTGTTTTAAGTTATTTCCCTATCCACATTTGTTTGCAGAGCACTTGCCATGCTCTTAATTACGTTTTGCTGCCATTTGCAGCACTCTAGCCCTTTCCTTTGGTGTTTTAGAGCCATTTTAGTGCCTTAAAGTTCGGGTCCCCATTGACTTCAATGGGGTTCGGTGTCCGGGAAAAGTTCGGTAAAAGTCCGGGACACGGACCCGGACTTTTTTTTAAAGTTCGGCCGAACCCGTCGAACACGGACATCTAGGTGTCCGCTCAACCCTAATTATGAAGCGTTCTATTTATAAAACAATTGTGATGAACATTCACACAATTATGCTGAATTTCCTTTATCATGTGTAATAACTATATCGCCAATACCATCTTGTGGCCACAATACATTTTTGATTTCTGGAAAAAAAACATATTATGGCCACCGGGTAGTGATGACAGTATAGGAACTACACATGTTAGAGAATGTACGGCAATTTTCTCCCTGATTCTGCAGATGTTTGTCATATCCACACAGCAAACCTTTTATACCCCTTAGTACCTGTGCTTCCTTCTTTGGTTACCACATTATAAATCTGCTTTGTAAGTCAGCTGCAAAATAGCAGGTACTAAATTGTGGGTAAAAATTGAATTTGTTTTTAGAAAACTACCTAGTAAAACAAAGCTTTAACCACTTTACCACTAGAGCATTTTGCTGTCTTACGTCTGGGCCACTTTTTGCGATTCGGCGCTGTGCGACTTTAACTGACAATTGCGCGGTCATGTGACGCCGTACCCAAACAAAATTTACGTCCTTTTTTTCCCACAAACAGAGCTTTCTTTTGGTGGTGTTTGATCACCTGTGCGATTTTTACTTTTTGCGCTATAAACAAAAAAAGAGCGTTTATTTTGAAAAAAATATCAATATTTTTAACATTTTTTTATATGAAATCCCCCCCAAAAAAGATGTAAAAAACAATTTTTTTTTAAATTTTTGGCCAATTTGTTTTCTGCTACCTATGTTTGGTAAAAAAAATCGCAATAAGCGTATTTTGATTGGTTTGCGCAAAATTTATTGCGTTTACTAACTAAGGGAAAGATTTCTGTCATTTTTGGTGTTTTTTTTTTTTAACGAGTAATGGCGGCGATCTGCGATTTTTTTTTTTTTTGCGGGACTGCGACATTGCGGCGGACAGATCGGACCCTTGACTGACATTTTTGACACTTTTGGGGGTACCAGTGACATTACTGCAGTAATCCAGTGCTATAAATATGCACTGCTACTGTAAAAATGACACTGGCAGGGAAGGGGTTAATTTTATTGGAGAGGGAGGGGTTAATGTATGCCTGGTGCTTACTAACGTGTGGGGGGGGAGGTGACTGAGTGAGCCAGGGACAGATCGGATGTTCAGCTATGCTGAACACTCCGATCTGTCACTCCCTGTCACTTAGGAGATCCGCCCGCTGTGTTTACACAGGCGAGCGGATCTTCAAACTGGATTCCCCGACGATCGGGGCAGAGCAGCGGCGATCGCCGCCGCTCCTCCCCTGGCCCGACTCCCGCTGTGAATGAAAACAGCGGGAGCGCCGCCTATAGGGGGAGGAGTCTAGCGACGTAGGTCTACGTCGCTAGACGATAACGAGCCACTGTGCCGCAGTAGCAGCACAGTGGCTAGTGGTAAAGAGGTTAAATTGTATGGGTCACTAAACATAAAGACATAATTCTCCCAAAACAGTTTATGTAAAGAGGTTAATAGTATTGTTTTTGGGTCAATATGCCACAGTTGCAGAATATTATCTATGACAAGAAGGACCATAGGACAAATAAAATGAGTATATAAGCTATAAGAGGTAGCTGACAGCAAACGATGGCAGCTTCAGTTTTTCTCTCACCAGTATCTTCTGGAGTCCACCTAAAGTGGCAATGCATATACAGTACCAACTTTGTCAAAGTTAGTGCTTAAAGCTGAACTGCAAGAATGATCTTAACTGTATACTTACATTTGTAAAATTTTGCACAATGTAAGTATGCCTATCTCACACATGATGGATCAGTCAGCGCTACTACAGTGATCACCACTATCTTTGGGTCTTGCCTAGGTTCTGTGTGAGTGGCTTTCCCTCTGTACAATGACCACAAGGGGTCACTTGATCAGCAACACCAGCATTCATTAAAATATTTGTTTTTTTCTTAACAAATACAAGGCATTTTCTGATTGGACAAAGTGGTGAGAAGGGGTGGTGATGTCACCATCTCCACCTCATCCAATCAGAGGAGGCCTTGCATTCCTTTAAAAACCCTTCTGCTTTAAATGATCCTTCCCCTGTTGTCACTGTGCAGAGGGAAAGTTGCTTGCACACAACCTGAGCTGGACCCAGAAGATTGCTGCTATGTCCTGTAGTAGTACCAAATACTTCCGCTATTGTCAGCTCCCCCAGTGGACCATCAGGCATGAGATATGCATACTTGCATTGTTCCCAGCTAGAAAAATGTCAGTATGCAATAGAGATAATTCACATAGTTCAGTTTTAAGCATGGCCATATGCACATTGCTTCTCTGGGATAATGCCTGTGTTTGCTGATAGATTGCTTAGGTACCAGTCCTCACCCCTTGGGATGAGAATTGGGAGTCCATCGTTTTTTTTCTGACAGTATTTCTTTGTAAAATGCATGCAGCATTATATTGCTACTTACAGTTCAAAGCAGTAACCTCTGGGTGTCTGCCTGTTATTACTAATCTCCTGGACTTCTGTGGCTCTGTAAAGGGGCACTCTTTACATCTAGATGATAAGAGCTTTAGCCTCCATGTAGGAAAGGCTTCTTCAAACTAAGAGCTGTAAAAACGTAGAATATGTCCCCTCAAGCACTAGTTCTGGCCAGCTTAATAGATTATTTAAAGAAAAAAAAGGATTGAAAGCATTCCTAAATGCACCAACTATAACTGGATACCAACATTTGTAGGTGATAACATCAGAGATTGTTGATCCAGGGATTAGCTGATTGCCCTCTAGGGCAGTGGTCCTTAACCCTGGTCCTCAGGGCCCACTAACAGATCAGGTTGCAAGATAACTGAAATACATCCCAGGTGATATAATTTGCTGCTCAGTGATTGCAGTAATCTATTCTTCATCTCCCCAAGGTAATACTTAAAATCTGGCCTGTTAGTGGGCCCTGAGGACTGGAGTTGAGGATCACTGCTCTAGGGGACCAGGAAATAATTTTTTCCCTGGTGAAGCAAATTGAACCACGCTTCATTGAGGGATTTTGTTGCCTTCCTTTAGGATCAACTGTGGAAAAGAGATTGTGTATATGGAGGTTTTCCATTTATTTATTTAATATTGGTTGAGCTAGATTGACTTATGCCTTTTTTTAACCTAACTATGTAAAATCCAACCAGTTTCCATAGCCACAGGCTCTGGTCTGCTCCTGCTTGTGCTTTGCTATTAAAGGGTGGCTTCACTAACCTGTAGCAAGAATAGTGAGCTTGCCAAATTTAGGTCCTTTGGAAGCATGTCAGAACATCTATCTAGTTATGGCTTTGGGGATGTTGAACAGGGGATCTGAATTGAGGGGTAGGTAAAGGGAGGTCTAAGAAAAGTGGGAGAATGCACTGCTCACAAAGTAACCCGTGGGATCATTGGCTGCTGTAGAAAGCTGGGTACCCGCCTGGTCCGTAACCGAGTCCACAATAGCGAAAAAAGACAAATAGTGGCACTTCCAGCATATAAAAGAAATCTTTTATTGTAAATCAATTAAAAACAGAGACAGACGATCCACATACAGCTCCCAAGAGATCAGCAAACGCGTTTCACACTGCTGTACTTAATCATTGATTAAACACAGCTGTGTGAAACGGGTTTGCTGATCTCTTGGGAGTTGTATGTGGATTGTGTGTCTCTGCGTTGAATGGATTTACAATAAAGGATTTATTCTATACGCTGGAAGTGCCGCCATTTCTCTTTTCTCACTATTTAAGTAAAGGGTGGTGCCTGTCTTTAAATGTAAGTAGCAGTTTGATAGGTAAGCCCGGAAGTACATTTTAAAGTAGCAAATAAACACATAGTTGACTTCCTGCCAACTGGGCACAATATTCCTTTGCATCCTGGTCTTCTTTCATAACTAATATCCAGGCATTTTTTGTGGTTCTTTTATTATTATTATAATTATTTGTACTGATCTATGTTATGTCAAATCGAGGAGACAAAAATCGAGAAAATATTTTTACTATACTATATTGTACTTCATGATTAATAATTTTTATTACATCCTACTGAACCTTTTTCATGGTTGTTGATGTTGCATTAGGGCCAGACTCTGGGCAGATTTGGCCAAAGTTGCTCGGAAACAGGAGGTCTGGGACGTGTGTAGGACAGCGTGCAGATTTTGCCTCTTATATGATGATGGGCGCTGGAATGTGCCCACACAAGCTGTTTGTAAGTTTACTTTCTTTTTTCAATCATTCATAATATATGCAACATCTTTGACATGTCTAACCTTTTTATTCTCTGAAGTGTAAAATGATAAGTATGTGCTATACATTTGTTTTAAAGATGGATGGGTATCAAAGAGTTAAACATCTGGTGTGTGAATTATGCAGGTCTACTGTCTACCATGACTGTAGAAAATATTGTGTACAAGCATGTATACGGTCATTGGTTTGTGTCAACTTTAATTTTACTGCTTTTAGGTTTTCAAATCAAAGTTTTATATTTGTTTTGGGTGTGTGTGAGCAGTTGTGCATGTCAACTAGTCAACCTCTATGCAAGAAAACGAGTTGCCTGGAGAGTGACTCAACGGCACCACATCCCAATATGGATAGACAAGAAAATCAACCCGCAAAGGGGAAGAAAAAATGGGGATTTTTAAGGTGCTAGTAAATTTAACATCAGAACATTATTTAAAACATACAAGTTTTATTTTAAAGGTTAAAAGAAATTAACCAAAAAATAGACAGACATACAACATAATTAAAACCAGTTAATTGTTTGCTGTATACATTATTGAAAAAATTCATATATATATATATTTGCGATAGTGTCAAGGAGTAGCAATCCCGACATGTTTCACCAGAACGGTTTCTTTCAGGGATAGATTTTAGGCTATTTTTAAAATAAAAAAATATATATAAGAAATAAAAGTATATACAATATCAGCTACTGAATACATTTTATATACACATCTAGATATTATTCATTTGATATACAACATTACAATAATGAATATGTTTGATTGAATACATTTAACACATGAGTGTCAATATCAAAAGAGCATTTATATGTTTTCAAAATACATATTGTTGAAAAAAAAAGGGTTGTTTGGACCAATAATCAATAAAATAAAATAAAGAGGATGCTTACCCAAGGTGAGGCGTTTGTGGATTTAAATATATATACATACATATATATATATATATATATATATATACTGTATATATATATATACTGATATATACAGTATATATATATATATATATATATATATATATATATATATTTTTTTTTTTTTTTTTTTCATTAATTTGTCTCTATCCTGTGTTCAGACGTCAGAATGAGATCTTCCATTTTATTGATCTCTTCGACTTTACGTATGCAGTCACTGATAGTCGGGGGAAGTTGGTTCTTTCAGAACAGTGGGATGCAAGATTTGGCGGTGTTCAAAATGTGGCGTAACAGAGATTTCTTAGATTTCTGCACCGGAATGGTGGATAGATGGAGTAAAAAGAAAGCAGGTTCATTAGGTATCTTGTAGTCGTTAAAGTCCTTAGCAAGGGTTCGGACAGCCGTCCAAAAGTGAGTTTTGGGCAAGTCTAGAAAATGTGTAGCAAAGTTCCCCGTTCCCTCCGGCACCTCCAGCAAAGATCTGAGGTCTGCGGGTAAAATTTATGAAGTTGAGTGGGCACGTGATATCAACGCATCAGTATCTTCAATGACAGCAGGGAGATATTGTGTTTCTGTTGATCCGTGAAGGTGCGGTCAAGGTCTGCCTCCCACTTCAACGGCTCTTTAGACTTTAAAGGAAGTGGCTGTAAACATGTGACATGAGCGTTTTCACCTGCATTTTTGCGCTTAACAACTGTTCTCTGTAATCCTCTCTTCCCACTCAGAAGTCTGCATACACATACAAAAATGGCTGTAAAATACTTGCAACAAAATCTTGTATAAGCACTTACTTCATGCCTACTCGGTATTAATGTAGGCTAAGGGCTCATTCATATGGACTTTCTTATATGTACACCTGTGCAAAGGGCTTTGTTTTCCGCACAGGATGCATAGATGTTCTGTGCATATGTGTGCAGGCAGTCCCATTCATGTCATTAGGGATTCAGGGGCCATCCCCTATTTAACACCTGGGTGACTGTCCCTAAACTAAGTGCCGGTTCACACTACCGCGGCACAACTTCGGGGGCGACCTGTGAAGTCGCGTGCACCGCGACTTCGGCGCGACTTGCATGGACTTCATACAATGAATGTCAATGCAAGTCGCTCCAATGCTTCCCCGAAATAGTACAGGAACTATTTTCTAAGTCGGAGCGACTTGAGTCGCTCCTATTAGAACGGTTCCTGTAGCACTGCATGGAACGTGACTTGTCAGGCTGACCAGTCGCCTGACAAGTCGCGGTAGTGTGAATGGGCACTAGCACTGTCTGCATTCGGTGTTGCACACCCACAAGCACCCACACAAATGTTAAATTGGGAGCAGCAGTGGTGTCAGTGCAGCTGCTGCATCCCAATTGGCAGCAATGGGACTGCCTGCACGTGTATTCATAGAACACCTGTGCATTCCATGTGGGCAAACATTTAAATACACTCGTGTGAACAAGGCCTAAATGAGAAACATATCTATCTGTGAAACTGTATTGATTGAACCTGTCAAACTTTTGGTTTTATTTGTAACCTATCATTAGCACAAAAGGCAAAATCTGTGTCCAGCGCAGTGGAAGAAGGCCGAAGTTCAGAACTGGAGTTGTACAAGTCCAAGATTGAGCTGTTCAATGATGAGAAGGCTTTATTAAGAATGCTAGCAGAAATCCGATTCATCAACGCAGAGGTTAGTGTTTGAGCTCAAAATACTGTTTGCTTTTGATTTTCTGTATAGCGCATTGATCTTGTTTCTTCAGAGCCCAAAGCGTTAGAAATCAGGATGTGAAGACGAAACCTAAAAGCCCCGAGAAGAAACATTCAGTCATAGTTATGCACATTTGAGGGCTTTCACATTACTTAGGGATACATTATAGGCAGGTTCATTCTTTTGCTGCTGAGTAATTTAAAGGGAGCCTGTCACAACATAAACAAGTAAACTGCCATTGCTTACCCTTCATTCTGAAAATGCTAGTTGCTTGGCTGTTTTACTAACCTGACTATCTTGCGTCAAAAACAATGTGTCGATTTGGAGTTCTGACCTATTTCTGCCTTCCCTGATCTGTGTTTTCAAAGGTAAATGGAAGCCCCCATTTACTCTAACCATCTATAAACAATAACTGTTTGCGGTACATTGACTTAACAACATAGGTTTAAATGGCCCAATAGTATAAAACTAAGAATATTTATGTACTACAGGTATCATTGCATCAGAATATTCATTCACTACAGGTAGATATCAGTGCAACCACAACTGATATTTCAGTTTTTAGTATCTGCTCGAGAGGTAAGTCACTTAAAGGTTTATGCTTCCTAGGGACAGATGTCTCCCCCTCAGTCTCTAGGACTGCACACAGATTGTAGTCGTTATAAGGGGTTTGTATTCTACTTGTTGGATGTTGCATGCAAATAACTTGCTTACTTTTTCCTCCTGGGGTGTCGAAAATTCATAAAACGCCTCAGTTCTTAGCCAGTGTCACTGCTCGATTCCAGTCTAAACTTTTGTTGCCTGCTGCATTCTTAATATTATTTGCTCTTTTCAAAATAAGCCTCCCTATTATGTGGGTTCCCAAGCAAGTTTGCATTAACAGAAGGGACCAAGCACCAACCGATCAATTCAAAAACCTATATCTTTTATTCTTGACAGTAAAGTGACAACCAGTGGAAAGTGGTATTTAACACATTTCGGGGGCCAAAAAAAGCCCCCTCCATCAGGGCTTTAACACAGTTTATATATAAATAATAAAGGGTGCACAGGGTCCTTTTTATTCACACAAACTCTTCAAGTGGGGGGGCGTTTCTGCCTCTAAACTTCTAAATTCCTAAAATGTGCATGGACACTGACATGGAGGGCTTTAACAATAAGGAAGTGCTACATATGCAAAAAGTGTTAAATCATAAACCAATTAAAGTGCAATAAAATAATATAACAAATAAAGTGCAAAGTGCTTGTGGCAACAATGTGCATAAATTCATTCAGGAATTTTGTAATTAAAGTGTTACTAAACCCAGGAGCCTGCATTCACTATATCTGGTGTCCCACAGTATACAGAACATGGAAATGTAATTATTTTAGTAAATATAAACTGCTAAATACCTTTTCTCATCAGCAGTACATAGAAGTCTTATGACTTCTATCAGTGTCTTGTTAAAGCTTGTAGGAGGAGTTTTCATTCTAGTCTGGCTGTCCTGTGAGACTGCATGACCCCTGACCTCCTGTCTAGACAGTGCTGATTGGCCCTGTGACAAACACATGCACACTTCCAAGAAAAATAAAAACTCTCTAGCAATACACATCAAACTGAGCATGCTCAGAGTGCCCCCAAGGCCAAATTCTATCAGGAGATGGATTGGGGACTGTGGAAGAAGGGGAGGATCAGAGAAGACAGAACCAAACAGCCTTTTTACACAGTGCAGTATAACAAGCATGTTTTAATGCATATATAGACCGATTTTTCAGTTTAGTAACACTTTAATTGATTATTAGATAAAAGTTCATGTATTTGGGTAAAAGTGTCCCCACACTTCCACTTCCTGTTGAAAATTAAAGTGCTTCCACCACCGTGTGCTCCCACTACTCAGGAAGGCCTCTTATCAGGTCCAATGGACCATTATATTATAAATGGTCAGACAGCGTTCAAGTAAATTACACCACGTGGTGTCCCAATCTCCAACTCGTCCTCTACTAGGATCCTCTCATCCACCGTGCAATGTCACCACCATAATGAAACCAAATATACATCCATTATTAGGTAAGACCTGGTTTTATAAAAATACACAAAAGTGCCATACTGCGCAGCATAAAAATACCCAGAATATAAAAAGACAATTACAGCTTTACCAATCGCAGCTCTTCCAGTGTAGCAGGCTAAAACAAAACAATGCTGGGCTCTAGTCTCCGGTCGGTGGGTGATCGTGATGATGCCACGTCGCAGCCACAGCCAACATGGTTTGTCGGAAATGGCGTCATCGGGGGACAGACTAACTTGTTGCACAAGCACTTTACACTTTCTTTATATGGTATATTATTTTTATTGCATATTTAGTTCATGTTTTAACTGTTTCGGCATATGTAGCGCTGCCTTTTGATATATTTATTGTTTAGCGATTTGTATCACAATTGGTGATGGTGATTGGTGGCTGCTTCATTTTTTGAATTTTTGATCTTTTGCACGGATTTCTTTATATTTTAACATGGAGGGACATTTAGAGACCGAGGATAAAAGAGCTCAAACACCTGTAAAAGCAGTATTTTTTACCTCAAGTGTGCATGAGGCCTAGATTTGCTACTATTACAAAATGAGTCCCGGGTGTTTACTCAAGCATCACCTTACAACTTCATATATGTAAAATGTGCATTACAAAGTGACAGTCGCATCTGTATTTCTGTAAATCAAAGTAAAAAAGGATGCTATTTCGCTTTATGCTGCCAAGTTTTGGGTTTGGGCACTGGCTTTATAATGTCCTTGGGAAGAGTAGGGCTTGTCTTGAGGCAGTGGATGTTACATGATGTTACACGCTTCAATTGAAGTCCTGTCAAAGATTTGTCAGTACTGGTGCTTCCAATGGAATGTATTGTCTCTTTGGAGGATATGGAAATATTTACCTTGCCTTTAATTTCTTGAAGTGCAAAGGTTCTCACTGCTTAAGACACCCATGAGTAGACGACGTTCTAACAAAGGGAATATTATGGACATTATATCTGTATGTAAAGAAAAAAAATAATAACTCCTAAATCTTGCAAGACCATTTATTACTAAAGCATTATGTTGAAAGGAAAGAACAGCTTATTCTTGTGGTTTTCAAGAGCAATGCATTCTGTACCACCTACTCTTATCAATTTAAAATAGTAGAGAACAGCAGTTTTTGAGCAGTGTTTGCGACAAAATAGTTGATCAATGCCCATAAACTAGTTCAAAATTACGCATATGAGCTAAATATCTAAAATGTATTCTGAAGTTTCTGCTACTGATGTACAGTGTTTCCACATTATAATGTACACATATGGGGGTGGATTTACTGAAACTGGTAGCCAATCAACTTCTAACTTCAGCTTGTTCAGTTAAGCTTTGACAATAAAACCTGGAAGCTGATTGGTTTCTATGCAGAGCTTCACTGCAGATTTTGCACTCTCCAGCAAATCAACCCCATGGACTTTTTTGACTGTCTTTCAGGCTACAATACACTTATTGAAGTCAGAGGGTTGTAAAATCAATGAACGTCCCATCCCACCAGAAGACACAAGTATGCGCCCAGCATCTTATGTCCCCGTGAATCTGGAGGAAGACCCAGAATGGATTGTTTATAGGTAAGAACGTGCTACCATGCCTACAAGTGATAAAAATAAAACAAATATTAATAGGTTGACATAATTGTGGTAAAGTAAACCTATAATTAAAGCTGAGCCAGACATACAGTGGGTACGGAAAGTATTCAGACCCCCTTAAATTTTTCACTCTTTGTTATATTGCAGCCATTTGCTAAAATCATTTAGGTTCATTCTTCTTCCTCATGAATGTACACATAGCACCCCATACTGACAGAAAAACACAGAATTGTTGACATTGTTGCAGATTTATTAAAAAAGAAAAACTGAAATATCACATGGTCCTAAGTATTCAGACCCTTTGCTCAGTATTTAGTAGAAGCCCCTTTTGATCTAATACAGCCAGGAGTCTTTTTGGGAAAGATGCAACAAGTCTTTCACACCTGGATTTGGGGATCCTCTGCCATTCCTCCTTGCAGATCCTCTCCAGTTCTGTCAGGTTGGATGGTAAACGTTGGTGGACAGCCATTTTTAGGTCTCTCCAGAGATGCTTAATTGGGTTTAAGTCAGGGCTCTGGCTGGGCCATTCAAGAACAGTCACGGAGTTGTTGTGAAGCCACTCCTTCGTTATTTTAGCTGTGTGCTTAGGGTCATTGTCTTGTCGGAAGGTAAACCTTCGGCCCAGTCTGAGGTTCAGAGCACTCTGGAGAAGGTTTTTGTCCAGGATATCCCTGTACTTGGCCGCATTCATCTTTCCCTCGATTGCAACCAGTCGTCCTGTCCCTGCAGCTGAAAAACACCCCCACAGCATGATGCTGCCACCACCATGCTTCACTGGTGGGACTGTATTGGACAGGTGATGAGCAGTGCCTGGTTTTCTCCACACATACCGCTTAGAATTAAGGCCAAAAAGTTCTATTTTGGTCTCATCAGACCAGAGAATCTTATTTCTCACCATCTTGGAGTCCTTCAGGTGTTTTTTAGCAAACTCCATGCGGGCTTTCATGTGTCTTACACTGAGGAGAGGCTTCCGTCGGGCCACTCTGCCATAAAGCCCCAACTGGTGGAGGGCTGCAGTGATGGTTGACTTTCTACAACTTTCTCCCATCTCCTGACTGCATCTCTGGAGCTCAGCCACAGTGATCTTTGGGTTTTTCTTTACCTCTCTCACCAAGGCTCTTCTCCTCCGATAGCTCAGTTTGGCCGGACGGCCAGCTCTAGGAAGGGTTCTGGTCGTCCCAAAGGTCTTCCATTTGAGGATTATGGAGGCCACTGTGCTCTTAGGAACCTTAAGTGCAGCAGAAATCTTTTTGTAACCTTGGCCAGATCTGTGCCTTGCCACAATTCTGTCACTGAGCTCTTCAGGCAGTTCCTTTTGACCTCATGATTCTCATTTGCTCTGACATGCATTGTGATCTGGAAGGTCTTATATAGACAGGTGTGTGGCTTTCCTAATCAAGTCCAATCAGTATAATCAAACACAGCTGGACTCAAATGAAGGTGTAGAACCATCTCAAGGATGATCAGAAGAAATGGAAAGCACCTGAGTTAAATATATGAGTGTCACAGCAAAGGGTCTGAATACTTAGGACCATGTGATATTTCAGTTTTTCTTTTTAAATAAATCTGCAACAATGTCAACAATTCTGTGTTTTTCTGTCAGTATGGGGTGCTATGTGTACATTCATGAGGAAGAAGAATGAACTTAAATGATTTTAGCAAATGGCTGCAATATAACAAAGAGTGAAAAATTTAAGGGGGTCTGAATACTTTCCGTACCCACTGTATATACAAAAAAAAAAGAAAAAACACATATAATGCAATGACTGTGTATTAATATCAGCCTCCTGTTATTGCATGTGCACTAAATTAAGGGGGGGTGTAGATGCCACTCTAGGAGCCAATGAGGTGTTCTGTATTCACATTTACATACCTTGCTGAAAGAAGGAAAGCAGAAAGATGACTTCAGTAGTCTGCTGTTGCTCCCCCACTATTCAAATAAAGGCTGGGGACAGGGAGGTGTCCATTGGGTCCACGGTGGATTGCATAACCATTATAGAGAAAAGACAGCTCACCAACCCAGCTATGCTGTCAGGAAGGCTTTGTAAATCTCAGAAATTGATGGTCAGAAATACAGTACTTTTCCAAGTAAAGCAGGAAACGTATTACGTATTTTAATGTATTGTAACTGTTTGCCTACAGGTTAGCTTTAAAAATGTAGTCTTTATTATAGATTAATACAAATTGAATTGTTCCAGCTCATAATTTGTTTTGCATTCACTTCTAATACTTGGCTGTCTGAGGCTGTGATCTGGTCAGTGGGCCATCGCACCTTACAATGCTTGCGAGCTGTCACTTGATGGGTAATTTCCTTCCTTCTCAATGTCCTACGTTATGGCTCAGCTGAAATTCTGATAAAAAGTCAAGGTAGAGGTATGTCATAGAAAAACTCTAGAGAGCATACAGGTTACTTCATGCACCTGAAACATGGGCTGCTCGCTCACATCTTTGTTTTTACCAGTTTTGGGCAGCCTGACCCTTTTAGTGTTGCCAGGAAAGATGTAATCTATAAGAAGGATTATTTATCTTGCTGAGTAATTAAAACTTTCTAGCTCTGGACATTGAAAAAGTTACAGAGCTGTGACGTGAACAGAGACTTTCCAGGTCAATTGTGATATATGTTGACAATGTTGATTCCTGTTTGTGATGTTAGTGCCTGGAGCCACTTGTGGTTCTGTTTATCTGGTTTCCAGCAGGTTCTGGTTCAGTGATCATACATGTACTTTAGGGATGCTGTCATTCTCAATAAAGAACAATACAATTGCATGGAATTGAATAGCATGAGAATCACAAGTTAGGTTGTCAAAACACGAGGTTGGTTATTGAATTGGGACCAAACGCCTAAATCATATTTGCATGATTTACTGCATGTAAAATAAGGCTTTTCTAATCAGATATTTGTAAAGTAGGTCTAAACCATAACTAGATTTAATTTAGCTTTTTTTCATAAATTATTTTTTGTCTCCTACTTGAACCTTTCTGATAATGACTGCCACAGACCATACTTGGCAATGTGTGTTGGACACCTGACCATCATGCTTATCAAGCTTGCTGGATACCTCTCTCCAAAGCCATGGACACAATTTGCCCCCCTCCCCTTTTGCAGTTATAATTGCTTATACTCTTCTGAGAAGGCTTTCCACAAGATTTTGGAGTAATGCTGGCCATACACTAGCTGAAAATTCGTTCAAAAATTTGTCATTTGGTCCGTTCGTTTTTTGTCCAGTTAATGGGCACAATCAGAACATTGGTTTTAACTTTTCAAAGCAGAAATATCGAAGGAACTGTTTGGAAAATTCTGCCGAACGAACGATGAATTGAAAGGTTAATGTGTTTCTTGCCCAAACTGTTTGCACTAGGCATATGTGACAAACTGAACGAAAAACTAATTCATTTATGTCCATTGAACGATTTATCGTTCGAAATTCGGTCATTACACGATGACACGATCGTCTGTTATCACGGCCGATTTTTGCGTTTTTCAAAAATGAGTTTGAACGATTTTTCGGCTAGTGTATGACCAGCATTAGTCTGTGGATATTTGTGCCCACTCTGCCAAAAGAGCATTTGTAATGTCAGGTTCTGATGGCATCCAAGAAGACCTGGTTCTTAGTCAGTGGGCTCAATTCACAAAGAGTTATTTTCCTCTATTAATCTGATATAAAATACTGTAACTCGTAGCTTTTTTCAAACATTTGTTTGCAAGTAAAAAAAATGCTACTAAAATAAAGCGTGAGTTGTTTCATCAAAATGTGAAGTATTTTACCCATGATACCATGCAGTATTTTATCTCATAGCGTGATATTCAGTGGAATGGATACAGTGGAGAAAGATAAAAACCCCTTTTATTTTTTAGTGCTAATATAGAGGTAAAATGGTTTTAACCGTAGAAATATGCAGCATATGTATTACTACAAAAGAAAATGCCAGTCAAAGGGAAGCTCCTTTCACAGGACACACGTGGTGTAACAAAAACAACTAAGTTAAATTAATAAAATACAAAATATATTTATAAATGTCAAATATTGGATTAAAATAGTATAAAAAGATCAAACACACACACACACACACACACACACACACACACACACACACACATATATATAGAGAGGGCGAATCTCCCTAACGGGGGCACAGACCGTAATAAAAACTGATAGGTGTTCTAATCTCTCCCTACTCTATCCAAAGCTAGAAAAAAATGTTTTGCCTTTTGTTATACTTTAGGTTAATCAGCCCCAATGATTCTGCGTTTTTCCATATCTAGGTTTCTATCCATTACTGTTGAGAAACTGATCTAAAAAGGTAGAGACTACTCCAAATGATATTTTTACATTCCTTAAATACCTCATGCCTGGAACACTACCTATTTAACTCATGCATTTATTTATTTCTTTATTTAGTAAATTGACTTTAACACCGTTTTATGAATAATTTGCTTCATGTTTTTGGTTTTTGAGGTAAAGGGCTCATAAGGTGATAGTGAATTGGCATTTTCAGCATCTCATGAGATAAATGGAAAAAATGTATCACATGATTCAATAATCTCATAAGATATTCTTTAGTGAATTGAGCCCAGTGTCCTAATTCATCCCAAAAGTGTTCAGTAAGGGTGAGGCAAGGACTCTGTACAAAGCATGTAAGTGTTCCCCCGCCAAAGTCCTCAATACCATGTCTTTTTTGGAGCTGGCTTTATGCAGAGGGGCACAGTAATGCTGGAACAGAAAAAGGGTCTTCACTAAACTGTTACCAGGAGGTTTGGAAGAGCACAAAATGTCTTTGTATACTGTATCATTAATAATAGCTTTCACTGCAAACATCTGAACCTAAAGCTTTACCCATAACAGTTTGATAACAATAACATACATTCCACATTAATAATTATGCTAGCAAAATTGGTATTTGCTGTAAATGGCCTCCAGCATTACTCCTGTTTCTTCTTGTTGGAGGCTACCATTTTGTTGAAGCCCAGAGCAGTCACTCCCTTATTGGAAACCCTTCCCACATCTCCTTGGTCTCAAAAACGATATCTCACTTTCTGTAATTTAAAATATTTCCAGCCTATATGGTAAGTCTTCAAATAATTAGAGAGGAAGGTTGACAAAAGCTTTACAGTACTGAAGTTCACAGGCTGCATATGAGGGATAAAGAAAAGAATATCAGTGAAATGAAATAAGATAAGACACTATCCTTGTAACTTTAACTCTTATGTGTCTCCCTGGTAGCAAAGTTTGTCCTGTCATCTCTCCTGCTTTTCTTTTCTTCCTCCCGATCCCGTATGTGTTCACTTGGCACAGTCTGTGTAATTCCTGTTGCGTGCTTCCCCCTTTCAGCGACAGTAAATCTTAAAGCTGTCAGCTGATCAGCCTTTCGTAAATTTGGTTATAGTCATAGCACCAAGAGAACAACTGAGCATATGCAGAGCAGGGTGAGACAGTGCATTACTGGATTTTAACTAGTATAAGCACTTATTTATAATGTTTTACATAGCTATATCTGCAAAAGGGTCCAGCCTGAAATGACCTATCAAGACTTAATTTTCTGATTAAGTTCCACTTTAATCATTTGGATGGGCATCTGCATACTTTTGACTGCATAGCCTATATAAAAAGACAGATGTTTATCTGGAATAACCAATTAAAGCATAACTGCAGGCTGGACATAAAAATCAGAAATTATGTAGTCAACTGGTGTCCATCTTTTTTTTTTTATGAACCATTTGAAAAGAAAAGTAAGGTCCTGTAGCAGGAGAAAGATTTTCCTAACCTTAAATGTACATGCTTTAATTTGTGTACTACCAATAAGTTGCAATATAGACAGTTTCTAAAACCAAGAGTGATTTGGATTGCAGTAATGAAAACCCAGTTATAGTGAGGAAACAAATTTAGGTGCTATTAGTATTTTTCACAAATAAATATTGAAACTCATAGGGGGATTATTTGCTAAAACTGGAGAGTGTAAAATCTGGTGCAGTTCTTCATAGAAACCAATAATCTTCCAGGTATTATTGCCAAAGCTTAATTGAATAAGCTACAATACACAGCTGCACCAGAATGTGAGTGCACCAGTTTTAGTAAATCTTCAACATAATCTAGATTTGCTTTTTATATTTCTTTTAGAGACTGGATTTCCCAGCTTTCGGCATATGCAATGGATAATTTTTTGAAAGCTGCAGAGTTGGGTGTGGACCTACAGGAGGCGTGGATTACTCACAATGCAGCTGTGTATATCCTTAACCACAACAAACATATTATTGGTTCTGGGAGGCTATCCATTCTTGTTGAGCCACTGAAGAAACTTCTTACTGCAGTCAAGAAAACTGGACATAATGGGTGAGTTTTTGTCTTTTTATGTCTCCAGCCATGGTTGGTCTCATTGTCATACTTGCAACAGAAATGCATACAGGAAGCATTGGTGGGTACAATGTAGCGTCACGGACATCACCTCCTTCCTCTGCAGAGAATCACAAAGTCTTGCATTCAATGTAGTCAATGTAAAGCAACCACATGTTAAATATGTGCATGCTAACCGATATGTGAGTTTAAAACCTGCAATTGTTTATTACTTTTTAAAAGAGAAGTTCAGGACTTTTTAAAACTCCCAGCCTGCCTCCCTAGTCCCCCAAATACTCTAAGCTGAACCACTCCCCCTTATCCCCAACAAACACCTTCTTACCTTTGACAGCAGCAGTTTCCCTCGTCTACACCCTGTCTGTCTCTTTGTGTACATCCCAATAGCTTTTTACCATGCAGAATGTAGACAACGCAGGAGGCTTCTGCTGTTAGAGGAGGATAGTGAGCATCTGTGGGGTAGCTGCTCTCGTTTTTTCTTTCTCTGAGAAGTCTGGACTCATCATTGTTCAGACATAAAAAAATGCATATCATTCTGAAATAACATGCTGGTCCAGATCATACAGTCATGACAATTCTGGTACCTGCATTTCAGTCTTTTTTGTTTTTGGCTGTGTGAGTTGTCACCGGGGAAGGGTGACTAAGCAAACATTTCTGCTGGCCCTCTTCAGAAGACTGGTGACATCATTAAACCAAGATTCTCCTCTTAGGTCTAGGCACAGTTGACTTGGCTGGCTCTCAAGGACTGTTTTTAAATTGGTTCAGTAAAAATATTTTAAAATAACTTGTATTGTTGCTGTTTAAAAAGTCGGAGGAAAAATGTAATGCAATAGCCATTAAAGGAAGTGCTTTGGGACAGATATTATTTTTTTAAACACTGAAATTTTGCATAGGCATAAAAGTCTCCAAACTGTGTTCTATATAAAGAAAGGTAAGATATACTTTATATATTTTATATATTTGTATATACACTTTTACTAGTTTATTTTGAATTATATCGATGATCCGCCCACCAAAAACCGATATTTTAGATATGGTTGAACGATAGTGGGGTAATAACCTGCTGGCTATTTGTAACACTTGAAAGCTGCACCATTGAATAAAAGGGACAGTGAACACAAGTGCTGAGAACTATAAGCAGTGAGAGATTGATTCCATCTACAGTACAGCCATAATTTTAGTTACTGATGGGATGATTGGATAAGATAACTGTGAATCTTGTGTTATGAATGTCAGAATGTTTTCCTTTAGGAAGCATTTAGATAGCTCTTTTTTTTTTTTCAAATTCTTCAGTTGCAATGAAATATAACCTTCTTGCTGCAGACTAATCATTTTCCCTAAATGTATGCTTTAACCTAATCGCCTTCATTTGTATATACTGAACAGTTCACCAAAGTTCCAGCTTTTCTTATTTGTTGCTTAGGAATCCAGTGCTCTTGGTGATCCTCTCCAGTACTTTAGCCAAAGGCTTAATTCAACCTTGGATACCTGTGTTAGAAAAAAGACCAGAGACAAGTCAACATACAGAGAAGAGAAAGAAGGTGTCGGGGAAGGGACCTGAAAAATCAAACGCAGCCCATGTTTTGTCAATTGATCCAAATGGTCTTCCTGATATAAAACTTGCCCTGGAGGTACTGTTTAATTTTACAGCAGTATTCATTGAGAAATTAATGACGTTTATATGGTGCTAACATTATCCAAGATTGGACAGCTCTGGTAAGCTGCTTGGCTCCTCTGAATAACGATTCTAAGGTTTCTTTGTAGATAATCACCTCGTTCTGTGCTTTCTTCATACAGCCTTAAACATAAGGCCACTTTTTCAGTGTAATAGTAGATTTCAAAAGCCATCAAAAAATGACACTGACATTACACTTTAGCCTTCAGGTTACCATATAATCTCACACGTATATTGTGCTTTGAATATCAAAAGACTATAACTCATGAAATGTAATTAGTTCAGTTCTGCAGAATTCCTGGGGATATTGAAAAGAAATATCCTATTGTTACAATTGTAATTTTTTTAATTTGGTCTGTAACGTTGCCATTTGTCATCTTCCATTGAATAATTGGATTTGCGATTTTTTTTTTTTATTCTGATTTCTTCCAAAAGTAGACATCATTTTGTGGGTGCTTTTTCAGAAATTGTAGAGGGTCATCTAAAACATGTGGCATCACACCCTCTATAATTTGGAAACTTTATGTAGAAGTGTCATCGTCCAGGATGTTTAGATGATACAATAATTATTTTTAAGGTATTATTACGTACAGCATATTGGTGTGCACTGCACACATTACAGTTCTTGTGTTGTGAAATGTTTTTTCTATCTAAGTGGTAAAGTGTCTCATGCCAAAGCGCTGTACTATTTATATAAATGCATAACTCCAGCTAAAGCTTTTTTTTTTTTATTTTTTTTTTTAGAGTGGGGAAGGGTTAAAAACTTGTTCTTTGTTTTTACAATCTCCCATAAGAAATATTTTCCTTTTTTTCTGTCCCAGCAACAGTTGCCACTGAGACAAAAGGTGGTCCCTGCGTGGAGACACTCAACAAATAAAACATGTTTTTATTTTGTTTATTTATTTATATTGCAATGTTTAATGGTAAGATACTATGTCCGGTTTTATTACTTTAGGTGTTCCGTCTGATTCCCCTCATTTTTGTTCCTGGTGAATGTGGTTTTCGGGAATGGAAGTTTAGGGAATTTTCCTATGAAGAGACCCAGACAGCAGTCCAAGATTTAAAAAAAGCTTTTGCTGGAGTTACATTTTAAAGATTTAAACACAATTGCTTAATGATCAGGTGAATTTTTACCTATCAATATGGAATTATGGTTTCATGAAGTCTAGATTGTTCCCCCTTCCTTTGGATCAGATCATATTAAGAAATTTAAAGTAAAAATTCACTGGATTTGCGATGCGTTCAATATACACACCTTTATCTTCCTGGTTGTATTTACTTTTATTCAGATGATCTTTGTATTCACATTTAGATCTGTGAGTTTTGTTTGGATTTGACAAATGGAAGCACTCCAGAAGATGTGGTACCTGTTTCCATAAGACAACAATTGCTATCAACATGGGTGAAAGTTAAGCAGCTGCTCCAACAACAAATAGGACAGAAATTGGGGACGGATGATGAGGTACTGTGGTGTAGGAGTTGTGTTGTAATTTCCGTTGTTAGATAGTTTGATTCCTTCTTCTTTGTGCGCTGCTTCATACATTAAAATGGTCATAACAACTAGTGTGGCTTTCCCGGAGCTCAGCAGCATTAGTGGTTGGTAGAAGTCTATGCTTCACTGGTGTTACTTTTCAGAAAAAATAGGTTTGATTGTGCAAGAAAGAACAGGGCTTTTTTGGGAAAAGGAAGGAGCTTCACATCACAGGTTTTGGCATGTTTACAAAATTTTTCATGTAGTTGTTTTAGCCTCAATACAATGGTACAAGCTGCAACAGAAAGGGAGGGAGGTGATAATGATCCTCTCCTTGATGACCGGGTGCTGGTTTAGTCTATGTTATGACCAGATGGGGAAAAGAGTGACCGCACTCTGGGATACAAGGAAAAATACTTTATTCCATAAAAATCATCCAAACATCCAAAAAAATGTATGCATGATAACAACATAACATACACCGAGAAGAGCATGGTTAACGCGTTTCATGAATTTCTTTGCTTAGTCATAAACACTAATAACATTAATCCTTAAATAGCCAAAACACAGGTGAATAATGTTAAAGTACTTAATTAGCTTGCTCTAGACTAACACTTAATATATACAAAATATGTTTTCTCTTTTTCTTTTTATAAAACCAAAAATACTTTAGGTCATGACAGGAAGGAGTTGATATTGCAGGGTATGTACTAATCAAGTCAGCTGGTCAACCCCTTTCTGTATCATGAACTAAAGTCTGACCAGGAAGTAAGGCAGAAGTAATCGAGCAGTGTGTTTAAACAGCTATGAAGAGACCGAGGTAAGCCTTTGTAGAATTAATGGAAAGTTCTTTTATTTTTGCAAAATAAGTACATAATGCTATATTGGTACATAGAGGAGTTGGAATTTAGAAAAAAAAATGTGAACCAAGGTGAACTAAGCCTTTAAGTCTTCATGGATCCTTTACCTAGAGGCAAGATATAGTTTGAATACATACTTTGTGCTGAAAGGTATCCCTCTTTTTCAAAAAGTTGGTGGGGTTACTGGCTTTACATGAAAGCCATTCTTTTTCTCTTGGTTTACCTCTATTTGTATTACCTTTCGCTTGCTACAGAGAACATCCATGATAACAAAACCAACCCACCAACCAGGAGGCTGCCTATACAGCCCTGACAGACTCAGTGCTGGAGAGAATGTGTCCCAGGTAAAGACTGATATGGGCAAGGGATGTGTTCATTCTTTAGTTCAAAGCGGAGGATCCCTCTAACCTAGTATTTATTTTATATTCCTAGGTGTTCTTTTAATTTGCACAAACAAGTCGATTATATTGGTTGCTGACTTGATTTTTCAATTCGATTTCCTGTCATTTCCTTTGCAGTGTAGATATAGTTGTACATTAATGTCTGCTGACTGTGTATGCAGTTATGGAAACCTGTCTAAATTACATTTATTTATTCTCCCTGGAGAATTGACGCCTGAGAGGGGACATGATAGCAATTTATAAATACCTCACTGGTGATCTCAGCATAGAAAAAAAAGCTATTCATTGGAATTATATGAGGACTCGAGGACATACAATGCGATTAGAGGAGAAGCGTTTTAACCTCAGGCAACGCAGGGGGTTTTTTACTATTAGGGCTACAAGATTGTGGAATTCTCTACCAAAAGAGGTAGTTACTGCGGGGAGTATGGCTACTTTCAAAAGACTCTTGGACGTACATCTCAAGGATCAGAACATTAAGGGGTATGAGAGATGATTACGGCCAGGCGCGCCTACACAGGTTGAACTGTGACTGGTGAGGGTATTAGCGACTGGTGGGTACCCCAGGTTTTGTACCAGGGAAGTTAGAGGTAGTGTAGGTAAGGAAGAGCAGGTTGTTAATATTATCCCCATAGAGTAGTGGGTAATAATGTCCGACAGGATTGGGGATGCCACTCAGTGCACTTCTTGCGGCATGTATGCGTTCCTTGATGAAACAATCGAGGACGAATACTGCTGTGCAAGATGTGAGCGACTTGTTGCTCTGGAAGCCCACATCGTGGATCTAGAGAACACAGTGACAAGACTGCGTGGCATCTACAACCTGAAAAGGAGCTTGGACATTACCCAGCAGGCGCTGGCAGGGGTCAGCATAGAGGAGGGAGGAATAGAGGAGATGCAAGCAGCAGAGGTACGCAGCTGGGTGACTGTTAGGAATGTTAGGGGGAGGAGAGTCAGGGAGGCCAGTCCTGAGTTGGTAGACCCTAACATGTTTGCTGAGTTGCAGGTTGAGGGGGATATCAACTCAGGGGTGGCAGAGCTGGAGCATGCGCCCTCCCCCAGCTGCCAGGGGAGGGACGGCTCCAGGAAGAAGGGGGGCCGTAACGCAGGAAAGGTTAGACAGGTTGTGGTAGTTGGGGACTCAATTATCAAGAGGACAGAGAGGGAAATCTGTAAAAAAGATCTCGTGAACCGAACAGTTTGTTGTTTACCGGGCGCCCGAGTTCGGCACATCGCAGATCTGGCAGACAGATTGTTGGGCGGGGCTGGGGATGACCCAGCGGTCATGGTGCATGTGGGCACTAATGACAAAGTTAAAGGTAGGTGGAGGATCCTTAAGAACGATTTCAGGGACTTAGGTAATAGATTGAGGAAAAGGACCTCCAAGGTGGTTTTCTCTGAAATACTGCCGGTACCTCGAGCCACACAGGAGAGGCAGAAGGAGCTTAGGGAAGTTAACAAGTGGCTGAGGAATTGGTGTAGGAAGGAGGGGTTTGGGTTCCTGGAGAACTGGGCTGACTTCTCAGTCGGCTACCGGCTCTTTAGTAAGGATGGGCTGCACCTTAATGGGGACGGTACAGCTCTTTTGGGGAGAAAGATGGCCACCGAGTTGGAGGGGCTTTTAAACTAGGAGACGGGGGGGAGGGCTCAGAAGTAGAATCAGTCAGGAGGGAGCAGAGGACTGAAGGCAGTTGTAGGGTCAACAGCGACAGTAGGTCAACAACATCAATTGGCGGGTCTGTGCGGGAGAACAGCAGACCAAACAGAAATAAACAAAACCGCCAATCACGTTTAACTTCCGTAAAACTAAGAGGGGTATATGCTAATGCCAGGAGCCTAGCTAATAAGATGGATGAGTTGGAAATGTTAGTACATGAGGAAGACATAGACCTTGTGGGAATAGCGGAGACTTGGTTCGACCCCTCACATGACTGGCTGGCCAATATCCAAGGGTATTCGGTGTACCGGAAGGACAGGGTTGGTAAAAGAGGGGGAGGGGTATGTCTCTATGTCAAGAACAATATAAAGGTGCTAGAAAGGAGTGACATTACGGATGGGATGAGCATGGATTTAGAATCTGTGTGGGTTGAACTCGATAGGGAAGAAGATAAGGGAAAAGTAGTTGTGGGGGTTTGCTATAGGCCACCTAACCAAGGGGAGGAGGTAGAGCTGGAATTTTTAGCACTAATAGGTAAAGCGGCAAAACTAGGATCAGTCATCATATTGGGGGACTTCAATTATCCCGACATTGACTGGGAAGAGGGGACTGCACACTCGCATAAGGCCCGGCTATTCACGGAAACCTTACAGGATAACTACATGTCGCAGTTGGTGGATTCCCCTACTAGAGAGAATGCTATCCTGGATCTATTGATCACTAATGACCCAGACATAATCTCGGAGGTAGGAGTCCAGGACAACCTGGGCTCTAGCGATCACAGGATGATCACATTTAGTATAAATAACAATATAAAAAGGCAAGTGGGGAACATAAGAACCCTAAACTTCAGAAGGGCAGACTTTCCAAAATTGTACTCATTGATGGAAAGGGTAAACTGGGACCAAACCCTGGGATCACTGACCACAGAGGAAAAATGGGAATGCTTTAGAACAATACTAAGCAAAGGCATCTTGCAGTGCATTCCTATGGGGAATAAATTTAGAAGAGACAAAGCCAAACCTGGCTGGCTAAACCGTAGCGTTAAAAAACTTATTAGGGGAAAAAAATTGGCCTTCAAGAAATATAAATCAGAGGGCACAGTATCGGCCTTCCAGCAATACAAGGAGGAAAATAAGAAGTGTAAACACGAAATCAAGATGGCTAAAATCAACTTTGAGAGACAAATAGCGGAGGATAGTAAAAAAAACCCAAAGAAATTCTTTAAATATATCAACAGCAAAAAAACTAGGGCAGTGCATATTGCACACATAATTAACGATGATGGGAGGATGGTTACAGAGGACACTGAAAAAGCAACCGTGCTGAATTCTTTTTTCTCGTCAGTTTTTACGCAGGAAAAGGAAGGGTACACTGACCATGACTGTATGGTTAGTAGTAATACACAGGACTTGCCACTATGGCTAACAGAGGGGGAAATCAGGGAAAGACTGGATAAACTTAACACAAACAAATCACCAGGCCCGGATGGCGTACATCCGAGAGTGCTCAAGGAACTCAGTATGGTTATATCTAGACCACTGTTCCTGATCTTTGCTGACAGTATTAGGACAGGAGATGTACCAGGGGATTGGAGGAAGGCTAACGTGATTCCGATATTCAAAAAGGGCCAGAGACATATCCCGGGAAATTATAGGCCTGTCAGTCTGACATCAATAATATGTAAACTTTTGGAGGGGATGATAAGGGACTATATCGTAGAGTATGCTAAAGACAACAACATCATCAGTAGTAACCAGCACGGGTTTACAAATGGGCGTTCTTGTCAAACCAATCTCTTAGCATTCTACGAGGAAGTGAGCTGTGAGCTAGATAGGGGGAGACCAGTGGATGTGGTGTACTTGGATTTCGCTAAGGCGTTTGATACAGTTCCCCACAAGCGCTTAATTTATAAAATAAGGTCTGCAGGTATCGACAGCAGGGTTTGCTCTTGGATACGGAATTGGCTAAAAGGCCGTGTCCAAAGGGTAGTAATAAACAGCGCATACTCAGACTGGTCTGAGGTAGTAAGCGGGGTGCCCCAGGGCTCAGTCCTGGGACCAACCTTGTTCAATTTATTCATAAACAGCATTGAGGAAGGGATCAGTAGTTCGTTATCAGTTTTTGCAGATGACACAAAATTGGCCAGGGCAATAACTGCACAGCATGAAGCAGATATCCTACAGAATGACCTGGACAAAATTACGGAGTGGGCAACGACATGGCAAATGAGGTTTAATGTGGAGAAGTGTAAGGTTTTGCACTTGGGGACCAAAAACATAAAAACACAATACACGTTAGGAGGGGAACCCTTGGGGGAATCAAAAATGGAGAAAGATTTGGGAGTCTTAGTTGATGATAGATTAGGCAACAGCATGCAATGCCAAGCGGCAGCTTCCAAAGCCAACAGAATATTAGCATGCATAAAGAAAGGGATGTATTCCAGAGATAAGACTATAATCCTTCCACTTTATAAAACTCTGGTCCGACCGCATCTGGAGTATTCTGTCCAGTTCTGGTCGCCAGTCCTCAGGAGGGATGTGTTGGAGCTGGAGAAAGTCCAGAGAAGGGCAACTAAACTGATTAGGGGGTTGGAGGACCTTACCTATGAAGAGCGGCTGCAATCGCTCGATTTATTTTCCCTGGAGAAAAGACGTCTGAGAGGGGACATGATAGCAATTTATAAATATCTTAATGGGGATCTCAGCTTAGAAGAAAAGCTGTTCATTCGAAGGAATTGCATGAGGACTCGAGGACATACAATGCGATTAGAGGAGAAGCGTTTTAACCTCAGGCAACGTGGGGGGTTCTTTACTGTTAGGGCTACAAGATTGTGGAATTGTCTACCACAAGAGGTGGTTTCTGCGGGTAGTATGGTGACTTTCAAAAGACTCTTAGACTTACATCTCAAGGATCAGGAGATTGAGGGCTATGTTAGATGATTACAGTCACACACACCTACACAGGTTGAACTGGATGGACTATTGTCTTTATTCAACCTCGCCTACTATGTAACTATGTAACTATGTAACTGGATGGACTATTGTCTTTATTCAACCTCAACTACTATGTAACTATGTAACATTTGTGTGCTAAGTGTCCATGTCTTTTGTATTTCACAGTATGTGTTTGCTGAAGCCTACCAAATGTTGATTTTAACAATGTAACAGATGGACCCTTACTCATCTTTTCAATATTCAACCAAAAACAATGCAATATAATGTCATTTTTAATTCAGGTCTTTACTGTTTTAGGAAAATAATGATGGACAAAACCCAATGACCAAAGTCCTCGTTGCTTTGGAAATGCATTCCTGCAATGGACTTGGACTGATGGAATTTACTGTCCCAAGCCTAACTCAGGTATTTATGGTTTTAAGCTGATTGTAAATATATAATAAATGCAAAAAATTACCTGTGCTTGGATAAAAATATGATAGCAGCGGGCACCAATGGCTGATTACATACCACGAAAACAAATATATAAGAAAGGGTGCAGCACTAATAAACCATTCCAATTGAACCATAAGAAATAAATCTCTAAATTCACAAAAGTCCAAGTGTAGAAAAAATAGCGTAGAATCGCCACATCAGCTTTAGTGACGATAGATGTATATGTACACTCGTCACCACAGAGAGGGGGCAAGCGTGCTTACTGGAAACTGTTGGTCCTCAGATTATAGAGAGGTCAACAACAGCATAGTAGAAATCTGTGACCAGATGAGACAACCGGACTCCAGCTGTTCACACAAATCCTCAATCAGTGTAGCCCAGAATGGTATATAGGCCCCGTGGTCTCCTTCTACAAAGTTCCATGTTTCTAGCAATGAGCAAGACTTTCAGTATTACCTCAAGGGAATGTAAATGACAAGACAATAATGCAATACGTCTAAAAAGCTGTAAACGCTATTTATTGAGAAGAAGACCACTCATATAGGAAAATATTAAAAAGGCACAACAAACAATGTTCAAAGATGGCCGCGGCAAAGTAGCACAAATAAACCATTTGTGGAAAAAGGGGCTCCGCACAGCGCAAACCCATCTCCCTGCTCCCCAATTTTCCCCAGCTCTTTGTGTGTTAGTCTGCTTGCTACTGATAAAGTAGCAGCCCTGGCTTTGATCTCCGGTATCGAGCGGGTAGATTCAGGTCCTGTCCGCGCAAGATCTTTAGTTGTATGTTTACAGCCGGCAGATCAATCATACTGGTTCACACCTCCCTGGTTGCCCACTAAGCAGTGTCAGGAATATAAAACAGATCCACAGCCTTCTTCTTTACAGGTCCCCTCCTTCTGTTATGTTAGCTGCTGGAGCATGCAGCCGGAAAATCACAGGAGCCCTGCTGCGCTATCATCACTGGGGTTCCCAACATTTGGGCACTGGGATAAGCTTTCTATGCCCAAATGCACAGTTCCCTGTTCCCGCCACAGCAGCCTACCCAGAACAAATGCAAAGATCCTGAGGGATTCTGGAATTATCAGGGGGTTGCCCAGAAACAGCCTATGCACGCCGCCTCCTACACTTTTTTTTGCCTGCATCTTTCAGGACATTTTTAGGTCTGTGGAAAGGCCAGACAGGTGTACTTCACCCTGACTGACAGATCAGCACTTTTGCTTCGACAGGCTTGGTTTTGTGCATGAAAAAAACAGCTGTGCAGTGGCTGGTACTTCATTTAACCTTACTATTCAGCTCAACGATTGCTGTAAGTGCTGCTGAAATTTTTAGTACCCTCCTTGCCATGTTCTGGTAAGGACAGCTGAGTAGTTTCTTTCCTGTGGTGTGCTGCTGAGGACTGCTGACACCTGTAGATTTTCCTTTGCTGGGAAGTCCTTTCTATACTGTATTACTGCCTCTGTGATCTTGCTGCTTCCCTTTTGCCTGGTTTTGTAGGCTTGTGATCCTGGACCTATTATTTGCTGCCCTGGACTTATTCTCTGCTATGCTATATTGTTACCCAGGGATCATGCTGCTTACCTAATGCTGTGCCCCTGGATTGTTGCCACAGGACTTACCCCTTTTGCTGCATTCTATTTCTAACCGTTATCCTGATGATTCATCCTTGTTGTACCATACTGTTATCCTGCACCCCACTGGACCTAACCTCAGCCCCAAAGTATTGTTCCCGTGTAATGAAATACCCTCAATTAACACCCCACATATTGTGTCCCATTTGATTCTCCTCTTTGTGCTCTCTTTACACTCCTAGTGCACCATTTACCTACTAGAAGCCAATCTAAAAAATATTACTTTACTAGTTTAAGTAAGCTCCTAGGTAAGAAAAACACAGGCTACTGTCCACAGGGGTCCCAATGCCTTCACAGTAAATGCCAAAGGGCCACAGATTGGACACCAGGACTCTAATGTAAGCACAGTGCATTTGCACATTAAAGGAGGGGGGGGCAGTGTGCTGGGGCATGACTTACATGACTTTGTTGCTTCTCTTGTGATCTTTAAGGATGAATTGCTCAACATTGTCTGCAGCTGCCAAGGTCAGTGAGGGCTTGTTTTAAAGCCTATTTCTTGCTTGGTACAAATCTGAACATATTATGTGTTCATAGTCTGGTCACAGTTATTTTTTTAAATTAGGAAAATGTTTTTTGTAATAAACAGGCTTTATAGCAGTCCAATAGAACAGACAATACAATAAAGGATGCAGTCACTTACAAATCCAAGAACATTGATCACAGATACATTGTCAAATACTGATGTTTGTATCCACAAACACCTAGCAAAAGGTATGCAGGCACAACGCTACCATGAATCCCCCCCCCCCCCCCATTTAGAACTAATCAAAGTCGCAAATATTCATCCAAATCAAGAAAATATCAAAATCCTCTGGTCTATTCGATCAGCAAAATAATCTCTGGTATACCAGTTCTCGTGGGCTGGGGACTGGGGACTTCCACATCATTAATAGTAACCTATGGGCTTGAAAGAAGGCCCTTCCTACAGCTATCCTAAGATGTGCATCCTCAATGATATCCTCTTGAACAGTGAGGAGACAGCTTTTGGGGTCTAATGGCATTTTTACCCTAAATAAATAAATAAATAAAGCCTTTAGAGCTTTCAGCCATTTGAATCAGATAAAAAATAGGTGTGGGTGATAGATGCCATTCCCGCACGCCCTCTGGTGCCCTGACTGCATGCCACAATTGCAGGTAGTAAAAATGCATATGCAAAGTTAACAAGTATGTGGCCTGCAGAGGGGGAAATATAGCAGAACTTCATCCCTAATGATCTGGGACATATTTTCTATCTCGTACATCTTCCACCAAGCACCATGCACTAGCTTGGCAAGCTCCCTATAATTATCATTGTGCCATATCGGACTATACTACGTATATCCTGTGACATGTTGTAAGTATTTTCGCTTTGTTCCATATTTTTTGAATGAGGCCGAACGTCGGTTGGAGCTTATTAGGTTTAGTAAAGCCAAGGGCCTCAAGACCCTCTGAGACTGAGTCTCTCTGGATATGGGCAAGCATAATGCAAGTCATGGATGGGCTGCTGTCTTCAGCAACTTGTGTAGAAACAAACCTGGGGCCTGTTAGCTTCTGCAATTGTGCTGCTATATAGTAGAGCCAGGGGTTAGGAAGGGCAAGCCCCCCCCCATCTTTGGGTCGTTGTAATTATTCCAGTTTGATTCTTGGTGTGCGCTTTCCCCATAGCAGCGTTCTAAAAATGGAATTCACTATTCTAAATGTTTTTAAAGCAACAGCGGTAGGGGATTTGTGTAATGGGTAGAGCAGCTGGGGCATCAGTATCATTTTGATAAAGTTTATTTTACCAGCCACTGACTATGGCAATTTATTTATTTACTGAGCTGTACTCTAAGGGAGAAGAAGTCAGATAATTATCTAAGTACTTGAATTTATGGGATAAGTGGGAGAAATTGTTTGTGCGGAATCACCGTCCAGTAGGAGCAGTGCTGATTTGGTCCAGTTAATGGTCAGTCCGGAGTGTTGGCCAAATTCAAGGACTGATGACATGACTGTTTGCAGTGACAGGGTCATATACCCTAACATTAGTAACATGTCATCTGCATACAGGTTTTTTCGTGAATTTCACCATAGAGAACCCCACGATTAGATGGTTGACTCGTATGAGGGCAGCTAACAGTTCAATGGCAAGCGCAAAGAACAGTGGAGATAGAGGGCAGCCCTGCCTAGTGCCTTTGCCCAAAGCAAATGAAGGTGAGACTGTATACAATACTCTTATGGATTCAGTTGGTGCGCGGTAAAGAAGGCTTATCCAGGTCAGGATATGAACCGTGTACCGAAGCCAAATTTGGTCAGAACCAGACAGAAATAGTCCAATTCAACACTATCAAATGCTTTATGAGCATCTAGGGATAATAAGGCTCTGCTACCCATGTTATCTGCTGGAGTCTGTATATTAACCTCCCTGGCGGTTTGATTATGTCCGGATCTCTGTGCTAAAAGCGGTACATTCTTTTGCATGGAAATCTGTTTTACATTTTAAAACTCACCTTCCCCTGCGATCCCCCGCCGTCCTCCCCCGCCATCCTCCCACTGTCCTCCCGCTGTGTGCTCGGCCAATGTCGGCACCTGTCTTCCGGTTCCCTTCCCTGCGTGCGTTGCGACGCAGGGGGGTGGGACTCGCAGCAATTTAAAAAATGTAAATACACTAAATGACATGATACAAAGTTGTGATCCGGATTACACTGTATCATGCCATTTCACCACAGGATTTCCCCTGGTGACTTTTCCAGTGCCCTACCTGTTCTTTTCCAGTTCTTTGTGCCTTGAAAATTGAGAACGACCATGGCGTCCAAAAAGCATTCTTTTTGCGCAAAAGCGTTTTAGTTGAACTGGAAAACAGAGACAGCGAATCTGAGTTACTTGAAGAACTGAGCGATAGCGATTCGTAGGAAAATTCGTCATCAGGTTTCGGAAAGTGATGACAGCGACTATTCTGATGTCTCTTTCTGGCACATAGCTCTGTTGGAAATTCTGAAGAATCATTTGATATACTTCCCAAATTCCACAAGCTTGCGTCACAACGCTCGCAGGGAAGGGAACCGTAAGGCAAGTGCCGGCAATCGGCCGTACACAGAGCGGGGAGGGAGTGTGAGGACGGTGGGGAGGACGGCGGGGGATCGCAGGGAAGGTGAGTAATATTCTGGGGTAATCCCGAGTATGGCTCGGGGTTACCGCTTTTGGTACTGAAAGTTAACCCCGAGCCACACTCGGGAATACTCTAACATTAGTAACATGTCATCTGCATACAGGTTTTTTCGTGAATTTCACCATAGAGAACCCCACGATTAGATGGTTGACTCGTATGAGGGCAGCTAACAGTTCAATGGCAAGCGCAAAGAACAGTGGAGATAGAGGGCAGCCCTGCCTAGTGCCTTTGCCCAAAGCAAATGAAGGTGAGACTGTATACAATACTCTTATGGATTCAGTTGGTGCGCGGTAAAGAAGGCTTATCCAGGTCAGGATATGAACCGTGTACCGAAGCCAAATTTGGTCAGAACCAGACAGAAATAGTCCAATTCAACACTATCAAATGCTTTATGAGCATCTAGGGATAATAAGGCTCTGCTACCCATGTTATCTGCTGGAGTCTGTATATTAACCTCCCTGGCGGTTTGATTATGTCCGGATCTCTGTGCTAAAAGCGGTACATTCTTTTGCATGGAAATCTGTTTTACATTTTAAAACTCACCTTCCCCTGCGATCCCCCGCCGTCCTCCCCCGCCATCCTCCCACTGTCCTCCCGCTGTGTGCTCGGCCAATGTCGGCACCTGTCTTCCGGTTCCCTTCCCTGCGTGCGTTGCGACGCAGGGGGGTGGGACTCGCAGCAATTTAAAAAATGTAAATACACTAAATGACATGATACAAAGTTGTGATCCGGATTACACTGTATCATGCCATTTCACCACAGGATTTCCCCTGGTGACTTTTCCAGTGCCCTACCTGTTCTTTTCCAGTTCTTTGTGCCTTGAAAATTGAGAACGACCATGGCGTCCAAAAAGCATTCTTTTTGCGCAAAAGCGTTTTAGTTGAACTGGAAAACAGAGACAGCGAATCTGAGTTACTTGAAGAACTGAGCGATAGCGATTCGTAGGAAAATTCGTCATCAGGTTTCGGAAAGTGATGACAGCGACTATTCTGATGTCTCTTTCTGGCACATAGCTCTGTTGGAAATTCTGAAGAATCATTTGATATACTTCCCAAATTCCACAAGCTTGCGTCACAACGCTCGCAGGGAAGGGAACCGTAAGGCAAGTGCCGGCAATCGGCCGTACACAGAGCGGGGAGGGAGTGTGAGGACGGTGGGGAGGACGGCGGGGGATCGCAGGGAAGGTGAGTAATATTCTGGGGTAATCCCGAGTATGGCTCGGGGTTACCGCTTTTGGTACTGAAAGTTAACCCCGAGCCACACTCGGGAATACTGCCGGGGAAGTTAATAAAAAAGTCTTTGCAGGTTAACCGCTGTCGACTTTCAGGGCATAAATCCTGTCTGGTACTGATGCACCACCAACAGTACGGCTTCATTCAGTCTAAGAGCTAAGACTTTTGCCAAGAGCTTTACATCACTCTGGAGAAAGGATATTGGCCTATTAGAGCCTGGATCCAGTTCTCCAGTTCTTTACCCGGTTCTTAAAGAAAAACTATCGGGGCTCGCGACATGGACTCTGGAAGGCGGCTTACTTTCAACGAGGCGTTAAACACCTTTAGCAGTTTATGGAAAAATTAACTCTCCATATCTGACATACACTTCCAATGGGATGCCGTCATCACCAGGGGCCTTGCAGGTAGGAAAAAAGCTGACCGCTCTCTGTAACTCCACCAAAGTAATAGGAGAATTTAATTTTTCCTTTGGGCTGCCATTCGGGAAAAGACTCCAACTCAGAGATTCTGTTTTTGATTTTTTTTTCCTGACATGTTGGTGTTCTATCTTTCACTTAGATGTTGTAAGTTGCACTAGTAATTACTAGTAATTACCGCTGGATAAAACAAAAACTGTGTCTGTCTTAAAATCAGGCTGTAAAGCAACAAAATGTTGAGGGGGTGATTCTTTTCCATACCCACTGTATGTCATAATGGTGTAATTGAATGATTGGGACTAAAGTTGCTAGAAAGTTATTAATTTAAGCATACTGTAACTTCTAACGTGACCCGATGACCACTTTTGCTGCTCATTTTTATAAAATAGCTTTTATACTGTTGATGTTATACGAACTAGTTACATGAAACATTAAAAAGTGTTATACAATTTATTTCTAGTAGAACGTACATCCTTGCATTCTTGCTGGTAAGAAAAGGTCAAAAGAAGAGAAGTCAAAAATCATTTAGTATGTAAGCGTAACAAATAACTTCTGAGGAACAACACAATTCTGTACATTGTATAAAAACTTGTCTGCTGTGGATTATACTGAACACCTAACTGTACGGAAAAGCAGTAATGAGCAATTACATTAGATTCCCACTAAGAAGTAGGTCTTTTCACTTGTTCCTGACTATAGTAATTTGGAAATACAATAGCGTATAGTGGTTAGGAAATATGGCTTTGAAGATTGACTGTGTCTAGTACTGGCGGACCACAAGCAAGTTTTGTTCCCTACCAAATGCACTATTTTTTTAACAGAATATCTTCTTCCACTGTGCGTAGAAGTTGGGCTCAACTGTCTCATATCCTTTTTGAAAGACCACTCTTCTGAATAAACATAATGGCATTTAACTAGGCATTCCTTTCATGTATTAATGAATCATTTTCTAAACAGGTAAATGCAGGCCAAGCTTTCCAATAAAAGTCACAGTGAAATAATTTGGATACACTTTACCACATTGTCTAGTTGTTTCACTATGATGCCTGCTCAAATTTCTAATATCTAACTACAACTCACCCTCGTGATTTCTTACTCCACTAGATCCTGTCTAAGTGTCACCAGTGGGGCAATCCTAGTAGCTAAAGCCTGGGAGCTGCTTTTCATAAAGTCAACGGGTCTTTGTTGTATAACTGTGAAAGCTTCCTTTTATAATTTTTCAGTTTGTAATGTTCATCAGCATGCATTGCTCAACGCAGAGCTTTGTGCTAGCTTGTCAACTTGTGTAAGGACTACAACATAAAGAACTTTCATCAGAAATTTAAAAGACATGATAAATCTACATAGGACTTGTCCCATTTATGGTTTAGAAATAAAATGCCTTTTTTAAACTTTGTTAGTGCTAGCTGTGCTCCACCCCTAAGCCAAAATTATAGGTGCTCCTATGGGGAAGGTACATGCAGCACTGAAGCCACAGCCCTATCTTCATTCTGTAGCCTTCTTTGCCATGCAGCCCTGTGCCTCCTCTACTCTTTTTGTACCCATAAAAGACTGAGCTTGTGACCGCCCACAGCCACCAGCTAGTTCAGAGGAGATTACTACAGTAGTAGCAGGCAGCTTGTATTGTGAATCCAGAATAGAGCCGTCAGTAGCAGGCAGCTTGTATTGTGAATCCAGAGGAGAGCCGTCATTCACAAAAATATAAACCCGCAACAACACATGCCAGCAGCAACTACACTAGTCTCTCTCAGACAAATGTAGTAGCTGGCTTGTGTTTGTGTGAATATTGACTTTCTCTTACGTCCTCCGACAGTCGCCGCCTCTTCATATTCGTCACATATGGGGTATTAGACTTTGCTCCGAAGGAGTAGCTAGGCAACAGAATATGTTAACAATAAAGCTTTAACATATCCCACCCTCAAGGGGTGGTCCCCTCAGTCAATACCCTCCTACTTCCTGCAACCATATCTCAGTTTTAATGTCTAGCTTGTCAGGAGTGGCTGGCTCTCTCTGTGCTGGGACTTTTTGTCCCAGACTCTTTCTTCTTTTTGATATTTTGTTTGAGTTTTCTCTCTACCTTTACTTAGCTGTTATTTTTGTCAGCATTAGTTAGTTCTTCGGACGAAGAGGATCATGCGGACTGGGTCTCGGGCTGATCCCCCTGGTCGCAGGTCGTGGGTCAGTGGCTTCCCAGTCTGCCATCGAGCGTTCAGCCAGGTATCGCTCCTGGCACAGTGAACGACCCATCCCTGTTCGGTGCAGGGATGATTGGTGAGGTGGCTACCTCACCGGACGCTGTGCGGTTTCTGAACCGCCATTGTGTGCGTCTTGAATTGCGACTCTCCCTGCCTCATGTGCAGCGGCTTGTTCGCCTGTGCGGGTTCCCCACGCCATGTGAGGTAAGTGTATCTATGTGGGGACCTGTCTGTCTGGGGGGGGTCTCAGTCTGGGACTGTGTAACCTGCCTTTAATCACACTGCTTGTCTCCCTATCTCTCGGCTGCATGCTGTGGGCTGCAAGGGGGGGGGGGGAGCTGTATGACACTGAGTATGTCAGGCTGGGCAGTGTGAGGAGCTGTGTGCTGTGGGGCATGTTTTTAATGGCATGTTGGGGCATATACAGCGATCGCTGCGGCGATCTAACATGTATCCATGTAATGGGTTAATATTGTGTGTGATTTTATGCACTGTGGAGCGGCGATTTCGGCGCCAAACGACGCCATTTTACCGGCGCCCGCTCCGGCCGCATGGTTTACATGCACGGCGGCCATTTTCTTGTAGCCTCCATAGGCTTACATAGAGCGCCCTGGCAGCATCACTTCCTCTCTCCTGGACGCACCGATCGAGGCAGCAGCAGCAGCGGAGTCTCCTCAGGTTTTATCCTTCTATTCCTGTGTTCCATTGCCTGTATTCAGTCTGTATATTCCCTGTGGGGGTCTCATTGTGCCTGAGTGTGGTGCGGTGGGCTGCGCTTGCCGCGCTTGCTGTAAGGGGGCAGTTAACCCTTGGTTGTCTGGCATACAGGGGCAATGGATTCTCAGGAGGGCAAGTTTCCCACAGTATTGGTGGAAAGCCAGGGGACCGCTGTTTCCCCCCCAGGGGGGGATTTAGCCACTATTGTGGCTGGCCTTGCTGCACAGGTGCAAATGCTGGTGGCTGCTCAATCTACTAAACGGCCCAGAGTTGCTCTGTCCTCTGATTCTGAGGGTGAAGGTGATGGGGCTGTTCTGGCGGGGACCTCCCTATGGCGCTGGCCGTTCTATTTCAACGTCCCGTGGCTTCCAACTCCTTGGTTGGCACTTTTATTCAGGGTGTGCGGCATCTGGTTCCTCCTAGGAGGGATCCTTTGCCCCCTTGGGACTTGAATCTAGTTCTGTCTGTGTTACAACGTGCTCCTTTTGAACAGATCAGGGAGATCTCGTTGTCTATGTTGTCCAAAAAGGTCGCCTTTTTGGTGGCGATCACTTCGGCTCGCAGAGTGTCGGAACTGGCGGCTTTGTCCTGCAAGTCTCCGTACCTGGTTGTTCATTTGGATAAGGTGGTCTTGCGACCTATTCCTTCTTTTCTACCGAAACGAGTTTCGGAATTCCATCTTAACGAGGATATTGTTTTGCCTTCGTTGTGCACGAAGCCTAAACATCCAAAGGAGGTGAGATTGCACTCTCTGGATGTTGTTCGGGCGATAAGGGTTTACCTTAAATCGACTGAGTCTTTTCGTAAGACTGATTCCTTGTTTGTTCTTCCAGAGGGTCCTCGGAAGGGCATGGCGGCTTCCGCCTCTACCATTGCCAAATGGATCAGGCAGACCATTGAACAGGCCTATGCCTTGCAGGGGAAGGTTCCCCCTGTGCCTGTGAAGGCGCACTCTACTAGATCACTGAGTACGTCTTGGGCCTGCCGTCATGGGGCTTCTGTAGCCCAGGTGTGTAAGGCGGCGACTTGGTCGACCGTACACACTTTCACAAAATTCTACAAAGTAGATGTTCAGGCATCGGCGGATGCTTCCTTTGGCCGCAAGGTTCTTAGTGCGGCTGTTCCATAGGGTCCCTTATTGGGGACTCCTGGCTGTTGGGATAGTTTTTTGTATCCCCTGGTTTTTTTGTCTTTTCCTGGGTTGTTGCTCCTGTTGAGCACTTATTTTTGCTGTTGCCCAGCTGGTTTCCTTCCTTTGGTAAGGTTCCTTTCTTTGATGTGGAGACTGCGTTGCCTTTCGGCGCGGATGCGTTTCCCACCCCTCATGTTTGCACTGCTTTGGGACGTCCCCATATGTGACGAATATGAAGAGGCGGCGACTGTCGGAGGACGTAAGAGAAAACGGAATTTTTGTAAAATCTTACCTGTAAAATTCCTTTCTCTGAGTCCTCCGACAGTCGCCGCCCCCACCCCTCTTTTGGGGTTTGAATGTATACTCTGCTGCTATTCCACTAAAACTGAGATATGGTTGCAGGAAGTAGGAGGGTATTGACTGAGGGGACCACCCCTTGAGGGTGGGATATGTTAAAGCTTTATTGTTAACATATTCTGTTGCCTAGCTACTCCTTCGGAGCAAAGTCTAATACCCCATATGTGACGAATATGAAGAGGCGGCGACTGTCGGAGGACTCAGAGAAAGGAATTTTACAGGTAAGATTTTACAAAAATTCCGTTTTCTACTCCAGCCACCATCATTCACAACACAAGTTGCCAGCCACTACTGTAGTAATTTCCTCTAAACTAGCTGATAACTACAGGAGGTTAAGGGCCCAGCCATTGTAAGTACAAAGGGAGCAGAGGAGGCACAGGGCTTCAACTGTTCTATCTCACCGCATTCAGAAGAGGTGAGGGCTGCGCGGGTCCTTTGTGCTCTGTTTCTCTACCACTCCTTCTGTTCCGTGCGCTGCATTTATCTCCAGTATGGTAAATTAGCGGTGATGGGGAAAGGGAGCTATCTGAACATGCTGGTCAGCATCCACAGAGCAGATTTTAACAAGGAAAAGTGCTATGTGCCCTAGAACCCTTGGGGGATTTACCAAGTCTTTTAAATATCTGAAGAAACTTCTTCAAGCATTCAAAATTACTTTTTCCCAGAGACCTTCTTAATCTGTTGCTGCAGATATGTGTAGCGGAAAAGGTTGGGCTTTAATTCCCACACGCTCCATGTATGCATCTTTAGGTGGCCGTAGTTCCTGTCCTCTCTGTGCAAGTTATCTGTAGAGATCTGTCCGATACTAGGCAGTTTAAAGCTGAGCTCTGGGCAAACAATTTTATATATTCTTTATCCTCCAAGAATACACAAATGCACTTCTGGAAGAATGGTCAAACTTTCCCATAGACACACTCCTAAGCCTTGTGGACAGCCTTCCCAAAAGAGTTGAAGCTGTTATAGCTGCAAAGGGTGAGGCAACTCAAAGGGTGAGCCGAACAAAGTCTGGGATGCCATTAAAGGTCATGTGTGTGTAAAGGCAGGAGTCCCAATACTTTTGACAATATTGTGTGTATATATATATATATGTGTGTGTGTGTGTGTCTGTATATCTATCTATCTTTCTATCTATCTATATATATATATATATATCTATATATATATATATATATATATAGATATATATATATATATATATATATATAATATATATATATATATATATAGACACACACTATATTACCAATAGTATTGGGACACGCGCTTTTCCATGCACATAAACTTTATTGACATCCCAGTCTTTGTCCGTAGGGTTCAATATTGAGTTGAGGGGGACGAACTTCCGAGTGATTGCGCTGTGTTGCGATCTCCTGGAAGTGGGGACACGTACCTGTCAAAAACTGGTACCCGGAATGTGGCACTGGAATGGGGGAGGAGTCAGATAAACTGAACTTTCACTTTTGGGTGGAACTCCGCTTTAAGCGTTCCCTTTACTGGAACTAAGGGGCCAAGCCCAACCCCTGAAAAACAACCCCACACCATATTTCCCCTCCACCAAATGATTCGGACCAGTGCACAAAGCAAGGTCCATAAAGATATGGGTGAGCTAGTTTAGGGTGGAGGAACTTGACTGGCCTTCAAAGAGTCCTGACCTCAACCCAATAGAACACCTTTGGGATGAATTAGAGCTCAGACTGCGAGCCAGGCCTTCCCGTCAAGTATTAGTGCCTGACCTCACAAATGCGCTTCTGGAAGAATAGTTAAACAATCCCATAGACACACTCCTAAACCTTGTGGACAGCCTTCCAAGAAGAGTTGAAGCTGTTATAGCTGCAAAGGGTGGGCCAACTCAATATTGAACCCTACGGTCTAAGACTAGAAATACATTAAAGTTCATGTGCGTGTAAAGGCAAGCGTCCCAATACTTTTGGCAATATATGACAATATGGTAATATATATATAAATATATGTATTATTGATCGACCGATATCGTTTTTTTTAACGCTGATACCGATATTTTGGTCATTGGATAGCGGTATCGGACGATATTGGCTGATATTTTCGGACAATACATTTTTTTTTTGTTTGTAATGTCTACAGGTACTGTGGTGGAGGGATCTGGGGGTCTAAAAGACCCCAAACCCCTCCTCTGCAATTAAAAGCATTCAAAACACCAAGTTTGGCTGTTTTGAATGCTGTAATTTTTTTGAATTCGGCGCCGCCAGTACCCGGAAGTGATGCCATGTCATGACATCACTTCCAGGAAATCGGCACCGGAAAAAATGGAGACCCAGTCAGACGGCGGCAGTGCAGGTAGGATGCCCGGGTCTCCCGGTAGGACGGGATACCCAGGCGAGCCACGGAAGGCGGTGGGAGGGGTCGTCCCCTCCCGCTCCTTGGAATGACAGCCGAGCGGCTTCTCTGGCGAATCTGTTGTCATTACAAGACAGCTGACCAACGGCTATGGACCCCGGTACAAGCACTTTCCCGAAATATCGGCAATATTGGTAAATCAAAAGGCCGATTCTGATATATCAGGGAAAGTGCAGATCGGCCACCGATATATATCGGTGTTGCCGATAATCGGTTGATCACTAATATACAGATATCACTCTGTATAAATAGTAGTGACATCATCACTGTGCTGAACATAGCTTGTGCAGCGAGTAGAGTAGCAGGTGGGTACAAGCTGCCTGCAGAAAGCTACAGGAGGGGGCAAATACGAGACCAATCACCCTTCAAAAGACTAAAGAGCAGCAGTGACCAATCTTTATTACTGGAAGATTGCAGGAGGAATTTTATGCTAGGTATCTGCAAATATTTGGAAGAAATAAAGGAAAGACACATTGGGGGAGATTTACTAAAACTGGAACACTAAGAATCTGGTGCAGCTGTGTGCATGGTAGCCAAACAGCTTTTAATTTCAACTTGTTAAATTAAGCTTTGACCATAAAACCTGGAAGCTTATTGGTTTCTATGCAGAGCTGCACCAGATTTTGCACTCTCCGATTTTAGTAAATCCCCCCAAAGATTCAAGTTAGAATACTCATTGCTGTTCTATTTAACTAATATTTGTTTAGCCCAGATTTCTGTCTGAACTTTCCCATGAATGGACATAATTGAGCCATAGAAGAGCTGCCCCAAATACATTGTTGAGATTGACAGACTTGGTTATGTACAAAGATGGGCAATGCAGTCATAAGAGAACATATTGATGTGTCTATTGATGTTATTCTGCTGTGGGTGCTGAACATCAGGATTGGGAAGATTTGGCCGTTGCAGATCACACTCCCTGCAGCAGAACACAAGGAGTGTAAGGCAGCACAATCTGCTGTTTATGGTCAGATTAAGACTAAGACTACACAGATGGAGGATTTGTTCATTTTTCTGAAAGAAAATGAATTCATTAATCCAGTGTACCCTAAACTAAAATGTTACAACTCCAAGTCATTCAGTGCTAATATTGTGTATCATTGCCAGGTGCTGAAAATGACCCTGGATTGCAATTGGTCGGATTCTCTTGTTGAACTGCAGACGTTAACGAGGCTGGCGCATTTTGCATACAATGCTCAGGACTTAGAATTAGCGTTATCCTGTACCCAGAGAGCTTTACATTTTGATGACAAGACAAGAAAACCGGAAGTGTAAGTATGTTTTCCAAGTATTTTTTTGCATTGGCTGCATATATGGAAATAAAACTAAAAACTAGGTAATAATTAGGTAGATTGTATTTAAATAAAACAAATAGTGTGGCGCTAAATTAATACAACATGATAGAAAATATACCATATTTATTGTGCAGAAAGACTAAAATCTAAATTAATGATAACAATCTCAAATTCATAAAGCGCAAGTTTTGAAATAAATGCAAATTTACATTTCATGAAAAAAAACACCAACATAATGAAATGAGTGTGTTAAAAAACAATATTCAGTGCTTGCCTCGGCAGCACATATACTAAAATTGGAACGATACAGAGAAGATTAGCATGGCCCCTGCGCAAGGATGACACGCAAATTCGTGAAGCGTTCCATATTTAAAAAAAAAAAAAAAAAAAAACAATATTCAAATCCTATAAAGAAATAATAAGTCCCAATTCATGAATTAAGAAAAAAAAATGGGTAATTCATGTCCAATATCCAAAGAAATGTAAGGTTCAACGTCCCATATCCAAGTGCAAGTGAATGCCGCTCTTATCCAATAAATAAAAGCAATCCAAGAAATAGATACCGTATTTGCCGGCGTATAAGACGACCCCCTAATTTTCAAGTTAAAACATAGGTTTTGGGCTATACTCGCCATATAAGACTACCCCCATCCGAGGCAACACCATTTAAAAACATCAGATTTGATTTAAATACCATCATTTTTATCCAAATGGTTATGACTTACCAGTACCTAAAATCCTTCAAAATCCTCATCATGTTCATCATCTGACATCATCCCTATTAATCTCCAAGTAGGGTAAGTACACAAATGTCCCTATTAATCTCTAAGCAGGGTAAGTACACAAACGTCCCTATTAATCTCCAAGCAGGGTAAGTACACAAACGTCCCTATTAATCTCCAAGCAGGGTAAGTGAACAAATGTCCCTATTAATCTCCAAGTAGGGTAAGAACACAAACGTTCCTATTAATCTCCAAGAAGGGTAAGTACACAAATGTCCCTATTAATATCCAAGCCGGGTAAGTACACAAACGTTCCTATTAATCTCCAAGCAGGGTAAGTACACAAACGTCCCTATTAATCTCCAAGCCGGGTAAGTACACAAACGTTCCTATTAATCTCCAAGCAGGGTAAGTACACAAACGTCCCTATTAATCTCCAAGCCGGGTAAGTACACAAACGTTCCTATTAATCTCCAAGCAGGGTAAGTACACAAACGTTCCTATTAATCTCCAAGCAGGGTAAGTACACAAACGTTCCTATTAATCTCCAAGTAGGGTAATTACACAAACATCCCTATTAATCTCCAAGTAGGGTAAGAACACAAACATCCCTATTATCCTCCAAGCAGGGTAATTACACAAACATCCCTATTAATCTCCAAGCAGGGTAAGTACACAAACGTCCCTATTAATCTCCAAGTGGGTTAAGAACACAAACGTTCCTATAAGCCTCGGTTTCCACTAGTGCGGCTACAAAGTCGTGCTACTTCTAGCACGACTTCGTAGCAAAAGTAAACTGCGGCTTCAGTTAGACTTGTCCCTCATATATAGAGGGAAGTCGCGCTCAAAAGTAGTACAAGATTTACTTTTGAGGTCGCGGCAACTGAAGCCGCGGCAGTGGAAACGGGCCCCATTGAAAACAATGGGTTTTGACTTGCTGTGCGACTTGACATGTGTCAAGTCGCACCGCAAGTCGCACTAGTGGAAACCGAGCCTTAATCTCCAAGCAGGGTAAGTACACAAACGTTCCTATTAATCTCCAAGTAGGGTAATTACACAAACATCCCTATTAATCTCCAAGTAGGGTAAGAACACAAACATCCCTATTATCCTCCAAGCAGGGTAATTACACAAACATCCCTATTAATCTCCAAGCAGGGTAAGTACACAAACGTCCCTATTAATCTCCAAGCAGGGTAAGTACACAAACATCCCTATTAATCTCCAAGCAGGGTAAGTACACAAACATCCCTATTAATCTCCAAGCAGGGTAAGAACACAAACATCCCTATTAATCTCCAAGTAGGGTAAGTACACAAACGTCCCTATTAATCTCCAAGCAGGGTAAGTACACAAACATCCCTATTAATCTCCAAGCAGGGTAATTACACAAACATCCCTATTAATCTCCAAGTAGGGTAAGAACACAAACATCCCTATTAATCTCCAAGTAGGGTAATTACACAAGCATTCCTATTAATCTCCAAGCAGGGTAAGTACACAAACATCCCTATTAATCTCCAAGGTAAGTACACTTCATTAATATGTTGAAAGGGGGGGGGATGAAGAGGAACCAGGGATGGAAAAATATAAGCAGATCAAACATCAGCTTTAACTGATACCACTGCAACAATAGTGATCTTGCTTTTGTTCAGAATATGATGAGTAATGCTGGCCATACACTATACGAAAAATTATTCAAACTAAATCTAGAAAAATGAACACTCGGCCGTTAGAGCAGATGATCGTGCCATCATGTAATGATTGATAAATAGTTCAATGGACATAAATGAATTCATTTTTTGTTCAGTTTTTCACATATACCTGGTGCAAACAGTTTGGACGAGAAACATATTAACCTTTCAATTTATCGTTCTTTCGGCAGAAAATTTCTAAACTTGTCCTTCGTTTTTTCGACTCAAAAACGTCACAACCGATTACCGATTTGTGCCCATTAACTGACCGAAAAACGAATGAACTGTCTGGATGACCGAATTTCAGCCAATTTTTCTTATAGTGTATGGCCAGCATAAGTATCATTCACTGTCTCCAAGCTGCGTCCTTGGGGCTAGATGCGGCTCTTTGCTTGCTTTTATCTGGCTCTGTGGGCATTATTCCAACAGTGGGGCATAGTTCCTGCCACTGACACCAACAATGGGACACTATTCCTCCTACTGACACCAATCATGGGGCACTATTCCTCCCATTGACCTCAATGATGGTAAACTATTCCTCTTACTGACACCAATGATGGTAAACTGTTCCTCCCTTTGACCTCAATGGTGGGGCACTATTCCTCTTACTGCACCAATGACGGTACACTATTCCTCCCACTGGCACTAATGATGGTGCACTATTCCTCCCACTGACACCAATGATGGTACATTATTCCTCCCACTGACACCAATGATGGGGACCTGTTACTCCCACTGACACCAATGATGGGGAACTGTTCCTCCCACTGACACCAATGATGGTACACTATTCCTCCCACTGACACCAATGATGGTGCACTATTCCTCCCACTGACACCAATGATGGTACACTATTACTCCGACTGACACCAATGATGGTACATTATTCCTCCCACTGACACCAATGATGGGGAACTGTTCCTCCCACTGTCACCAATGATGGTACACTATTCCTCCAACTGACACCAATGATGATGCACTATTCCTCCCACTCACACCAATGATGGTACATTATTCCTCCCACTGACACCAATGATGGGGAACTGTTCCTCCCACTGACACCAATGATGGTACACTATTCCTCCCACTGACACCAATGATGGTGCACTATTCCTCCCACTGACACCAATTATGGTACACTATTCCTCCCACTGACACCAATGATGGTACATTATTCCTCCCACTGACACCAATGATGGGGAACTGTTCCTCCCACTGTCACCAATGATGGTACACTGTTCCTCCAACTGACACCAATGATGGTGCACTATTCCTCCCACTGACACCAATGATGGTACACTATTCCTCCCACTTACACCAATGATGGTACACTATTCCTCCCACTGACACCAATGATGGTACATTATTCCTCCCACTGACACCAATGATGGGGAACTGTTCCTCCCACTGTCACCAATGATGGTACACTATTCCTCCAACTGACACCAATGATGGTGCACTATTCCTCCCACTGGAACCAATGATGGTACACTATTCCTCCCACTTACACCAATGATGGTACACTATTCTTCCCACTGACACCAATGATGGTACACTATTCCTCCCACTGACACCAATGATGGTGCACTATTCCTCCCACTGACACCAATGATGGTACACTATTCCTCCCACTTACACCAATGATGGTACACTATTCCTCCCATTAACACCAATGATCAGGCACTATTCCTCCCATTTATACAAATGATGGCACACTCTTTCTCCCATTGACACCAATGATTGGCACTATTTCTCCCATTGATACCAGCTATTGGGCACTATTACTCCCCCTAATACTAAACATAGAGCATTGTTTATTCCCTGTGATTTCGGGACATTTTCTACTCCCACTGGCCACAGTGTGGCCCCCCTAAAGTTTGAAGGACCGTAAACTGGCCCTTTGTTTAGAAAGTTTGGAGACCCCTGCTCTAAAGGAAACCCTGTTACTTTCCTTTTCCTCTGAAAATGTGTGTTGCTTGGCTGAGTCTTGGTTCAGTACTCTTAATCAATGACTTTGTATAAGCATTCCGATGGGGACCTCTAATACATCATCAACTCTCCTGAACTGCATGCTTGTTCTGTATCAATGTCTAAGAAAGCACTAACAACAAATGGGTCAGCATAACAGCCAGGCAACTAGCATTTTTAGATGGGGTCAAGAAAATCTGTCCCCATATTTTCTTTCATACTTTAACTAAGAACATGGACAAAATGGATAATGCTGTCATATCCAGACATTGATGAATTTAGATCTTCAATAATGTGTGCTGTGGCTGACAGATTTTAGATATATTTCATGTATTTATTATGTAATTTTCTAAATAGCAATCTATCTCCTTGTTTTAGGTAATATTTATTTTTTATACTTTCTGTTATTCGTTTGTTTACTAGCGTAGGTGATAAACATACAGAATCTTCCTGTCTTTATTTTTGTTTAGCAAATTTTATTATGTTATATTTAATTTACATAAAGACTTTTTTGATTTATAGTGAATTGCGTGCTCACAAAAGAGCTGTCTGCAGCAGGGCTGTATTTTAGATCGGTGTAACAAAATTGGTCCTTGCTGTCGCTGTCATTTATGAGCTGAGACCAACTAAAAGGCAACACTGACATCTGCTGCCAAAATATGGTATTGCACAATCCTTTTAATACAAGGATTATGTCTGCCTCTTATAGAGTGATATCTATACCACTCCATAGCTGTATTATTATTAATAATAATAACATTAGTAGTAGTGTTTAACATGCACTTCAGATCACAAAGTCCTATTTGTGTATTAAATAGAAAACCTTGTGTCTAGAGTCTTGTGTCTAGTGATGGATATATAATCAGACTTTTCACAATGATATGTAAACTTCTAATAATTAAATTCACCTATTTGCCCTGTTTTGGTCTAGTAAATATACAATCAAAAATGTTTGTTGTATCTGTTTGATTAGTGCGAAAAATACTAATTTATTCTGCCAGTAATGGGACCTGATAACATGGGACAGCTTAGTGGTTAGCACCTCTGCCTGCCAACACTGGGGCCCCCAGTTCAAATCCTAACCAGGCAAAAGATAAACAAAACCAGGCGCACATCCAACCTAGTGTATTATAGTTTTTATTACAGGAAAATGAATCAATATAAAATGCACTCACATGGTACAGTAAATACTGGGCATATGTAGGTTCCTCTCCGCTGTATGGCCTCTTCAGATCCCCCACTGTACCCACTCAGTGTCCCCTGAAAAGTGAAGCTCCCCTCAGGACGAGCGATCCGCTGCCCCTCCGGCAGATCCCACACTGGACCCACTCAATGTCCCCTGGAAAGTGAAGCTCCCCTCAGGGCAAGCGATCCACTGCACCTCCGGCGTCTCTAAAAACCTGAAGAGGAAGGCTACGTCTCCGAAACATGTTATCACAGCAACCAGTGCTGGGCCACAGTTTTCATCCTCCACTACCATCTGCCGGAGTTGTTCCGTCCCCATAGTTATCGGCTTCTGCCTGGATCCTTGTGCGCATGTGTGGGATTCACGGCAGGGACAGCGGGGTCGGGTGCAGGCACACTAGGCAGAGACGCCGGAGGTGCAGCGGATCGCTTGCCCTGAGGGGAGCTTCACTTTCCAGGGGACATTGAGTGGGTCCAGTGTGGGATCTGCTGGAGGTGCAGCGGATCGCTCGTCCTGAGGGGAGCTTCACTTTCCAGGGGACACTGAATGGGTACAGTGTGGGATCTGCCGGAGGTGCAGCGGATCGCTCGCCCTGAGGGGAGCTTCACTTTCCAGGGGACACTGAGTGGGTACAGTGTGGGTTCTGAAGAGGCCATACAGCGGAGAGGAACCTACATATTCCTTTTATAAAAACTATAATACACTAGGTTGGATGTGCGCCTGGTTTTGTTTATCTTTTGCACAGTGTTCTCTTCCGCCACCCAGTGGAGTTGACTGGAGCAGCAGCCACCTAGCTTAAATAGACTATGTTTTGGAAGGAAGACACACAAGCTACATTTAGATTGGTATAATCTGGTAAATGATGGTAAAGATCACCTTGTACCTTGTATGTATATGTTGTATTTTAAATCCTAACCAGGCCCCTACCTGCATGGAGTTTGCATGTTTACCCTGTGCTTGCATGGGTTTCTTCCTCCCACACTCCAAAGACCTACTGGTAGGTATATTGGCACCTGTCTAAAACTGACCCTAGAATGTATGCATATGTGATAGGAACCTTAGATTGTAAGCTCCTTCAATACAGGGACTGATGTGGATGTACAGCTTGCATAAATTGTCAGTATAAATACCTGTAATAATATAATAAATAGCTTCTTGCACTCTCTCTGTGCTGCACTTTTATCACTGTACAACAGAACACCCCCCCCCCCCTATATTATGGAAAAGATGGAAGGGGAAGGTGTTCTGTAGCTGTTTGCTAGGGTATAAATGCTTCACCATAGTAGGTTGTCGACCTAGAACAGCAAATGTGTTACTGAATGAATCACCAAGTGAAAATAAAGGTAAGCAAACCTAAAAAGCAAACTAATGCAGCACCACATTTAGAAACTGGTAAGCTGCAATATATAACATTGATAGTCTTGGGTTTAGCTACAGCGCATCCGGAAAGTATTCACAGCGCTTCACTTTTTCCACATTTTGTTATGCTACAGTCTTATTTCAAAATGTATTAAATTCATTATTTTCCACAAAATTCTACAAACAATACCCCATAATGACAACGTGAAAGAAGCTTGTTTAAAATCTTTGCAAATGTATAGAAAATAAAATACAAAAAAATCCCATGTACATAAGTATTCACAGCCTTTACCATGACACTCAAAATTAAGCTCAGGAGCATCCTGTTTACACTGATCATCCTTGAGATGTTTCTACAACTGTGGTGAGTTCAGTTGATTGGATATGATTTAGAAACACACACACACCTGTCTATATAAGGTCCCACAGTTAACAGTGCATGTCAGAGCACAAACCAAGCCATGAAGTGCAAGGATTTGTCTGCAGTAATAAGGCTTACCTATATGTGCTATAAATATCTCCTAAACATGCACCGTTTAGGAGATTTTTACAGTGCATGCAGCCGATGACGTCATCGGCGCATGCGCTCTGAAGGAACAGCCACCCGTGCCGTTCCTTCAGAGCCCAGTGCCGTGAATGGCGGCTCCCGTGCGCATGTGCGGGAGTGATGTAATCGCTCCTCTGGCCAATCAGATGGCCGGAGGACGTGAACAAGGAAGCAGGGCCGCTGGACATGTCGGCCGCCCTGTCGCTGAGCGGGCGGCACTGTGAGGGCTTTGTTTTAAGGGAAGTATTTCATAATGAGCTATTGTGATTTTTTTTTTCTTTTTTTAGCTTTTTATTTTTAATACATTTTCAAAGATTTCAAACAAACCTACTTTACATTGTCATTATGGGGTATTGTTTGTAGAATTTTGAGGAAAATAATGAATTAAATACATTTTGGAATAAGGCTGTAACATAACAAAATGTGGAAAAGCGAAGCACTGTGAATACTTTCCGGATGCGCTGTACATTGTAATCCAGCTATTTATTTTGTTTGTGGTCAGTTTAAAGATGTTTATTCTATATGAAAATTGGACATAAGATGTGGATATACATACACAGAATTTTGGGGGAGATTTCCTAAAAAATGTGCACACGGAATCTGGAGCAGCCGTTTATGGTAGCCAATTCGCTTCTAACTTCAGCTTGTTCAATTAAGCTTTGACAAAAACAAAACCTAGAAGCTTATTAGTTTCTATGCAGAGATGCACCAGATTTTGTGTGCTCCAGTTTTAGTAAATCTCCCCCTGTGTGTCCAATAGGATGTACGGATCCTAATGCTGGCCACACATTAATCAATATTTTATGTGTTCCAATCATTTTTAATCAATCAAATCTCTTAAACGATCATTCAACAAAAGAAGTAGCTTTGGCTCCATCTATCTAATGACTTTCCTGGTTAAAAGTTTAACAAATAAAGCAAACAAAATTAGAAAGTGATATTTTAAGAACCGATTTATTGCTCCACACACACCATGCAGTTTGCTTTAGAGTCGGTTCACACTGGGGCGACACGACTCTGCACGACTTCGGGGGGGACTTGTGCATTCCCATGCACCACGACTTCGGAGCGACTTGCAGGGACTTCACATAATGGAAGTCTATGCAAGTCGCTCCGAGGTCGCCCCGAAGTAGTACAGGACCCTTTTTCTAAGTCGGAGCGACTTGTGTCGCTCCTATTAGAATGGGTCCTGTAGCGGTCAATGGACCGCGAGGGAGTGCGACTTGTCAGGCTGACAAGTCGCCTGACAAGTCGCGGCAATGTGAACCGGCTCTAAAAGTCAACAGAATTTTCCAACCAATTTGCCCTCTTTCATCTTTAATTCTTTCCTACAAAATCAGTTAAAAGTGATGCAATTGGTTGTAAAAAAAATTATCAACATTTGCTGGATTGCAACGAATGATTGATCATTTTAATAATTTATTTTATTTTTTATTTATTTCAGGTACTTATATAGCGCTGTCAATTTTACGTAGCGCTTTACATATACATTGTACATTCACCTCAGTCCCTGCCCTCAAGGAGCTTACAATCTAAGGTCCCTAACTCACATACATACACAGTAGGGCCAATTTATATACAGGATCCAATTAACCTACCAGCATGTCTTTGGAGTGTGGGAGGATAATTGCTCCATATATAGCAATAAGGGTCACCGTTTCACTTTTGATCAATTCTGTTACTGTTATGAAACTTGATAAGTTCTCTTCTAACATTTAGGGCTTAAGATACACTAGCCGAAAAATCATTCAAACTCATTTTTGAAAAACGAAAAATCGGCCGTGAGAGCAGCCATCATGTAATGACCGAATTATGAACGATAAATTGTTCAATGGAGATAAATGAATCTATTTTTCGTTCATTTTATCACATGTGCCTAAGGCAAAGACTTCGGGCGAGAAACATATTAACCTTTCAATTTATCGTTCGTTCTGCAGAATTTTCCAAACTGTTCCTTCGATTTTTCGGCTCTGAAAAGTTAAAACCGATTTTCTATTTGTGCCCATTAACTGGATGAAAACCGAACGAATGGACCAAATGACAGATTTTCAAAACGATTTTTCGGCTAGTGTATGGCCAGCATAATTAACATGGGCAGAAAAAAAAAACTGCATTTAGATGTGTACAGTTTTGTATTCATCCAAACCTAGCACTATAGTAATCAATAAGCCCATGCACACAGCTGCCTCTCCATGCATAAATGTGCACTACGCTTAGCCTTGCACAAAATAAGCAGGACAAAAGCTGCATCCAGGGCCGCACGGAACTGCTGATTTTACACATGCATGTGCATTAACACATGTAAATGCATGTAACTGCACATAAACACATGCACAAATAACAAAAAAATGCCATTAGAAGAACTGTACGCATCAAACTACTGTATGCATCTAAATGCGAGTTCTTTAGGCATATATTTTATGCAGAATCTTCAACAATCTGTGCCAGAAAGAATCTGCATTCCGTGCAGAAAATACACATATGCCCTTGTGAATAAAGCCTAACGCTCAATTTGTTATCACAAATACAAAAAGATTTGGGATTTGGCATACTTTTAGAATTAAAATGTATGTCCAACCAAAACATTTTTCTTTTGAGTTTACAGTGCTAACCGGGGCTTTGTTGGAGAGATACCCCTTCACCTACTGTCACTTTGAAAGTCAGGGAAATTCTCAAACAGCAACACAGATATAAATAAACATACTTTAACTAGAACTATATATAACTACTCAAACCCTCCCATTCTCCTATTCTCTATGCCAGGGCTTCCCAAACTTTTTTGGGCCGAGACCCACTTGTGAATATAGTTATTTTTCGGGACCCACTTGCTTGTAATTGAATATTGTAAAGCGCTACAGAGTTTGTGAATGGCCTGGTCATTAACCTCCCTAGCGATATTCCGGAGTGTGACTCGGGGTTAAATTTCAGTGCCAAAAGCGGTAACCCCGAGCCACACTCGGGGTACCGCTAGGGAGATCGCTGGATCCTGTAAGAGAGAGGGTACTCATCTTGTCCCCGGGCCCCGTGACACTCGCAGGGGGGTGGAACCGGCGGCAAATTCAAACAGTAAAACACACCAAACACACTGATACATTGCAAAATAAAATAAATTCACATTAGTGTGCCCTTTCCTGCAGTTTTACTGTACTTTATATATATATATATATATATATATATATATGTATGTATATACACATACATACTTTAACTTATTTATAGTTATTTATTATAGTATAATTTATGATTTTGTGTTTCAAACTTTATCATACCCGAGATGTTATAAAGAAGAACGCACAGTAAAAAAAAAATCATATGTAAATATTTGGTTTGGGCTGCTCGTTCTTAAGAATTACATGCAAAATAATGGTACCGCTTTCAGCACCTAAAATCAGAAAGAATCATAAAGCCAGGGAGGTTAAGGGGCAAATCTTTCCGGTCCAGAAGTGGTTAAACCTGCAGGGGGAACCAGTGTTTTTATTTGTAAATGACTTTACTACTGCTTTAGGCCTGGTTCACATGTATGCAGGTTGGCAGCCCACATTTGCACAGGCATAGCAGCCCATTGATTTGAATGGTCTGCTATGCCCTCGTTTTCCGCTGAAAAAAGGTGCATGCAGCATTTAAAAAAATTCAGTGGCCTTGAAATCCATCCAGCTTTTATACATACATGCGACTTACCGGCAGTAACTGCACTGGCAAGCTTTCTGCGGTTTTATATACGGGGGCTCAGCATTTAAAAACACAGTTTGCGTGTGCAGGAACTGCAGGTAAGTTGCATGGTGCAAAAGCAGGATGGATTTCAAGGCCACTGGATTTTTTTAAATGCTGCATGCACCTTTTTTCGGTGAAAAATGCAGGCATAGCAGCCCATTCAAATCAATGGGCTGCTATGCTTGTGCAAATGTGGGTCGCCAACCAGGCCTAAAATAAGCCATCAAGCAGTGTCTGGCCTACCTGGTGACTGGTCCTGGCGGTCAGCTCCGATGCGATGGCCTGCACTCTGATAACGGCTCCACTCAGTCCGACTCCTACCCCTAGGCGCCGCCTCCCGTACAGAACAGCGCGCATGGCAAGGGGCTGGGTTGAAGTGTCAGTGGAGCTCAAAGCCCCGCCTGCCTGCTCGTAACACAGTGCACTGCCGATGCCTGGGCAGCTCTGACTGCTCTAAATCCGCCGGCGACCCACTGAGATGCAGCTCGCGACCCACCAGTGGGTTGCAACCCACAGTTTTGGAACTCCTGCTGTACAAGATAAAGACTAGTTGTTCTGTGATCCAAGATAAGAACTGGGAGGATTTATAACACTCACTGAGATAATACAGGATGTGTGCATAGGACACAGGACATCTCTAAATTTCCGTCATTATCAATAGTTTTTTTTTGTGCACTTATCAAACAGATATAACAAAACCCTTTTAACTGTATATTTATTTACTGATCAAAAGAGAGCCAGAAAGAAAAATTCATTTTTAGGGTTTACAGACCCCTTCAGGCTATCTTAAAAATAAACTTCACCCTTATATTATAAATAAAGAAAAAGGGTACATTTAGAAATGTTAGTATATTTTGTGTTTGCTTTTTTCTCGAGTCCATAGTGCAGCGCTTAAGTGTATGAAAAAAGTGCATGTGAACGCACACAAAAATAAGTGTACTAGGATGTGTCATATGGTTCCCTCCCAAAGAGGAAGAGACAAAGCTGCTGATGAGGCAAGGCACAAGGTAGGGGGAGAAAGGAACCTAAGTGCTGCACATCCTCCCTCTAGACTTAAGGGGAGGCCCAAAGACCCACAGTCTACAATCTCGTAATGGCAATCTACAGAAAGTTATCAACAATTTCAAGCTATTTCTTCTTTGCAAACCAAATTTTTCTTTCCCTCCCCATTCTTTTCACAGTGGCCATTTTCCCTATGGACAGATGATTCCATCTCCCTTTACTTCCTGGAACACTGGGTGTGCCTCCTGGAACATGTGCCAGTGCACATCATCTCAGGGAGGAAATTATCTTGCCCCCCAGGAACTTGTGAAGTTTACAAACAAGATTTTCCAGGAAGGCACTGGGGATATGGCCTTCCCAGGATGCAACTGGAAGACCAGGAATCTATCACCGGTAGAGATCAAACGATTATCGGCAAAGCCGATATGTCGGATTCAGCCACCAAGGTGACTGATATTGCCGATATTATGGGAAAGTGCTTGTACTGGAGTGATGCCTGCAGCTTGAGGCATCTTCCCGGTACCGGCATCCATAGCCGACATTCGGCTGTCTTGTAATGACAACCAATGCGGCTGAGAAGCCGCTCGGCTGTCATTACAAAGAGCGGGAGGGGGCGACCCCCCTCCCGCTGCCTTCCGCGGCCTGCCCGGGTCTCCAGTCCCACCGCACGGCCGCCGAAGAGACGGACCCGATCAAAGCCGCATTCGGCTCTGATCGGGTCTCCATGTAAAAACCCGGAAGTGATGTCATGACATCACTTTCGAGTACATGGCGCCAAATTCTCAAAAATTACAGCATTCAAAACAGCCAAACTTGGTGTTTTGAATGCCTTTAAGTGCAGAGGAGGGGTTTGGGGTCTTTTAGACCCCCAGATCCTTCCACAAGAGTAACTGTAAAAATGTGATGACCAAAATATCGGTATCGGCAATAAAAAAACGATACTAGTCGATCACTAATCACCAGTGCCTCGCTTAAACAGGAAATGGAATGGATTGTAAGTAAAAGCAAAAATGTTTGCTTAACCAAAGAATGTAGGATGATTTCATATTAGCATGCAAATCTGTATGCTGACTTGGTTTTTAATGAAAGGGGAAATGATCTGCCTTTATTTTAGCCTCCTGTATCTCTGACCTTCTGTCTTGCAAGCCCTAGAATACTAGGCCTGAAAATATCTGCAGGGAAATGCTGGATCTTGTGGTTTCTCAACAGCTTTGTACTTGTTGGTTATGTACCTTTTCCGATGTTATAGAAATGGCACCAGTTATTGCCAGTATATTTTTAAATCCTTTATTTTTTTTCACATTAAGACTAAGTACATTAACAATGGAGTATATGCTTATTGGTATTTTATAGCAATTCCTGTTGTGCAGAAGAATACTAAAGTGTAATTGTAAACATTACAATGCCAGTGCGTGATTCAATAAGTAATTAGGAAATTGCTGGGCACTCTTGTAGGCACGGTTCTATGTTGGGATGTGAGATGTTAAGCATTGCTACCTGCATCCAGGGCCAGAGCATAATGGAGAACTTGGCTGGGAAGAAACACTTGCGTCTTTCTGCCATAAAAGCCTTCGAAACAAGTGCAAGGTACGTTTTAATCCTATAATAGAAAAAATATGTTTTCATTGAAATTTGGCATATCAAAGCATTAAAGTAAAAAAATATATAGCTTTTTATTTAAAGTAAGGAATAATTGTGGTAAGAGCTATATATAGGTGTAGTTTATTTATTTATTTTTTGTTACACACATAAATAGGCATATTAAATAGTATAATGCATAGAACAACAGTCCACATTAAACAGTTCAAGATTCCTTTTTTATTAAAAGAGCCAAGAAAAAAAAACGTCCACATTGGCCTAACACTTTCAGAAGTTCTAGTCTTGCCTCACAATCATTTTTTTCTATGTCCTCTTTGGAGGGATTTCCCATCAGTAGCTCTATCCTCTCCCTGTTATATCCAAAATGAAATAAAACTTTAGTGTTGATTTACTAAAACTGGAACATGCACAATCTGGTGCAGCCTTGCATAGAAACTAATCAGCTTCCAGTTTTTTTTTTTGTCAAAGGTTAATTTACCAAGCTGAAGTTGGAGGCTACCATGCACAGCTGTATCAGATTTGCACACTCTACTTTTAGTAAATCAACCCCATTGTATCTGGAACTGGGCTTTATAGTAGATCTAAACTGTTACAGGCTGAAATATAATTTTATAAATGACTGCGTTCGAAACAGTTGATTTTTTTAATACAGTTTTTTGCTGTTATTCAACTTTTTTTATTCTCACCCATTGAGAGACATAGGAAATAGGTCACTTTTGGGTTATATAGCCACTTGGACACTGTCGAAAAAACTATAGACCAGCCCAGGATAACCCTTCCTACTACTAAAATAAAATATGAAGCATGATAGCAGTCTTTAATTAGTACAGATTGCAAGCACAGACTTATGGAGCAGTCAAGGTTGGACCACCTTTGGTTGCCCCCTCTCCACCCACAGTAGATTAGCACTAGTATATGTATGATTTGTATAATTCAAACTTGCTTCATGTTATAATGTGATCTCTTCAGATTCGGAAGTGAAGCCAGGAGTCCCTCTTTGACACTACAGGCAGCTAAACATTTCTGGTATGCTTGCTCTCCACTGACAAAATCTGCTAAAGAGCGAGAACCTCTTAAAGATTCTGTTATTTGTGTTATAAAGGCCCTGAATGAAGCAGAATCCAAGCAGAAACAGGTAAAGAATCACAGTATACGTTATAAATGGCTATCTGATGACAGGGAATGCTTGTCTTGTCCCCTCTCACTTTTCTATTTTCACTACCAGAGCATTTTTTATGTTTTTTGCGCACATGTTTAAAAAATAATTTTAGGCCTGAAGATTTTGTAAAACCCCAGAACATTATATATTTTCTGAAAGCAGATACCCTAGAGAATAAAATAGTGGCCATTTTTTATGTCACCCAATATTACCAAAAGATCTAGGAAATGCAAAAATTTCTGTAAAAAACACACACCGAAGTGAATATTAAGGCAAACAAACGCAATAAATTACCCAAATCTTCTGTAAAATTTAAAAGACAAGATTGCGCCGAGTAAATAGATACCAAACATGCCAAACCTTAACTTTGTGCGCTTGTGAAATGGCGATTAACTTCAGTGCCTTATATTTTCTATAGGTGATGCTTCATAAGCCCCCTATAGGTATCAGTTTAGTGTAACTTGCAGTAAGTGAGACCCGGGTGATACCGCTCCGTCCTGCATACGCACATGACCTCCCAGATTGTATTCCGGACGGAGCAGTATCAACCGGGTGTCACTTACGGCAAGTGGGTGAGAGACGGATCGGTATTGGTGGGTGGGAGATGGAGCGAGTGAGAGACAGAGCAGTATTGAGTGGATGCCGAACGGAGCGGTATCACCCGGGTATCACTTACGGCAAGTGGGTGAGAGATACTGATCTGCCAGCAGATCTGCTAATGTGGAATTGCTTATATCTTTAATTTGTACATATGTGAGTGGCATTTCAATAACATTTGTAAACGGAATTATGCTATGTGACATAATTTTACCCTTGCATGAGCATCACCACCTAATGGTTGGAGGAGGAGAAGACTAGTCTCGGACCCTGACATAGGATGTACAACATATCGGTATCGCCAACGAAAAACCAATATCGGTCAATCCCTAATACAAACATACCATAGAGAATAACGTGGTTTCCAATGTCATGCATTGCAATGCGTTAGGTACAGGAGAAATTGCACTTGTGTGAGCTGGGTCTTAGCATTTGCAATCCTGCGGTTCACGTACTGTAGGTGATTTACTGAAAGGGACCCATTTTATCAAGCTTGCACACTTTCTGTCATGTTCTTGGACAGTCAGCATCTCATCAACAACTTTAGGCCCCTTTCACACTTGTGCAACTTGTCCTGTTACTTGGGACTGCAAAGTCGCATGACAAGTCGTACCCCATGATTTCCAATAAGTGCCATTCATATCTGTGTGACTTCAAAGTAGTCCCTGCACTACTTTGGTCTGACTTTGATGCGACTTGAGGTCCATAGACCTCAAGATTATACAAGCATTACTTCAAGTTGCATAAAAGTCTCTTTGCAAAGTCACGTCACAGTTGCGTGACTTTCAGGTCGTACGAGTGTAAAAGGGACATAAATGACCTTATTGCGTTTGGTTAAAGTGACTGCATTGCCAATGTGGCTTTAAACACTTGGGTATATTACCAACACTCATTTGAGGAAGCCATTTGGATGTGTGGTGAAACATCGTCAATAGGATAATTAAAAACCTTCTCAGACATACTAAAACTAATCAAAAATAAGCTGTTTCTTATTCATAGTGGCAAAATTAATTATTTAGTTGTTCTTATTTAAAATGCGCCCAAATGAAAAGTAATGAGGTTTTAAGACCATATAACTATTCCATATTTGTGCTTAGGAGGTTCCCCGAAGACCTCATTGTTAATAATGCGTATCTTCTTTTTTTCAGGGGTCAGAGAATGATACCACTTTATTTCACCTGTGGCCTGTGATGGACATTGAAAATCGTAAAGTGCAGGACCCAGATAGTCCTAAAGGTACGTGAGTTCGTAATCCTGCTTGAAAGACATCTCCACCTGTCTATTCTTGTAAGCGTTATCATAAGAAGAGTGTTCATTAAGGATTGACAAGCCTTGAGTTAATTCAGTGTACATCAAGATTTTCCATACTTTAAAACTGCTCACTATTATTTATTAATGACGGGAAAGATTATATGTTCTTGGATGATCCAAAAGAGTGGAAATTTACATGTTGGAATGGTTCAGATATGAATTAGTAAAAGAAGGTCTTTGTAATTATAACAGCTACTGGCCAACTCCATTGTCTAGAGCTCTTGGCAACCCTTCTCTTAAAGGGACATCCCAGGCAGCATTTTATAAAATATTTTGATTATTTCTACAAACCTTATTGCAGGTTTTGACTTTTTCCTGTTTTGAAAATGCTGAAATAAATAATTACAGAGTACTTTTTTTAAATATCTCAAAATTACATGACCATGCTCACCAGATGTGTCCAATCCTTCATTTTCACAGTATATTGTTCTAGGGTGGCAGTTTTCTTTTAGAAAAAATATACTCTAAAACACATATGTAACAGTGCCAGATTAAATAAATGTAATTCTTCCAGATAAATTAAATTTGCATGCATATTGTATACAATCATTCATTTATCTTGCATAGTTTTTCTATATCTATAGGTAATATAGATAGATTGTACTCTGATTGTACTGTAACATGTATAGTAAGCTTAGGAAAACATTCCCTGGGGGAGGAGAAGCAGCAGCACCCTGAGCTTTCCTATGAGTGGCTGTGCTGTGGGGGCGTGCCAGGACAAGTCTGATCATTGGAGGAGAGTACACTGAGTTCCTAGCATAGCTAAAGAACCGACCACAGTGTGCTCTCCTGCTTATTGTGGTCAGTTTCTTTTTTTTTATATTTATCATTTTATTTTGCATTTTCAGATTGTGGTCAGTTTCTAATTGAAAAACTGAGAGACTAGCAGGAACACCAGAGATTTCACATAAAGGAAGCAATACAAAGAGAACAGTAGACTTTCTCATACAAAAAAACATATATAGGAAGTGGCGCAAGCAAGTGTGCATCTGAGGGTTAAATAAAGTCCATGCTAAAGTCTCTGAGGGGAATGGCTCAGTTCTTGGATGCAGTGTGAACAGTCTAAGTACTTAGGGCTAGCCTTGAGGGAGAGCAGAAGCGGGCTCCAAACATGCAAGACAAAAGTAGAAAACGGGCGCCATTGAGTGCAGACTGTTATGCTTGCTTTTTAAAAGAGTAGAATAAAACTCACATAATGTGGAAGATAAAAAGGCACATATATTAAACCAGTGGTCCGGAGCAAGCGTTGTCCATCCTAGGACTCGTCCTGGGGATGAGTCAGCCCTGTGCACGGTCGTCCTGACCAGCAGAAAAAAACAACAAGGTTGATATGCGGGAATGGAGGCTGATCCGCAGGCTGGAACACATGGTGGACTGCACCGTCGTCCATGATGACATCACCAGCGCGCTGGTGACGCGTTTCGGAGCTTTTTAATACAAGTACATGGTACAGCAGACACAAATCATGAATATGAAGTGTTGGGGAAACAAACGCTTCAAGCTTACCATACTCAATCTCATTGTACAGTATTCTTAAGAGCTGCCAGCATATTGGAGGAGGGTTGCTGTCATAGTTAAAATGATGGAAGAATCTTGTCAATCACATAAAAGAATAGACAAGGACCAAGGCTGTGGCAGACATTTTCCAAAGTACAGACCTTAGTGAAGGACACCAAGGTACATTTCAAATTAAAACCATCAAAAAACACTCTGTCTATTCTCTGGCCTAGTTCTACAAGTACAAATAAGTTTAAAATAACAGTTATAGATTGCCCTTCAGAGCATAGAGATCCCCTGGGGAAGCTGGGTCCCCATAGATCCCCTTTTAGAGCAGGCCAGGGTCCCCATAGATCCCCCTTTAGTCTTACCTTTTCACCTATATTCCATGTGCTACCAGGTTTTCCCACATCTCCAAGTACTCCAGTCTCTCTCTGCAAAGAATTTATATATATTTTGCCAACATGACCCCATTTAGAGCAGACCAGGGTCCCCATAGATCCCCTTTTAGAGCAGGGTCCCCATAGATCCCCCTTTAGAGCAAGGTCCCCATAGATACCCCTTTAGAGCAGGGCGCCCACAGACCCCCCTTTAGAGCAGGCACCATCTACCCAGAGGTGGCTTTGAAAAAATTGTCTTCTTGCTAGTCAAACCCTTCCACAGCATTTCATTGTTACATAAAATGCTCCTAGTGGCTGCACATGCAAAACCCCCAGCTTACTTGGAACAGGACTAGTCTCACACTCTCTCACACTTACAAACTCACATTTCTGAGAGAAATGTTTAACTCCTAGCTCAGTGGTGCATAGATTTGGATACCTAAGTAGGTGGGATGCCAAGATTTCTCCACCACTGTGCTGAAAATGTAGTCTGGCCTGGGCACTCTTTCCACCATTTGGTGGTGATGTTCACTAATTAAACCTAAAGCTGGCCATGCACTGATTGAAATCCACTTAGTGGGTGCTGAGTGAATAAAGAAATCAGATTTTTTTCATTCAGTCTGCAGGCTGAACAAAAAAAACTCTATAAGTACTGTATATGGCCAGCTTTACTGAGATCAAATGTCTAACCTAATAGCAGAAATCCCCACCTTAACACCCCTCCCCAGGACCCCTGGAAAGCTTCTAAATCAGGATCAATAGCAAAATATGAATACTGTATGATAAAATGTATTTAAAATTATTATTCTATGAGTCCTTCAGGCTCCAGAGCCTTCCAATCCTTCCTTGCTTCCTCCTCCTTGGCTCAGTCGCTGCACTGACACTCAGTCCCTCCCTCGGCAGCATAGACTCCACTAACTCTATGCTTCCTCTTCGGCTGCCTGTTCTCCTGCACTGGGCGGCGGCTGCAAGCCTGCACTGAAACTCCCAGTCCCAGTGACCAGTAACTCCAACAGATATCACTCCACAGCACAGGAGAAGAAGACTCCACTCCACTTAATAGAGTGGGCAGCGCCGGTGTGGTGCCGGCCGGATCTACACTACAAGAGTGGGCTGAGCCATTGCATCGGTGGGTGAGTGAGTGAGGTAGAGTCTAGTGACAGACATCAGACTGAAGTACAAAAAAATCACGGTGGCCGCGGTGGACCCTGCAAGAACCGTTTATGGACACCAGTGTTCGTGTACAGACACCTTGCCGATCACTGGTCATATTCATGTTACGACCTGTGAATCTGATGTTAAACATACAAGTACTCTGCGGGTATAGAGTTCATCTACTTATATTTATGTCTTCAAGTTAGTTAAAGACAGACTGTCAGTGAAAAATACACTCATCTAGAGAGCCATGGCTTATCATTGACTCTCACATGTAGACGCATAAGGATTGCTGGGCCCTTTCAAGTATTCGTTATAATTAGTGGCTGTACAATACATTTTGGGCCAATAACACATTGATGTATGCTAATAACAGTAATTGTCCAACTCCGACAACTGAAATCAGTTAATTGTACAGCTTCTGTCATACCCTTACCTCTTTTTCTTTAATCTATTACCTTTACCTCTTTGGCTTTAATCTATGCAATGTTATTGTGTTGCAGCCATCCCCATTGAATCAGTTGGGTATAACGAAGAGCTAAGCCTGAAAGCTGGACTTTATGAGCTGCTATTCATATTACATGCTGATAAGAATGATTGGGAATCAGGTCTCAAAGTATTGGATGAAGCCATCAATATTCTGCCACGTACTCGACACAGACTGTAAGTTTGTTACTTCCTTTTCTCTATACTCGTTTATTAATGCTGAACTCCATGCAAACAAACTAAATGCACACATATATGGGTGTTGTTTACCTGCCAAAATATTTTTATTCTGCTCACCCAGTTTTGATATTTACACAGCTCTGCCACATGACTGGAGACCTGATTTTTCTCTAATGCTTTTGTTAGCACTATGTAACGTTAGCCGGGAAAAAAAAGGCTGGTAAAACAAAGCAGCAAAAGTTGCCTCCCCGGCCCTCTTGATTGCAAGCAGCCTGGACTTGCACTTGCTTTCAGCCCCGATCTAGCTCGCAGAAATGGACCCAGATGTCAGCTGTACTGTTTTTCTCAATGGTCTCACCTCACAGGAATAAACAGGTCTCTGCACGTACTGTATGCTTAGAATAAAAGCAGACTGGTTGGGTACATGATGGCAGTAAGATTGTTAGATCAGAACTGAAGATAAGTATAGGCCTAGGCTGTCTGCACTCAGGTGGGGGGGGGGGGTGTCTTTATTAAAGGACAACTTCCCCAAACTGGAACACTGGACGTGAAGATGCGTTAGATTGTATTTCTATCTGAAACATTTTTTTTTTGGATAGAGGGTGGAAGTCCTTGTGGAAAGCATCAAGCTTAATGGCATGCTGTTGTCTATGATGCTCTGATCTGAATAAAGTCTCAATGGCTCAAAGTCATACTTGTCCATTCAGGAAAACAAGAAGTCTTTAATATTCGGGTTATACTGCCGTTCCTACTGGAGGACTTGACACTGACACATAAAAATATGGCAAGACAGCCTAGGGCACTGATGAAGAACCTTGGCATCCCAGATGTTTTGGAACTACATTTTCCATGATTCTCATGCACTCTGCAGTGTAGTTGAGCATCATGGGAAATGTAGTTCCAAAACATCTTTAGTGCCAAGGTTCGCCATCACTGGCCTAGGGTAATCCCTCAGTTTTTAGTAGTGTCGTAGAGATGGATGTCTTTTAGTCAGCTCTGCTGTTTTGAAAGATTGACCTACATGTTGCTGATGGTCAGCTGTACTGTTTTTTCCAATGGCCTCTTGGAGTATATATCACATTTTTTATGATTCAATTTTTTTTTCACTGAAGATTCATCCATGAGTTGTTAAGAGATTGTCTCTTCATTTGCAGCTCTCCATCAGATGCATTCTCAGGCTGGCTTTTGGCATACTGCATTTGTACTCTGCTTGACTGGGCTTTGCAAGGATCGCCTGGAATAACCTTCAGGATTTCTGGACCCATTCTGCTGATAGTTGCAGAGTTTCAAGTCCAGAGTTGCTGCTGTCCCTCAATGCTTTACTTCTTTTTAAAGACCCACTTAGTGAGTAGGCCAAATACTGGTAGTGGTAGCTGCCCTCATTTTCATGGGTCAGTAAAAAGCATCTCCCCACTGCTGCTTCTGCTTTGCAGAGCCATTGGGAATTTAAATCTTTGATCTGTTTCTGCTACTTGCCATTAACTTTGGTCACTTCCAGCCATGTAACCCTCAGCTGCTACCAATTGTTAAAGTTTTGAGTGTACCTAAGGCTGTGCCTCCTTAACTCAGCCTTACTGGCATGTGGCCGCAACAGGTCTGATTCTAAGCAAGGTGGGCACAGTCCAGCTATCTCGTGTGCCCCCATCTCAAACTCTAACAGCTTCTGGGCTGCTTGCAGCATGCCTATTAACCAGCTATTTGCTGTCTTTGATCACAGAGGCCTCTCCCCTGTGCCATCTCCTGAACAGTCTATTTCCGATTAGTCCATGGCCTTGGCAACTTCCAAATATATTGGATTCTTAATTGGTTCAGTCCTTGACTAATGGGCTCACCCCTGAGGAGTCCCAGCCTGCCATTATTTCTCCCAAATTAAAGGAGGTTGTTTTGATGCTTATTGATGCAGTGCCCACCTCTGGGAAACCAGAGGATCCGTCTGCTGCTTCTACCAGTGCTGCTTCCAGTCTTGAGTCATTTAAAACTCCTAATTGTGAAAAGACTTTCCCTTTTGAAGATGCTTTTCTAACTTTTGTCTACAGATATTAAAACATCCTGATGAGCTGGTTGTTACCCCCAATAGCTTGTACTCATTTGGAGAGGATTGTATGCAAAAGTTTTTGTTTGAAATGTGGATCCAGTAGTGTCCTGCCCTAACAAGGTGCCCACTAATTCAGTAGAAGACACACCTGTCTTTAAGGACCCAATGATAGGGGGTTGGAAGCACTTTCTAGAGCTCTCTTGATTTGGTGGTCCTGCCCTTCACCTGATGAACTTTACTTTGTCAAACCATGTCTGACTTGTTAAAATCCATTAAAAAAAGATCTGACCACTGCTGGAGTTGACCTATTGCTTATTGAATGCTTGGAGCAGATAACTAGCTTTAAATTTCAGCTATTATGGTGTGCTGGAAAGTTCCAGTCTCATCTCTCGCATGAGCTTTTTTGTTGATTTGCTGGACTTTGAACCTTTCTGCAAAAGGAGGTTGATCTACTTGACCTTCAAGGGATAATAAAGAAAATTCAAAAAAGCCCTAATGGCAGTTTTCTGGGGGTAGTTCCCTTAAAGCGGAGTTCCACCCTGGATTTTTTTTTTTTTTTTTAATACCCCCGGGACAGTCAGGGCTAGTGCATTCCACAATGGCTAGCCTCTGATCTGTCCCGGGTTGCACTTACCTGCAAGACGAAATACTTACCTTGCAAACGTCTTGTCCAGCGCTGCCATCTCAGATGTGGGCAGCTTGAAGCCAGCGCGTCCTCTTCGGCGTCTTCTTCCGCCTTCTGTGGTCCTACGATGCTCTGCGCCGGCCCCGACGTCACTTCCGGGTCACGCGCGTCACCCCTCCACAGCTTCTGGGCATGCCCAGAAACTGTTTAGAAGGGGATGACGCGCGCGACCCGGAACTGACGTTGGGGCCGGTGCAGGCGCAATGATTCCTGGGAGCTATGACGTCCAGCTCCCAGGAATCATTGCAGAGCCAGGAAGTGACGACGGGCCGCGGCCGAGGAAGGAGGAAGAAGGAAGTAAGGTAAGTATATTTTCTTCGCTACGAGGTAAGTAAAAAAAAAAAAAATATGCGATTATCCATTTCTTTTTCAGGTGACCCGGAGCGAGAAGATGGAGGTAAGTATAAAAATAGGGTGGAACTCCACTTTAAGAACTATCTGCATCTAATCTAGGTAAGCATTTGCACCAGCGTCAGTAACATTACCGACATGTGCAGCAAATTAAGGTAGTTCTTACTACCACCACTATGGCAGTGACAGACACTGAAAGAATTACCACTAGTTCTCAGATAGGGAAATTGGCAGTTATTAAGACCAAGTTTGAGCTGGTGTACAGAGGTATACCAGTAGTCAGAGCAGGCTGCGCCTGTGCTGGGAACCTGTCATTTATGTGACAGCTTTCCGCACAGTTCTGTATCCACGGCCCCATTCAGCTGTCAGCTGAGAAATTCACCAGCCAAAAGTTAAATGTAAATAGGGATACAAGTGATGTCATGACCCAAATATGGGCAATGGTCATAATTGTAAAACAACTTGTTACTAGGTGGGCGGAGCATAATGGAGACATAAGAGACTGAAAGTCACTATTTGATTGAATAGTGGCTATGGATCCACCCACTGCTGTGTGCTGTCAAGGAAAAGTAAAGAAGACCTGATGGGGAACTAGTCTCTCAGTTCCCCATCAGGCACCACCCACCCTAGGACAAAATGCCTAAGCCACGCCAGTGAGGACAGTCCATCCTCATTGCAACACAATATTCAGCATAATAGCAGAAAGTGAAAGTAAATTGATTGTGAATAGGGAAATGTCTCCTTCTCCATGTTTTTGTAGTCCAGGACCTAGATACACTATGATGCTAAAATCTAGGAAAGCTTCTTACCACATAGTCTATCATCAAATGTTGAAGACCTACTTCTCTAGGCTTCCACCCCAGGGTTTTCTTGGAGGAATCCTCTGCTTTCTGCAGCTGTTTGGCTCTCAAGTAGCCCTATCAAGTGTAGCACTATCAAGTGCCAGGTTTCTGCCCTTTCTATGTATTTTTAGAGAATGATGGCTTTTCTCTCCTTGAATAAGACCTTTGTACAGGGGATCTCCCATGTACCTCCCCTGTGACCTCTGTGTCCTGATGACCATTATTGTTAAGTCAAAAAGTGATGGAGAAATCCAAAATGTAGGTGTTACAAGAACAATGGGGGCATCTGTTCTGGTGACAACTAGAAGAGGGATTCCCCTGTTTTTTTTTTTTTTTTTTTTTTTTTTTTAAACGTCCCTGTTGCATTTACCAAATAGAAGGTGAAGGAAAATTTCCAATGGCAAAAAATAATGACAGGAACTGTTTCCTATTCTGTCCAAAACTGGGAAAACTCTTTAGGGGCCTTATAAATGCTTGCTGGATCTGATGATCCTCACACTACCTTTTTTAGAAGCTCAGATTTTACAGTGCTTTATATAGTATAAAGGCCAACATGTCATCATCTTCAGTTCTCAAATGTCGTAATTATCAGTACTGTTATTCTTTAATTCGTTTAGGTTTGCTTTTTACGCTGATCACCAATTGCAATGGCACGAAGTGTGTAAGCTTGGTTCTAGTCCTGTATATAAGTGCTCAATAAAATATGTATCGTTAAGGTTACATGTTGTTTTTGACTATGTTAGAGAACCTCACTTTAGCATAAGTCATGTGACACTCTAATCATTGTAAATATGTCATGTGCATCTTATTCACTTCTTCTCCTATGCAGCATTTACTTTAAAGTTCATGGTAAGCATGCTGAGATAAAACAAAAGTAATATTTTGCAAATGAGTCCTTATTTTCTATGTAGTTCACTACATAGTATAAATGCTGATCTCACCCGGGTTAAAAAAAAATAGTTCCTTAGTGGATTTTTAAAGGTACAAACTGATTCAAGCACCTATCTATAGCAAATTCAACTGTGTCTTTTTGAGCAAGGGATTTGCATCGGCTTTATGTGTGTCTTCTCCATCTAGAATGTGAAAAGGTTGACTGTGACAGTTTTACATATACCTGCTTTAAATGCATAACAACGCTTGTAACTTTTTTACCCTTCAAGCAAATATCAGCCTAGGAGCATGTTTAGAATTCCACAGCACTGATTCTAATCAGCAGGTGGGGAAAATAAATGAGATTGCAGTCTCATAAAACTTTATTTCAGGTAAATACATTAATACTCATAATTTTCAATGCCTTTTTTCCTCCCAGTCTGCAGTCCTAATCCGGTCTTATGACTTAAACTTCAAACCACATTAAACATGATATCTGTAAATAATATGCCACATCATCATTATTATAAGTACCTACTAGAGTTTCAAATGTTGTCAATGCCTTTTACACATTTCTTGACTTTCTGTATAAATTCTGCAGTGGAGCATCTGTATTTGAATGCCGAAAAAAAGAATGTACTTGTTTTTATGTGCCTTTTCTGTATTTGAAGTCTCATGGGTTGGGTTGTCGAGAGATCATTGATATTATAACATGACTAACCAGTCAGGAGCTTAAGGGCCATGTAACGCTTGTGATCCTGTCGCTGGTGAGAAATTTTGAACTTTACAGATATCCAGATATAGATGTGAATGATTGCTGAAACAAACTGGGGGTAGGTTGTTTACTTCCTTGTTCATTTATTACTTATAAAGGCTGGGGACTTATTTTATTATTTTCTTCTATTCCCACTTTATTTTCCATGATAATCTTGGATTATTTATAGTAAACAGAGAACAGAGTTAGGCCCAGGCATAATTGTGAAAAAAGCATTAGGCGGAAACTGGACTAAGGCATTGGAAAGCCACAGGTGTATACTGTGTGTATGTGTTTATATATATAAATAAAAAATTATATATATGTGTGTATATATACGTTATATATATTTATATACAATGTGTGTGTGTGTGTGTGTGTATGTGTATATATATATATATATTTATAAAAGTATGTGAACCCCATGGAATAAACTGTTTTTCTGTGGTAATGTGCCATAAAATATGATCGGATCCTCACAAAAGTCACAACAAACATGATGTGCTTAAGCTGATACACAAAAAAAAAAAAAAATCAAAATTTCTCATGTCTTTATTGAATACATCCATTAAACCTTCACAGTGCAGAAGGAAAAAGTCAGTGAACTTTAGCTAGTCAAACCTCATTGGCAGCAATGACTTCAAGCAAGCATGCAAGATTAGACCTGTAAAACCTTTAGGAGGAATTTTTGACCATTTCTCTTTACCTTTAAAGAGGAATGGTCAAAAATTCCTCCTAAACCTTGTGCAGTTCTGATCCAGGGCTAACAAAAGCGATTGCTTAAAGTCATTGCTGCCAAAGGCAGTTCAACCAGTTAGGGTTCATTTACTTTTTCCTCTAGCACTGTAAATGTTTAATGGGTGTGTTAGATAAGGACACACGACATTACAATCGTTTGTATGTTATCCGTTTAAGCACATTGTGTTTGTCAATTGTTGTGACTTAAATGAGGATCAGATCACACTTTATTGCATATTACTGCAGAAAACCAGTTAATTCCAAGGGGTACACATATGGTTTCACAGAGTTCACTTACTTTTTCTTGCCACTGTATATTTGACAGTGCTGCAATGCTGCACCTTGTCATAACGTGAGAAGGGTTATATGTCACCTAGGATTCTCAGTCATGCAGGTTGCAAGGCTCCTCTGTTGTTGTTTAATGTCTGTTCTAAGTGGTGAAAACTGGTTTTGCAGTTATCTCCAAAATTCACTCCTGGATTGTGGGTTCTGGAACCTAGAGTCTTTGTAGAGGCTTGGAAGGGATGAAGTCTTTAACCCTGGGTCAACATTTTACTGGAAACCAGGAACACCTCTCAAAAAAGTTGGGAAAGGGTAACAAAAAGCTGGCAAATTGGTACTAACAAGAAACAGCTGGAAGAACATTTTGCAATGAATTAGGTTAATTGGGCGTCTTAGAGAGTCAATATGTCTTAGAAGTAAAGATGGACAGAGGTTCACTAATCTGTGAAAAGCTGTGTCTAAAAATTATTGAAACATTTCAGAATAATATTCCTCAACGTAAAATTGCAAAGACTTTAAATATATAATCATCTACAATACATAATATCATCACAAGATTCTAAGACTCTGGAAAAATCTGTGCAAAGGACAAGACCGAAATGCAATATTTGATGCCCGTGATCCACGGGCCCTCAGATGGCACTGCATTAAAAACAGGCATACGTTCTGTGATTGACATCCGGTACTATGCCATCCAAAAAAATGCAAGTTAAAAAGCTCTATCATGAAAGAAGAAGCCATATCTGACCGTGATCCAGAAACGCCACTGTCTTCTCTGGGTCAAAGCTCCTAAAAATGATCTGTTGCAAAGTGAAAAACTGTCCTGTGGTCAGACAAATCAAAATTTGACATTCTTTTTGGCAACCATGGGCGCAGCATCCGCCAGACTAAATTTGAGAAAAACCTTCCGGTTTGTTATCAGCGCTCAGTTCAAAAGTCTGCATCTCTGATGGTATAAGGGTGCATTAGTGCTTGTGGAATGGGCAGCTTGCACATCTGGAAAGACACCATCAGTGCTAATAGAGGTATCCAGGTTTTAGAGCAGTAAATGCTGCCATCCAATGTCTTTTTCAGGGAAGCCTTGCATATGTCAGCAGGACAATACTAAACAGCATACTGCATCTATGACAACAGCATGAGTTCATAGAAGAGTCGGGGTGCTTAACTGGCCTGCCTGCAGTCCAGTCCTTTCACCAGATGAAAATATTTGAGGCTTGAAACGAAAAATTCAGCAAAGAAGACTCGGGACTATTGAGAAGTTAGAATCCTATATCAGGCAAGAATGGGACAACATTCTTCTACCAAAACTCCAGCAACTGGCCTTCCTAATTCCAGATTTTTTCAGATTGTTGGTAAAAGAAGAGGGGGTGCTTCACTGTGGTACACATGGCCATGTCCCAACTTTTTGGAGACATATTGCTGCCATCAATTTCAAAATTACCTTATTTTTTAAATTGTACATTTTCTCAGTTGAAACATTTGATGTTTTCTATTTTTATTGTGAATAAAATATGGGTTATGAGATTTGCAAATCATTGCATTCTGTTTCTATTTAGATTTCTTCACAGCGTCCCAACTTTTTGGAAATTGGGGTTGTTTGAAATGGTTGTTCATTTTTGCAAAATGCTGCAGTTGTTAGTGACTATCACATATTGTATCTCCATAATTTGTTACAGATCTTACAATTGAAAAAAGGCATGCAGAGATAATTATTTATTAAGCAGTGGAAAGGTCAGGGTTCATAAATAGTATCTAACCTTGATATATACAGTATATCTTTTCATGTAGGTTTAATTTGTTTATCTTTATTTGTCAGCTTGCCTTTTTTGATTAATATATCTAGTAATGCATTTCTCCTTTCTCAGTGTCATCTTCAAACACCGTGTTCTTGTAAAGGCACGTTTGGGTCATAACTTTTTTATGGACATCCAGAAGTTCAAGGATGAAAGTGAAGATTATGTGTCATACATTTGGCATCATGTTGCCAGAACCTGCAGAAGCAGCAATGAACAGTTAGCCTGCTATATGAATGCAGTTGATGCTTTGAAGGTTTGTAAACCAGATCTTTCTTTAGACATGTCAGATTTATAGTTTCAGGGGACTCTTGGACCCTAGTGTGCTCATTAACACCCTGGATACTACCCAACACACAATTTTCAATATTTCAGGTCAGTTTTGCATTATTCATTACATACAGCATATTCTGTTTTTTTCTCTTTAAAGAAGCCAGAAAATGATTGGCAGAAAGTGGAGTACTTGCTAGAACTGGCAGAATGGTTGTACTGCAAACAGTTTCCTCTAAGCGATGTTATGAATATGCTTGATTGGGCGGTGGATATACTGCTTCATATGAGATTCTCCAGTAATGCAGAGGAAGGTGAGACGTACATATGTATAGTTTTCAATATAATAACTTTCTTGAATTGTGTTTGTAAAGTCAATCGCTGCCTTTGTTTTAGCCTTTTTGACTTAAACAGGCTGCCTTAAAGCCTATCTTCCTCCCCCTCCTCCACCTAATTTGTCATGTCATATTTTGGGGGGGGGGAGGAGGCATGCACCTAGTTTTGACAGGTACCCACTCCCACTTCCGCTTGCCCCTCTCTCCCTGCAGTTTTTTGGGACACGTCACAGCTCCCAGAAGACTGTGGAACCATTCACAAACCGCAGTGGGCAGCCAGCTGGGAAGCCGCAAGCAGCACTGCCGGCTGCCCACAGTTAAGATGCCAGCTCAGGGAACCTAAAGGCTAGTGAAGAACTAGCCTGGGTGAGAACAATGCTGGATCCATGGTGTTCTTTTATTAAAAATCAACAGCTACAGATTTTTTTGTTAGAGTGGAGAATCGCTTTTAAACACCTGCAGGTTTATAGCATCTGTGTCCCTGGGGGAGATTTTCTTTTATTTCCTGGAAGTAAGATAAACTCTCTCAAGAGAGAGGGATAACTTCTCATAGACAGTTCCCACCAGAACAAGTTTCCCCATCTAAAGAGTTCCCCTATAATACTTCTCTGGACACAACTCAAATTTTTGTATTTTCTGTTACTTTACTTACAGTTCCAGTGACCATGATCTCCAGGAAAAATAGAGAAGAAATCTCACTAGCATGGACACAGCAATAAAAAATGGATGGTTTCTAAATTCTCACCACTCGCCATTTTAAAAAGTTTTAAAAAGTAAAAAAATAGTTTTAAACACTTTACACGAGTAAAGCGGCTGTCTCTCCCCCTCAGAGGCGTAACGGATCTCCTTTGCCCTGGACGACATAACAACACTACTTACTCGCTCTTTTTTCACCTTAGAGATGGGGTTTATCCCCCAGTCCGGGTAAGCATTTGTGGACTTCTGTTCGCTTTGAAGTGGGGCGCTCCATTTCCCTCCTTCCTCTGCGGGCACGGGACTCGGCACTCATTCTTTCTCAGGGGAGGCCAGGGGTTGTTACCCTGAAGCCCTCACCAGGTTGCACCCCTTTATACCGATTGGAGCGTGTGTTGGACAGCCTGCGCCTACGATCCATATCCTTATTCAGGTAGCACTAGCACTTTGTCAACTTGGGATCTCTAAGTGGTCTTTGAGAAAGCTTTAATAGCGAAATGCGTCAGATTCTTTTTTGATCATTCATGATGCTCAGACTCACTGGTTTTTGATACTCTCTCCACCATCCCCTTATTTTATAGGCTTAGTCAGGACCCCGTTTCTTGCTTGACGGTGGGACCTTACTATTCCTGTCTTTTTATTTATGTACTATTTGGGATTGTAGGGATATCTTACCATGTGACTATAGTCTATCCAACAACCAATTTTTTGAGTATACTTTACATGAGTAACTTATTTTTGTCTTTTTTTGCCTGATGTTTTTTCCATTGAAATCAATGCAAATGCATTCAAATGCACATCAATGGCTGTCATAACGCATATCAATGTACATCAATGCAGATTGCTTTGCAATACACAATTAAACACACAGTAGAGCACATCGATGTTTGTTGACATGCATTGTGATGTGTTTCCATTGATTTAATGGAACAGTTAACATGAAAAAGATGCACCAAAAAAGAAAGGTGCGTTTCTAGCCTTTGAATTCAGCTCTTTGTACAAAAATGTGTCAACCCCGGAGCAAAACCTTATTCAAAAATCTGAAGTTGTGACAGACTGTATTTATTTTTGATGCATTGTAAGTTCTGTCTGTTATTTTATGTACCCCATTTTTAAATGTAGATTTGGTTTTCCTAGATGTATTTTGTGTAAATGCTTTTTTACATTTCTTCAATTGTCTTTGTAAGCAGGTAAAACTCAAAAAATAAAAGCAAAGTCTAGAAAGAAATCGTCCCAGCATAAGGAGCCAGCAAGTGAACAAGATCCAAACCCTGAGGTTACCGAGACAGAACCTGGAGAACAGCCTGACAGCCCTTGTAACTCCCTGGAAGACTTGAAGAACATTAGACAGCTAGAGGCCTTAGCACGAGCTTACACTTTAATGGCTTTTCTTAGCGGTCAGGGTTCACATAATCATGAGCAACACTCTCTGATGGCATATGCGTTTATAATCCGTATTTGGCAGGTATGTTGGGAAATTATTTTCTTTTGTGCAACAAAACTTCATTTTGCTAACACAGACAATAGTCATTTTTTTATATTGTATATGTATTGTATATAAAAATGATTACAGTTGATGATCAGAAATATTCTTAAAATGTTTAAATTATTGGGAAATTTCTGATTTCCAGGCAAGCTAGAATGGGAAGATGGAACTTAGTAGAGCTCAGCGTAGAGATTGCACAGTGATAAGAAGACAAGATATGTTTATACACTAACCCAGGGATTCCCAAACTATGGTCCTGCAGCTGTTGCAGAACTACATATTCCATGAGTCATTGTAAAACTCAGATTTTCACATACATGACTAGGCATGATGGGAATTTTAGTTCCTGAACAACTGCAGGGCCGTAGTTTGGGAATCCCTGCACTAACCCATTCAGTGCTGTTTTCTTTTAAGTAGTCACTTATACTGTCCTTAAAAAATAAAATGTATACAATTTGCAAAGTACAAAAGATGTTTTACCACTGGTGCATACCCATTTTAATAGAACCTTCCACTTATAGGTAAATTAATAACATACTGTAGATCTATTATTAAGCTCTCATGTAAAAGCTAGCAAACAGGATACGGATTTACAACAAAAAATAAAAAATAGAAAATTGACAGTCCAATGAGAAATTACAGTCACATTGCTACACCGTGTAAAATAAAGATCCTTGTCCTTTTGATAAAGCTTTGTGAATCAGGCTTTGTCTGCTTTTGGCTCCTGCCACATTTCTCTCTTGTCTTTATAGGGGTTGATTTACTCAAACTGGAGAGGGCAGAATCTGGCGCAGCTGTGCATAGTAGCCGATTAGCTTCTAATTTCAGCTTGTTCAATAAAGCTTTGACAAAAAAAAAAAAACATAGAAGCTAATTGGTTTCTATGCAGAGCTACAACAGATTTTGAACTCTTCTGTTCTAGTAAGTCAACCCCACAGTGTCACCTAAAGACTGACAGACAAATAAGATGTTCTTGCTGTTTATGTCTAAAGCCACAACTTTTTAGAAACCATTATACATGATGATGTTTGTTAGCATTTTAAAAGTAGGTGGAGTCAATTAGTATATTACCATCTTGTGCTTTTCTAATACCCTATGCATTTTGGATGCATTTTATATTTATTATAGAAATGCCACTAAAGGGCCCCTGTGCAAAATCAATAGCTGGGCCTTTTATTTACAGTAACTTCTGCCCAAATACAAACACTTGGAGAGAGAGATGCGGTACTAGTAGCCAATCTGGCTCTACTGTTGTGCACTTGTGCTTTCAGGGAACATGCTGACCGTAGAAGAAAGCATAGTTAGCATGGGAGAGGGGGTTGAAGATTCATTGCTGTTCTGCTACTCCTTCAATGAACAGTCAACAGGCTATTATAGTTCTTGACCAAGCTGCAGAGGAGGTTAAAGGAGAAGTACAGCCAAAGCTCGTTTGGCTGTACTTCTCCTGTGGACCCCAAGAGTGCAGTTCATTCTGCACTCCTGTGACCCATTTTCAGCAGAAAGTGGGCTGAAACCCTCTGTCATCTGACATCATAGAGCCGGTCCAGGCTCCGGAAAGATCGCAACCATATGGTCAGGATCCACCCAGAAGCCTGGACCAGCACCCGGCACAGCCTCTCAGAAAGCCACAGAGAGCCTGAGCCAGCTACTCCTGCCCCCTCCACAGCCCAGGGCTCCAGTGAGCATTGTGGGGGGGGGGAGGGGGGGCAGAGCAAAGAGCCGATGACTGACAGTCACCTGATCTCTGCTCACGGAGGGCTGAGAACCAAGCGATCGGCGGTATTTAATCGTTCGGTTCTTAGTCTTAGAGCCATCGGGGGAGCAGGTGCAGCAATGGACTGATGCTAAATCCAGGAGTGCCTGGATAGCAATGCTGGCTGCACAGACTTACAAGTCCTTTGCTTGGTAAACATTTCTTATGTGTATTTCAACTACGTCTTTAGCTATATACTATGGACCTAACAGTTCCATAATATAGGAAACAGTGGTCATACTGTTTGGAAGCTTGCCTGTTGAAATAGATAATGTATTTTGAGAATCACTATTTGTGACTTTGTATTTGTTCTAATATCAATAATGCAGACTGTTCTTATGCATAATTTCTAAAGATATCTGACTTATCTTTTCAATGAAGGCATCACTGCCTGCAGCATCTTCTTTTATGAAATCATCACAAAAAAATCCTGCGTCTCTTCAAAATCCACAATCTGCATCATCCCGTAAAGACAAAGGAAAGAAAGAAACAATTGAGGTAACTTGTATGTGACTAAATGGACACTATGATTACTAGGCTTAGAATGTTTAATTGGAGTCTTCACACAATTATGCATGAGCTTATTCAATTATATAATCTAATGGACAGTTGTATCTGTCAGCAGCAATTACTTTTCATTAAAGGAACCCTGTCACCAACTTTTGCAGGTAAAAGCACAGAAAAGTCAAGTTTTTTAAATGCTTACTTTCTGAGTTATTCTTTTCCATAAATTAAATTATTTTTTGTGCCCTCGAACTTGCAACAGATTTGACATCAGAACTTTAGAAAGAATCATTTCCCTAGAACAGCCCCCTCCTTCCTGTCATAGTCTTCTCCTCTTCTGGGAGGGGAGGACTATGCTGGCCTAGCCCCTTGGCTCCTCACCTCTCCTCCCTTCCACACCTTTATGTAGCCGCTGGGTGAGGAGCAAAGGGATAGAGTACAGTGTCACTTGAGTGATTGCTCGGAGTCTGCTGGGGCTGCTGACATCACATCCACAATCTCAGAGCTTTTGGATGGCTACACAAGAGAGGCTTTTAAGGGTAAATAACATGCATAAATACACACGTACCGTTTATGGGACAAATGTTAAAATGAATAGATTGGCAACAGAATCTCCAAGCTGTTAAATGAGTTTGGGTCACTATATTTTGTACTATATTATACATTTGTGCAAGAGATTATTGATATTTATTACACGCCAGAGTCACCAGAATCACTAGGAAAGTACAGATACTGCCTTTCGGTACTTAAGTAAAGTAGTGAAGTAGTTCTACTTAGTTACTATACATCTCTGCAGCTAAGTAGATATTGGGTATAACCAAGCGGCAGACCGCTAGTGGGATTGGAAGGCTGGTTGATTGGTCGGGTTGTATTATGGAGGTAAATTCGCGCCATGAGTTGGTGGCCACAAGAATAGTGGGTGAAAGTTTAAGATGAACCTGAGGATTAATAGGACTGGCTAAAAGGAAATCTGTCAGATTTTTACCAGGGACAGATTCAGCTTCAATATCAATCCATCGAAGGGAGGGAGGGCTCTCAAACCAATACCTTGATTGAGTTATAATGGTAGCTAAGTAGTAGTCCTTCAGATCGACATGTCCCATGCCGCCAGCTTTTTTATGCTTGATAAGTTTGCAGAATGGGCTTTTCGGTTTTGCAACACAAATTTATTGACAATGGTTTGCAGAGACTTGAAAAAAGAATCTGGGACCACTATAGGTAAAGTTCTGAACATGTAGAGTAACTGAGGCAATACCATTATTTTAAAAGCTGCTAACCTGCCAGACCGTGAGAGCTCAAATTTTGAAAAATGTGACAGTGAGTTATGAACATTTTGTAGAAAGGGGATATAGTTTGCTTTAAACAGGGATTTGGTTGACCCTGTGAGAGTGGTTCCTAAGTGTAATATACCTTCCTCTTTCCACACAAAGGGATAGCTTTGCTGCAACTTCTTTTTTTCAATAGGGGATCTACACCCAAGTTTAATACACTGCTAAAAAAATAAAAGGAACACTTTGAAAGCACATCAGATCTCAATGGGGAAAAATATCATGCTTGATATCTATACTGATATGGACTGGGTAACGTGTTAGGAATGAAAAGATTCCACATAGTTTGGTGGAATTTAAAATTATCAACCTACAGAGGGCTGAACTCAAAGACACCCCCCCAAAAATCAAAGCAAAAAAGTGATGCAGCAGGCTAGTCCATTCTGCTGAAATTTCATTGCAGCAACTTAAAATGGTACTGGGTAGTTTGTATGGCCCCTACGTGCTTGTCTGCATGCCTGACAACCTTTGGGCATGCTCATAATGAGATGACGGATGATGTCCTGTGGAATTTCCTCCCAGATCTGGACCAGGGCATCACTGAGCTCCTAAACAGACTGTGGTGCAACCTGGCAGCGTCGGATGGACTGAAACATAATGTCCTAGAGGTGTTCTATTGGATTTAGGTCAGACAAGTATGGGGGCCATTCAATGGTATCAATTCCTTCATTCTCGAGGAACTGGCTGCATACTCTCACCACATAAGACCAGGCATTGTCGTGTACCAGGAGGAACCCAGGACTAACTGCACCAGTGTAGGGTTTGAGAATGGGTCCAAAGATTTCATCCCAATTCCTAATTGAAGTTAGGGTGCCATTGTCTAGCCTGTAGAGGTCTGTGCATCCTTCCACTGATATACCTCCTCAGACCATCAGTGACCCACCACCAATTTGGTCATGCTTATCGATGTTGCAAGCAGCATAATGTTCTTTACGTCTTCTCCAGACCCTTTCACGTCTGTCACATGTGCTCAGGGTGAACCTGCTCTCATCTGTGAAAAGCACAGGGCGCCAGTGGAAGACCTGCCAATTCTGGTGTTCAATGGCAAATGCCAATCGAGCTCCACAGTGCTGGGCAGTGAGAACAGGGCCCACGAGAGGACGTCGGGCCCTCAGGCTACCCTCATCAGTCTGTTTCTAATTGTTTGGTTAGAGATATTCACACCAGCGGCCTGCTGGAAGTCATTTTATAGGGCTCTGGCAATGCTCATCCTGTTCCTCCATGCACAAATTAACAGATAACAGTCCTGCTGATGGGTTAAGGACCTTCTATGGCCCCGTCCAGCTTTCTTAGAGTAACTGCCTGTCTCCTGGAATCTCCTCCATGGTCTTTAGACCATAAACCTTCTGGCAATGGTATGTATTGATGTGCCATCCTGGAGGAGTTGGACTACCTGTGCAAATTCTATAGGGTCCAGGTATTGCCTCATGCTATCAGTAGTGACACAGACCCCAGCCAAATGCAAAACTAGTGAAAAACTGTCATAAAAAAGGAAAAGAGAAAAAAAAATTCAGTGGCCTCCACCTGTAAAACCATTCCTGTTTTGGGGGTTGTCTCAATGTTGCCCATCTAGTGCACCTGTTTTTAATTTCATTAACACCAAATCAGCCTAAACTAATTAACAACTTCCTCCGCCAGATCAATATCCCATGAGTTTAATTGACTTGATGCTGTACTCTGATTAAAAAGTGTTCCTTTCATTTTTTAAGTAGTGTATATATGACTTCGTAGTATTGACCAAATAATATGAGATAGTGTGAAACAGGTGTAAAGCTTTCTGGACCGCACCCAACAAGGTTGCCGGATTTGTCAGCATCAATATGGTGTCATCAGTGAAAAGGCTTATATAATGGACGTGGCTTCCAATTTGAAAACCAGTGATATCTGGTAACGAGCTAATGTACGAGGCCAGAGGCTCCATTTGGAGATTAAAAATTAGTGGGGATAGAGGTCAACCTTGCCTTGTCCTGTTGGTAATGAGGAAAGGTTGGGATAGCATGCCTGCCAAAAATACTTGGGCTGAAGGGCAGATATAGAGTGCCATGATCGAGGAGAGTATGTTTCCAGTAAAGCCACATTTTTTCAGAACCTCGTTGAGATAGGTTCAATGGACACGGTCTAACGTCTTTTCCGCATCTAATGGTGGAAGTAGAGCAGGTGTTTTTGTGACCTTAGCATAATGAATAGCATTGATAGCTCTTCTTGTGGCACCGGAAGTCTTTTTGCCCTTGGTAAATGCGGAATAATCCGGGTGAATCAAGGTAGGCAGTATATCGACTAGTCTAAAGGCTATGAGTTTCACATATAGCTTTAGGTCTATATTGAGTAATGAGATCAGCCTAAAGTTTTGAGGAGAATCTGGGCTCTTCCCTGGTTTTGGGAGTGTGATGATAAAAACCTTCATCATTTCCTGGGGGAAAGAGGAAGAGGCAGTAGCAGAGTTAAACAATGTAGTTAGACATGGAGCTAGTATTGATTTAAATGTTTTGAAGTATTCTCTACTATGACCATCAGGCCCCAGGGACTTGTTGTTGGGTAGGGATTCTATTGCCTTGCAAACTTCAGCTAAGGTAAAGGGTGCATTTAAGGCCTCTAATTGGAAATGATCTAAAGTAGGTAGATTAATTTTGTCTAGAAAATTTAGAATATCTGTGGGTGACTGTTGAGGAGTTGTGGAATCTTCTCTCAAATTATATAGAGTGTCATAATAAGAGCTGAAGGCATCAGCAATACCTTGTGGATTCAACACTTTCTGCTTGGTGACAGGGTGATATATGAAAGGAATTTTAGTTTTATTCTTAAAGCCTTGAAGGTGTCTAGATTACAATCTATTGGCTTTGTTGTCGCTAAAATATTATGTAATTTTTATACATCTGGAGTTCTTTTCAAAATTCTCCATAAGGAGAGTAAGCAAGTCTCTGCGTAACTCAGTAAATTTAGCGCACAGATTAGGGTTAGGGTTGAACTTATTCGCTATTTCGTGCTGTCTTATTTCTGATAGTAATTGGTCTATCAATTGCCGCCTTTTCGTCGCAGTCCTTGCTTCAAGTTTGATAAACAATCCTCGCATATAAGATTTGTGCCAATTCCATAATATAAATGGATCATCAAAAGAGCCTGCGTTAATCTGGAAAAATGCCCTTCTCCAGAGTGGATCTGAGCTCTTTAGCGTGTAATAAAGAATGATTAGTTCTCCAAAAGAAGGTTGGTTGTGAAGCAGTGAAGAGTCCACAATCCTGAGGGTAATTGAGGCATGGTCCGACTATGAAATGTTGTTTATGGTGGAGTCTTGAATCGCTTGTTGAGTAAGAAGTGTGGGCTGAAGAGAAGAAAGTGAAGTCCTTTTTGGTGGTGTGGAGGCACCGCCAAACATCATAGAGATCATGTTGGTGTAGAAGAGATTGTAATGAATGTGGAGATCCAGAAGGGCATTAAAGTTACCACTAATAATAAACATTTTTTGAGTTTTCCTATTTTCCTGAGTAACCTGTTGAGAAAATGGATCTGATGCTTGTTGGGTGCGGAAAGATTTACAAGAGTATACCTAGTTGTATTTATATCGCAAATCAGAATTATTTACCTGCCTCCAGGGTCAACATCCTTGTCGATCAGTTGGAAAGCAACAGTGTCCTGGATTGCAACCAAAACCCCCCTCTTTTTCGCTGGGATTGAAGCACAGAAAATATGGGGAAAAGAAACGTGTGCATCTAGGAGGAGCTGATTGGTGGAAGTGTGTTTCCTGTACACATTAAATGTCAGAGTGGTACTTGATAGCTTCAGACCATAGAGATGAGCGTTTTGCAGGATGGTTAAGTCCTTTAGCATTTACTGATAGTATGTTAATAGACGTAATGTGAAGGTATAAATATGCTGGTGTCAAGTGGCTCAATACTCACGTATGTGATGTGTCCTGATTGACAGGTGTAGTAGGAGAAATGTCAAGCGGCAGCTGCCAAAGCAGGCAGAATATTGGCATGCATAAAGAAAGGAATGTATTCCAGAGATAAAACTATAATTCTACCACTTTATAAAACTCTGGTCTGACCGCTTCTGGAGTATTCTGTCCCTGTTCAGGGATCAGTGATAAAGACATCACAAACATATTGGCGCTCCTGGTGCTGCACAGATTCAGGAATCCCCCTGTTCTTTAGATTATTTCTTCTATACTCCAGGTCCACTAGCTTGGCTTTGAGCCAGATATGCTCAGTGGTATTGTCATCATGAGCATCCACCAGATCGTTTATGGAATGGGCAAATTCATACATTTTGTGCTCAATATGATCAATTCTGGAGCCAATCGCATGCATTTCCCCAGTAAAATGTTTAGTGAGCAGCATAATATCAGCATGGATGGTCCCGCTGAGTGAGACTAACATCTTTCAGGGCAGTCTCTGAGACGGGTTGGTTTGTTGTTGGGAACGAGAGAATGGAGTCAGGTAGTTCTCTTGTGAGATTAAGAGAGTCAGTGACAGGAGAGAACTCACCCACTGTGACTCTGTGCACATCTAACCTGATCTTGGACTTGGCAGGGTTTTCATAAAGTGAAGTAGAAGCTGCAGGAGATGAGGAGACAACGGAAGAGTCTCAATGCCCAGAGCTGTCAGAATGGGCCGCTATTGGTGGCTGTCGGCCACCTCGTGGAGAGGTGTGTGTGATCCGGCACCATCATGCCTGGTCTCCTGGGCCATTTGGTGGAAGAAGGCGCTGAGCTTCTTGGCCCGGGATAGTCTTTCCTTTTGTAGGGCATGTTGCCTGCTTGTACACAAAGCAATCTCCCATGGGAAGAGGAGAGAACGAGGCCTGAGCATGTCACTATACTGTAAAAACCCCTGCTGCAGGCTGGAGCTCCGGGACTAAGCGTCCATCTTCTTCACGTGCTAGCAAAGCCCCCCAAAAATGCCTGTAGGATATATTGTTGATATTCATTATAATATAACTGAACGTGTAAGCAAGGGAAATTCATTTATGCCTCTCACAAAGCAGTGTGGTTTGTTGGCACTGGCTTCTTTATCTCTTATGTAACCTGTTGTTATGCACTGGAAAAATGGAATTGCTTAAGCAACACAGTGTACCCTGTTTCCAATACCACTAATTTGCCCATAGGCACTAGCCTTGGGAAAACGAACTTGATTCTTCAAAGACCTCTGCATTATTCCATTGCGTGCATGAATATGCTGGTAGCATTGAAAGGATCAATTGGATGTAAGAACTAAATACCATTGTTATGTAGACTTTCCTGCAAGAGATAAATGTAGAATGTTATAAAATAGTTACCTGTGACCTGTGAACCAAGCATCTCTCATACTTGGAATGCCTGTTGTTTTATTCAACGAGAAGGGTGAAAAGTTCTCAGAAGCACATGTGGTTTTCATTCATAATGAGAGGCTTGTCAACACAGACCCATGCAGAGTGCCCTAATACTGGCCCCTGCACAATGAATGAAACGTGGCTACAGCAGCTACGTTTTGTTAATTAAAGGACTAGTATATTGCTTGTCATCTTTTAAAAAAAAGGCCTAGTAATTACTATAATATTCTCAAATCTCTATGTCATTTCTTACACTTGTATAGAGAATATAGCAGAACTCTGGGCCCAGAATAATTACAGATTACAAATTTTAATCTGTAAAATTGAATTGATTAAATTTGAAGTCTTGATAAAAATAGAAGGTCTAAATAAAAGTTTAAATTTAGCAACTGGTTGAAGGGAAGCAGCAGCGGTACTAAGGCTTAGGCGTGAGACTAGTATACAGCTGCACAATATACATATCCCATAGGTTTTCCTCTAGCCAGCACCAGCATCCTTACTACTGCTCCTCGCCAATCCAGACTCCAGTGTGCTGTGGAATATTAACCACTTCCATACCAGGCTTATTCTGGCACTCCTCTCCTATATACTCCTAGAAAAATACTCAGAACCCCCAAACATTATGAATGTTTATTTTTTTAGTAGAGACCTTAGGGAATAAAATGGTGGTCGTTCGCTACTGCGTGTGGGGGACGGGGTCGATGGAATTTTTTTTTTTAAGTTTTTTTTTTTATATTGACACTTTACCTTTCATTTTTATTTATTTTATTTTTTTTATCACTTTTATTCCTATTGCAAGGAATGTTAACCCTTGTAATAGGAATATGGCATGACAGGTCCTCTTTACAGTGAGCTCTGGGGTCTATAAGTCCCTAGATCTTGCCTCTAGGCTGAAAAGCCTGAGATTAAAGAAAAATAGAAAATACAAATCTCTGCTTCCCAGCCGAAACAGCAGTGTTTACATCATGGCCTCCGAAGGTCAAAATGATGACCGGGGACCATCTGGTCCTCGATCAGCTCTATGGTAAACGCCTACCACCGGCCTATTCATTTTCCGGTTTGCCAATCGCACAGGCGAGTCGGTAGAAGCCGGAGGACGGCGGGGGGTCCCACCGCCTGTAAAAACAATCAAGTGGCTGAATAGCCACTATGATTGATTGATTTTACATGACAGGCAATCGCCGGCAGAAAAAAGAAGATATCTGAATGATTTAACCACTGAAAATCCAGGACGTCATATGATGTCCACCTAAGGAGAAGTGCTTAAGATCTGCAGCAGTGACATTACAGAAAGGTGCCACATCCCTGCTGAATATATGTCATTTCAGCTGGCAGTTCTGTGAGTGAGTTGAGTTTGATGAATTGATAGGTGACATAGGAAGTGACACTTCAGTGGCAATGTCTTTCAGTAGTCACTTGACTGCAGAATGTATACAGTTATTCATTCCAGAGCCACTCTGAAGATTGCAAGATATGGGAGGTGGCACAAGGATTATTATGGTGTAGTCTGGCTAAATGTTCATAAACAATTCTGTAGTGCACATCTGATCCATCCCTCTTCTCCATTGTTGTATAAAGGATCAGGACCTTCTAACTAGGGATCGACCGATTATCGGCAAAGCCGATATATCGAGGGCCGATATGCACTTTCCCCAATATAGTGGAATTGGCCACCAAGGTGACCGATATTGCCGATATTTCAGGAAAATGTTTTACCGGAGTGATGTCTGCAGCTAGAGGCATCACCCCGATACCAGCGTCCATAGCTGACGGTCAGCTATCTTGTAATGACAACCAATGCGGTTGAGAAGCCGCTCGGCTGTCATTACAAGGAGCGGGAGGCGACGTCCCTCCCCTCCCGCCACCATCCGTGGCTCGCCTGAGTCTCCCGTCCCACCGGCAGACCCGGGCAACCAGCCTGCATGGCCGCCGAAGACCCGATCAAAGCCGCATTTGGCTCCGATTGGGTCTCCATGTAAAAACCCGGAAGTGATGTCATCATGACATCACTTCCGGTTACTCGGCACCAGATTCCAAAAAATGACAGCATTCAAAACAGCCAAACTTGGCGTTTTGAATGCTTTTAAGTGCAGAGGAGGGGTTTGGGGTCTTTTAGACCCCCAGATCCCTCCACAAGAGTACCTGTCAAGTGATAAAAAAAAAAAAATAAAACATTTTTAAATGTCGGAAAATATCGGCCAATATCGGCCGATACCGATATGCAATGGCCAAAATATCGGTATCGGCTACTAAAAACCGATGTCAATCGATCACTACTTCTAACCTCCTTTTATGATGACAAGCATCTGCAAATGTCTTTGGCAATCATTGCTGCCATCTAGTATGCAGATGTGGAGACATTTGGAGCATTGCTTGCTTATATCTCCATTTGTGGCCAGCAATCTACAATTCCAATCCAAAAAATGATCTTACAAAATACCTTTCTGTAAACATTCATGCTGATGATGCTTGAGTGCATGTTTATAGTTATACCAATGCAAAAGGTGGGGGAACATGGGCTGACACCTCCAGCTTTACTCAGAAGTTATCCATAGTGATCAGGGCCGATGATAAGGCAGTACAACCGGTCCTTCTGTACCAGGCCCAGGCCCCATCATTTCAAAAGGGGGGCCTGAGCACCTGCCAAGCTGGAAGGCTAGCTGTACTGCCTTATTGCTAACTGTTGTAGATCTCCCTGCAGTGCTGCCGCCTCCTGCTCCTATTTCTCCCTCCGGCTGTGCTACAGGAGGATCTATTATCTGTGCCCCCTTCCAGCTGCTTTCAGGCCCCCCTGTGTGCCCCCCTTCCCTCCTCTCCTTTCCTGTCGGCAGCTGTTGTAAGGCACACAGGGATGATGTTTCAGAATGGACAGTAGGAGAAGGGGCCCGGTAAATACCGTATTTATCAGGGTATAACACGCACTTTAATTTAGGAGGGAAATTTTAGGAAAATAGCTTAAATTTGAAATAAACAGCATTGAACTCAGAATAATTTTTGTTTTATCAAATGCAGTCTTACTAGTGTCCGTGAATGCAGCCTCATTAGCGCAGTGTTCATGCAGCCTCATCAGCACAGGGTTCATGCAGCCTCATCAGCGCAGGGTTCATGCAAACTCACCAGCGCAGGGTTCATGCAAACTCACCAGCGCAGGGTTCATGCAACCTCGCCAGCGCAGGGTTCATGCAACCTCGCCAGCGCAGGGTTCATGCAGCCTCGCCAGCGCAGTGTTCATGCAGCCTCGCCAGCGCAGTGTTCATGCAGCCTCGCCAGCGCAGTGCTCATGCAGCCTCGCCAGCGCAGTGTCCACCAATGCAGCCTCAGCAGCGCAGTGTCCACCAATGCAGCCTCGCCAGCGCAGTGTGCACCAATACAGCCTCGCCATTTTAGGGAAAATATAATTTCATATTTTTGGAGTGTGGGGGTGGGGCCCTGTCAGGTAGGCTGTATGGGGCCCAAAGATGTCTTACAGCAGCCCTGAAAGTAATCATCCATGACAATCCAATCAAGCCAATCATGGCCTGTCACCTGGAATAGGTGACTTGGATGGCATTTGGTAAAGTTGTAAAACATACTAATGACATTTTTTAATTGCATACCTTTTTTAGACCCAGTGATGTCATCACTGGGTCTGTGTGTTTCTCTATGCAGTGCAAACAGATCATGGCTGGTGAAAGGGGCCTCTCTCTGTACACCTCTCATGAGCCCTCAACCCTGATGCAAGCAGTGGGCTGGTTCTTGAGAGGATTTATGCAAAAATAAAAATGACTTGATGGGTAGAGGCCAGTCTGGTCATTCCTAGGAGGCTCCACCTTCATGCAGTAATACCCATTTCTAATACTGAGCCTCCATGATTGAAATAAAATTAAATCCATGTGTACCTGCCCCTGGAAAAAGTCACACCCACCTACAATGCAACAATGGTTCAATTCAATAAACTAAATAAAACATAAGGAGGATATTACCAGCTCCCCTAAGGTCACTGATGAAACATTTTGTAACACTTTAATTGGTTTTATCAATACGGAGGAATGTAAACACGAAAAGTTGAAAGTTACCGCCGCACAGATCTCCCCTCCCAATTTATATGGCTTAGAAACCCTTTAAGACTATTTGTTTCTCAGCCTTTTTTTTTCTTTTTTTCAGCCTGTCACGGTCAAGGAGAAGCCTAAGCGGAAAGGACCAATTGACGTATTACCTTCAAACGCAGAGGAGTGGGCGGTGTATGATTGTCCTGATGAGCTTAGAGATGCATTTAAACAAGATACATCTTCCCAAGTCATAAACAGAAGTACCATTGTAAAACCAGTAAGTCTTTTAAAGAACTGGGACCAGCAGGAGACAGAGCACATCTCACATATAGGATGGCAGTGAGATTCTCAGAATAAATATCACTACGGTTTGTTCATCTTAATTACCAGTTGGTAAAAATGAACATGTTAGCAGCAGCTCATTGTGGGAAGATCTGTATATTTTAAAACATCATTACTCAAGCCTATGTTCCAGACTTCATCGACTCTAATATATCATGACACACATTGCAGCAGTGTGTGTGTTACATATTTACTGCAGGAAAAAAAAAAAACCTAATAAAAAAATTTGCCAATACTCATTTAATAATTTGGCAACTCTTCATATTGGTAGAATAGTTGTATCTAGCTGATAATTCATCACTGGGCATTTGCTTCCATTGTATTAAACCTCAGGGGATAACCATATATTGGGTCTTGATTCTGTTCCCAGGATATTCCTATACTATTTAAAGTTAAAGCATAGTGTATTTTCAGAGAGTGCACTTTTTGAGTTATCATTTCAATGATAATGTTAAAGGCATAGTTCACCTGTAGCACTGCCCTCTTGGGAGCTGCTGAGAATGGATTCCCCTGGGTTACCTTGGCTCAGTCAATGAACATTCCAGGGGAGTTGTTTTTTTGTATTTTATTTGGAACTGGAATGGGAGATGGGATTAGTGGGATACTCCAACTTAGGAACTATGCGCAAAACGTGAGGACAACTAGCTGCGGTGTGTGCGGCAAGGCCGCTGCTTCACTTTGCCACTGAGGTGAAGATTTAAAGGTGGACTTTACTTTAGGTTTCTCTTTAGGGTCTAACTTGGCACCCCCTTTCCTACTCACTTTGTGCGTTGGCTCCTGTCCACTGACTCTCCCTGGAGTGGTCCCCTTCCTGGGCAGACCACTGGATAGCTCCCTGGTACTCACGGACACTATTTTTCCTCAGGTTGCTCTGCCACTTGCTCCACAGTCAGTATCCTGGACTTCCTGGCTCAGCACCACACTTCTGGTCCACTAGGCAGACTGCCTGTGGCCACTTTCCACACTGACAGGAGGAGAGACAGCCGTCACCCTCCTCCTGGGACCAAAGACATCCTGTCACATGTGCCCCTGGCTTTTATGACCAATCCCAGGATGCACTGCCATTGTGCCCTCCCACTGGGGCAGCCACAAAAGCCTGTGTGTCACTGGCTGGGTTTCCTCCACTGTTCAACAGGCTCACCTATTGGATTCAGTGGAGACACTCCCTCAGACCAAGTGAATCACACCTGGACGCATGTAACAGGCAAAACTAGAAATCCTGCTCCCTGATAAGCAGAAGAGCAAACAAATGCCTTTACCTAGCACCTAACTAGGAGGGTGCTACGCACCTTTACCAAAAAAACTGCCTATGCAGATAAGGGACGTCTGTAGATGAAAACAGGCTTTTCAGCTTTGACCAAGAAAAAGTGCCATGCTAGCACTACAGTCCAAAATAGTTCCACAAAGGGGTGATTAAAATCCTTTGAATCAGGATAGTTTGGATATCTCTAAAGTTCACCAAGGAAGGGATTAACTCAGTGGGATGTGCACTACGCTGTGAAGCTCCATATACCAGCAAGCAACTGACAAGCTGCAAAAACATAAAAAGAGAGACCGAGCGCACTCCTGGTGCAACACTCTTTATTTATTAGAGATAAAAAGTAACAAAATATCACTAGGCACTCACACTGTGGTAGAAGTAAATGAGCGTCCTTTTAAGCTGTAGCTTAACTTCTGCAGTCAAGGTTCCAGGCTGAATCCAGGAGGGGCTGGTGGTAGATGGTCTGATTTGTGTTAGCGTGCAGCCGCCAACAAGCTGCATGCAAGCCGCCCGCCCACAGCAGGGATCCTGGGGTAGGGAAACCCAGCCTGACAGAACGGTCACCTGATGAACAAGCAGTAAAAGCTGATGAGGGATGCTGAGGGCTGCCAAGACAACAGGTTTCAAATGGCGTGGCCTCCTTCTTCAGTTCTGCCATGTGTTGTCAGTGGAGCCCTTATCAGGGGTGTCCAAACTACGGCCCTCCAGCTGTTCAGGAACTACAATTCCCATGAGGCATTGGAAATCTCTGACGTTCACAGACATAACTAGGCATGATAGGAATTGTAGTTCCTGAACAGTTGGAGGGCCATAGTTTGGACATAGCTGCCTTAAATAGTACAATTTCTGAGATTCTTAACCCATTCATTACCAGATAACAGGCTTATACACAGAAACACATAGCTACTCATTGAAAGGCAACTGGATTTGTAGTCGTAGTGTACATTCATTTCCTTAACCCCTTCTTCAATATGCATTAAAGACGTCAATCATGCCATCAGGCAAATATTCTAAAGAGACATATGTTCTAAGAAATATATATTTAAAAAAATATGTTCTGAAAAGAAATATAGATTCTAAAGGAAATTATATATTCTAAAAAAAAACTTAATCAAGAATTGATATTCAGAAACCTTTTTTGAGGGTTCCTAAGAACTTTATTAATCTTTTATGGTATAATTATTAATGCTAATAGAATTGTTTAAAAAAAAATATACATATATATATATATACACCTAGAACATGTAACACGCCTCCTTCCATATATTAGTGCATATCTTACTATGCATGCATGGTGGTATACACCTACTGTATGTTAGGAAAAATGATGACGTAAGTGCAGGGCAAATAATGTCCTTATCATAGGTGTAGTCCATTTATGTACCTCATGAAGCCTGACTGGAAAACTCACAGGATGTTGCTAAGACAGGCTCAGGTGTTACTGTTCACCTTCACTTGAGTGAGCTCTTTCTCTGATTTAGGCCCCTTCACATGCTCTTTCTCTCCCCTGATGTAGTAGCTCCGATCTCAGTATTAGAGAGCTCACTCCTGTGATGGTGGATGTGAACAGTAATAGCTGGGCCTCTCTTGGCAACATCCTGGGCGTTTCCAGTCAGGCTTCATTCGATACCTAAATGGCCTACACCTTTAGCAAGGGCATTATTTATGTCAAGGCTGCAGAGTTCTTTTTTTCTTATCTACAAATGCCCCTTACATGTATAGGTTGTTTTTTGTTAAAGGTGAACTAACCCTTAAAAGTATCTTTGAATGGTATTTAACAAGGGGGTACCAGAACTCCAGTGGAGCTAAAAGTTTCTGTCTGTATAATTAACATACTGGGGTGTGAGGGCTTATAGAGATTATTTAGGGAAAATATAGTATGTTTAGATATCTTTTGGTACTTTCCTATAAATTATAGTAGGTTTTAGGTCATATGCTTGCCAGTTGGAGAGATTTTGTTATTTTTACACAGTCCCGTGGCATGAATTTGATATAGCATTTAAAAAATTTTATCTTCTTTCAGCATAGTGAGCATCTGTGGTATTATACCAGCTTGTGCTTTTTGGTTTCTCCATACTTTAGAAAAGGGTATTTTATCAAGAGTATATCATCAGAGGCCGCATCCTGCACCAACTTTGATGCTGAAACTCTTGGGTACCTGCATCAAGATGCTAGCACCAAGAATACCTGATCCATGTATGTATGGTTACTCTAGCCTCCATTCTATGCTTTATAAACATTACAAAACCTTCAGCAGGAGGAAGAACCATGAGCCATGCAAATACCACATCTGTAGTGAATTGAACTGATCCCTACGGAAGATTCTTTGCAATAGCTTATCAAAGAACTGATGACCATCCATTCTGCTGTTTTAAGTTTTTCTCAGCGGAGGGGGCCACTGAACCAATACTAACTTCACACAGCCCTATGATTCTTTAACATATTTTTCATAATTAAGGAAATCATATCCAATGAGTATTATTTTTAAATTATCTTGTGTTGTCTTATTCTGCAGACGTACAGTCTTTACTACCTGGATCTGCTTGTAGAAGAATTGCACAATATCTCGTATACACACTTAACACTTCCTGTTCTCCAACTGGCAGAGGTTATCGCACATGACGTTGTGGAAAGTAAAAGTCTGTCAGATTTCTACCATCTAAAGTAAGTATTATCTACAACACTACTATATTTGATTGATTTGGTGTACATGGGTTGTCTTTTGATGTACAAAATGCTGTGTGGCACATTTATAAGATGCATTTAAAGTACAGTAGGTTTAAATACAGTATATTATACAAAAATGGAGGTGAGCCAGACTCAATCTGGCAAACTTTTGTCCAGTCTACATTAGTCCGTTTAATCAGTGGTGAATATCTTAGAATCTCAGCCAGTCCACTTCTTGGCTCACTTAGAAAAGCAAATTGTTTCTGTCCTAGTTACCATTCTGACACACCAATGAGACATGCAGGATTCTTCCAAACACCTACATTGTAAAAAAAAAAGTAAATGGGTTAGATCCATACAGTAAGCTGGCTATACATGGGTCGGATTCGGAAAGAACTTTCTTTTGAAAATTGTAACAAAAAATTTTTATTCAAATTTTGCTCCATTAGTGGGCTGCAGCAACGGCTGATTTTCATGCGGCCATAGAATTTGTGTGATCGGGCATGTTGGAAATTTTTGGAAAAACAGCAAATTTCTAATCGGTGATAGGAGAATCGTTCAAGAAATATAATTTTAAAAAATGTGCATGAGCTGTGACCTGGAAAGAAAAGAAGATTTTCAAAATCAATGACGGCACCATCGGATCACAGAACGCACAACATTTCTGATTTTCTAAAGAAGATTTGTTCGGAATTTGACCCTTGTATGGCCTGCAGTAGAGTACCATACTATGGGGTTGATTTATTAAAATTGGAGGGTGAAAAATCTGGTGCACTTTAAAAAACAAAGGGTTCCTGCGACCTACCAGTCCCTGTTAGATTCTTAAAATGCCGCAAACACTTCACTTCTCATAAAAAGTGTAAAAATCTAAAATCTATAAATTTGTGTTGCGTAGATTAAAATCTATATGGTAAATACTCTTAATAAATTATTGAATAGGCTAGTCCAACCAATGCTATCTTTCCTCAATAAAAGTCTGGTGTGCAAATAGTAATCAATATCAAATGTAAAAAATAGTGATAAATAAACTTAATGTTATAAAAAATATAATAAATAGGATACGATCAATAAATCCTCTAAAAACTTACATATACGTGAAAAGTGCATGTGCTATGCAATTTCATAAACCACAGTGATAGATTTTAGAAAAATCTGGTGCAATTTCCATCACCTTCCAGGCATTTTTGTCAGAGCTTAATTGAACAAAATGTAGTTAGAAGCTGATTGACTACCATGCACAGCTGCGCCAGATTTTGCACTTTCCAGTTTTAGTAAATCAACCTCTATGTCTTTTGTTGCTGGTTCCCTATTCCTGTAAAAAGACAATAAAATAGAAGGTTTAAGAGCCGGTTCACACTACTCCGACTCGGGACGCGACTTGTGTGCCCTCAAGTCGCCCCGAGTCTCTTGTCATTACAAATTCAATGTAAATGAATGAGAGCCGTCTTAATATGCACTACTGAAGTCGCTCCGACTTCAGAAAAGATTCCTGTACTACTTCAAGGTGACCTCTATCCGACTTGTGCACTTAGACTTCAATGGGAGTTGCCTCTAAGTCGGATCCTTATCTATTTTCAAGCGACTGTGATCAGACTTTCCAGGAAGAAGAAAAAGATTACCCAGGCATTCCCCACAGACAAAGTCGCCTATCATTTAAGTCTCTTCAAAGTCTCTTCAAAGTCGTTCTAAAGTTGGCGCTAAAAAGTCGCTCCTTCATGGGGCAACTTTGAGTCGGAGTAGTGTGAACCGGCTCTAAATCAGTAGATAAAAGTTTTCCACGGCTTGTGCTATTAGTTTGCCATCAGCTTAAGATGTTTCTGAGATCATTCAAAATTTATTAGCAGGTGTATGTAACATGCTGTTGACCTACTTGTGACTGGCATTTAACATTCCTATAGACTTTATGGGAATATAAAATCTGCTTGAAGTGAACAATTGACACAGTTCCTAAATGCCTTTTTTTTTTTTTTTTTTTTTGCCACTTTTGCCACTTTTGCATGTAACTAACATGCTGGAGCTTGTGAGCCTAGCATTTGACCGGTGCTACCTGTTAACAAGCCAAGGTAAATTTGCCATGGCATGCATACAGTCCCCTTCGAATGCCGTTTAGGCTTTCAATGAGCAGTTGGATGGTGGAAAATACCTTACAGTTGCTGGCTTGTTAGGTGACATCTGACCCTTTGACACCTCATTTAAAGTGTCAGGCTCAAGCAAAGTCCATAAGGCTAAATAAGGCAGAAACATAATTCTTTCATACAGTCAGGTCCATAAATATTGGGACATTGACACAATTCTAATCTTTTTGGCTCTATACACCACCACAATGGATTAGAAATGAAACAGACAGGATGTGCTTTAACTGCAGACTTTCAGCTTTAATTTGAGGGTATTTACATCCAAATCAGGTGAAAGGTGTAGGAATTACAACAGGTTGTATATGTGCCTCCCACTCTTTAAGGGACCAAAAGTAATGGGACAATTGGCTGCTCAGCTGTTCCATGGCCAGGTGTGTGGTATTCCCTTGTCCCATTTAGGAGCAGATAAAAGGTCCAGAGTTCATTTTAAATGTGCTATTTGCATTTGGAGTCTGTTGCTGTCAGCTCTCAATAGGAGATCCAAAGAGCTGTCACTATCAGTGAAGCAAGCCATTATTAGGCTGAAAAAAAACAAAACAAACTCATCAGAGAGATAGCAAAAACATTAGGTGTGGCCAAATCAACTGTTTGGAACATCCTTAAAAAGAAAGAACGCACCGGTGAGCTCAGCAACACCAAAAAACCTGGAAGACCACGGAAAACAACTGTGGTGGATGACCGAAGAATTCTTTCCCTGGTGAAGAAAACACCCTTCACAACAGTTGGCCAGATCAAGAACACTCTCCAGGAGGTAGGTGTATGTGTGTCAAAGTCAACAATCAAGAGAAGACTTCACCAGATTGAATAATGGTTTGGTGGTGAATTGGCGCAAGAAGAGGTCTCAAAAAAAAAAAAAAAGTCTGGTCCTGGGGACCCAGGGGAGGGGGAGAAGGGAGAAGGGAAACACCAGGGGTGGGGGGACCCCCAAACAGTTCAGGGGGTAGCTGTCCACTGTAGCGGCTGCCGGCGGAAGAGACAGAAGAGATCTCTGGGGGGAGACAAGAGGGAAGGCAGCGCAGCGCCTTCTAAGTGCAGCAAGACATTTATTGAAGTATGTGCAGCAGTATTACACTCACATTTAGTCGGTGAATAAGATGCAGTTATCACCGCCAGGAGTGACTCCAGGATCCCAGGACCCACGAGTGCCAGCGTTCCACCAGTTGACGAGGAGCCCACGGACACCACCGAGGCCATCCCTGTACACACGGAGGAACCCCCTGCCGCTCTCACCGGGATCCACTGCCTCCACCACCAGGACCCGCTCCAGTGATGCTCCTGATGATCAACATTACTTGACTAACTGCATCTTATTCACCGACTAAATGTGAGTGTAATACTGCTGCACATACTTCAATAAATGTCTTGCTGCACTTAGAAGGCGCTGCGCTGTCTTCCCTCTTGTTCACCAGATTGAATACAGAGGGTTCACCACAAGATGTAAACCATTGGTGAGCCTCAAAAACAGGAAGGCCAGATTAGAGTTTGCCAAACAACATCTAAAAAAGCCTTCACAGTTCTGGAACAACATCCTATGGACAGATGAGACCAAGATCAACTTGTACCAGAGTGATGGGAAGAGAAGAGTATGGAGAAGGAAAGGAACTGCTCATGATCCAAAGCATACCACCTCATCAGTGAAGCATGGTGGTGGTAGTGTCATGGCGTGGGCATGTATGGCTGCCAATGGAACTGGTTCTCTTGTATTTATTGATGATGTGACTGCTGACAAAAGCAGCAGGATGAATTCTGAAGTGTTTCGGGCAATATTATCTGCTCATATTCAGCCAAATGCTTCAGAACTCATTGGACGGCGCTTCACAGTGCAGATGGACAATGACCCGAAGCATACTGCGAAAGCAACCAAAGGGTTTTTTAAGGGAAAGAATAGGAAAATTATGCAATGGCCAAGTCAATCATCTGACCTGAATCCTATTGAGCATGCATTTCACTTGCTGAAGACAAAACTGAAGGGAAAATGCCCCAAGAACAAGCAGGAACTGAAGACAGTTGCAATAGAGGCCTGGCAGAGCATCACCAGGGATGAAACCCAGCGTCTGGTGATGTCTATGCATTCCAGACTTCAGGCTGTAATTGACTGCAAAGGATTTGCAACCAAGTATTTAAAAGTGAAAGTTTGATTTATGATTGTTAATCTGTCCCATTACTTTTGGTCCCTTAAAAAGTGGGAGGCACATATACAAACTGTTGTAATTCCTACACTTCATCTGATTTGGATGTAAATACCCTCAAAATAAAGCTGAAAGTCTGCAGTTAAAGCACATCTTATATGTTTCATTTAAAATCCATTGTGGTGGTGTATAGAGCCAAAAAGATTAGAATTGTGTCAATGTCCCAATACTTATGGACCTGACTGTAAGTAGTGCGGTACAGTTATAATAATAAAATTAAGACTGAACATTCAGCTCCCTCCATAAGCTCAATCATGACCTTTTGCCCCCCAAAAAAATCCTCTTTTTGAAGAGGTTCTTTTATCACATACAGACCAAATGGTTAAAAACGTCCTCTTAAGTAACATTTTAAGTACCTATTAAGGCCCCATGCACACGGGACGTTTTTAACGCCGCTGTAAGCAGCGTCAGGCGTTTTCTTTTTGCAGCCTAAAAACGCCCCTCCATGTTATTCTATGGCCTCATGCACACTCAGACGTTTTTGAGCTGTAAGTGGCTTAGACGTTTTTAGGCTGCAACAAGAACCCACCACCTGCGCGTTCTGAGGACCAGCGTTACAGCGTTAAAAACGCCTGACGCTGCTAAAAGCTGAATAACTTTGCTATAACGTTGCTTAACGTGCGTTAAGCCACGTTATACGTTTTTTTTTCTTCCATTCAAAATCAATGGTTCCCTATGGGATCCTATTGATTTGAATGGAGGTCGCACCGCAACACCGCAAGTCGGATCCGACTTGCGGGGTGACTTGCGCTGTGGGAATCTTGAGGGGGAACGCCACGCCAAAATGGGAAAAAAACGGCGTGGGGTCCCCCCCAGGGTTCCAAACCAGGCCCTTCGGGTCTGTTATGGAATTTGAGGGTAGCCCCATGCCGAAAAAACGGCATGGGGTCCCCCCCAAAATCCATACCAGACCCTTAACCGAGCATGCAGCCCGGCAGGCCAGGAAAGGGGAGGGGACGAGCGAGCGGCCCCACCCCCCCTGGACCACACCAGGCCACATGCCCTCAACATGGGGGGGTGTTGGTGCTTTGGGGCAGGGGGAGCTCTGCACCCCCCACCTCAAAGCACCTTGCCCCCATGTTGATGAGGACAAGGGCCTCATCCCCACAACCCTGGCCGGTGGTTGTGGGGGTCTGCGGGCAGGGGGCTCATCGGAATCTGGAAGCCCCCTTTAACAAGGGGGCACCCCAGATCCCGGACCCCCTCCCTATGTGAATGGGTATGGGGTACACTGTACCCCTACCCATTCACCCCATAAAAGGCAGTGTATGGAAATAACGACAAGAGACGTTTTGGAAAGTTTATTAAAAATCTTCATCCGACTCTTCTTGTCTTCTCCTCTCCGGGGTCTTCTCCGGGGTCTTCTGCTCTTTTGCTGTCCGCCCTTCTTGTCTTCTCCTCTCCGGGGTCTTCTGCTCTTTTGCTGTCCCCCTCTTCTTGTGTTCTTGTCTCCGGGGTCTTCTGCTGTCCCCTCTTCTGCTGTCCTCTCTTCTTTTCTTCTCCTCTCCGGTCTTTTGCTGTCGGCTGTCGGCTGTCTTCTTCCTCCGGTCCTCCTCCGACGACGTCTCCGCTGATTATGCCTATCTCCGGTCTCTTCAGCTTATTATATAGCCATTAGGGGCGTGGCCCCGATGACGTCATCTGGAGGCCCCGCCCCCTCATGTCACAGATGACGTCATCTGTGACATGAGGGGGCGGGGCCTCCAGATGACGTCATCGGGGCCACGCCCCTAATGGCTATATAATAAGCTGAAGAGACCGGAGATAGGCATAATCAGCGGAGACGTCGTCGGAGGAGGACCGGAGGAAGAAGACAGCCGACAGCCGACAGCAAAAGACCGGAGAGGAGAAGAAAAGAAGAGAGGACAGCAGAAGAGGGGACAGCAGAAGACCCCGGAGACAAGAACACAAGAAGAGGTGGACAGCAAAAGAGCAGAAGACCCCGGAGAGGAGAAGACAAGAAGGGCGGACAGCAAAAGAGCAGAAGACCCCGGAGAAGACCCCGGAGAGGAGAAGACAAGAAGAGTCGGATGAAGATTTTTAATAAACTTTCCAAAACGTCTCTTGTCGTTATTTCCATACACTGCCTTTTATGGGGTGAATGGGTAGGGGTACAGTGTACCCCATACCCATTCACATAGGGAGGGGGTCCGGGATCTGGGGTGCCCCCTTGTTAAAGGGGGCTTCCAGATTCCGATGAGCCCCCTGCCCGCAGACCCCCACAACCACCGGCCAGGGTTGTGGGGATGAGGCCCTTGTCCTCATCAACATGGGGGCAAGGTGCTTTGAGGTGGGGGGTGCAGAGCTCCCCCTGCCCCAAAGCACCAACCCCCCCCATGTTGAGGGCATGTGGCCTGGTGTGGTCCAGGGGGGGTGGGGCCGCTCGCTCGTCCCCTCCCCTTTCCTGGCCTGCCGGGCTGCATGCTCGGATAAGGGTTTGGTATGGATTTTGGGGGGGACCCCATGCCGTTTTTTCGGCATGGGGCTACCCTCAAATTCCATAACAGACCCGAAGGGCCTGGTTTGGAACCCTGGGGGGGACCCCACGCCGTTTTTTTCCCATTTTGGCGTGGAGTTCCCCCTCAAGATTCTCACAGCGCAAGTCGCCCCGCAAGTCGGATCCGACTTGCGGTGTTGCGGTGCGACCTCCATTCAAATCAATAGGCTCCCATAGGGAACCATTGATTTTGAATGGAAGGAAAAAAAAACGCTGCTAAAAGCAACGTGGCAAAACGTGCAATAACGCCAATGGAAAAAGCTACTGAAAGCACGTTTTTACAGCTGCTTTTTCCGGCGTCAGAACTAACTTTGACGTACGTTTTTTCTAACGCCCCGTGTGCATGGGGCCTTAAAATACACCTGTCGCTAGATCCTTACGGGCTGCCATTGTTGACATTTCAGTTTGAAAATGTTAATTCCCCATCTGTCATGCCTTTACTGTGGTTTCAGCACTGTCTTAGTCAATGACCCAGAAAAAGGATAGCAATTAGGAATGCTAGAACTTTTTTGACACTCATTTAGAGAATGCTTGCTCTGTAACTGTGAATCAAAAGTAATAAATTCAGACCTGACCTCTACTTTTCGTACGGCAAGTGTACTTTTACAGCTGCCAAACTGTAGATATAAACTGGTAATACATTTATGGCTGCACCAGCCACATAATCCCAGTGTTTCAATTCTTTTATTGTACTTGAGTAAAAACCACTAACCTACTTTCTCCACCGATTTGGTGCATTCAACTCCACAGGTGGGCTTAATTGCCTGCCACCTTATGAAAATGCTAGTTACTTGGATGTCTCTGGCTTCAAGACTTTGACTTACTGGCCAGGAACAAGAATGCTGCAAAGGAAGTAAGAGCAAATTTAGAATTTCTGATAAGCGTACTTATTTTAGGTAGTTTTGAAAACAGTGGATCAGCATGACAGGTAGGCAGTTAGCATTTTTGCAGAAGGAGATATGCAAAACTGAAACAATAAAAACCTGGCTTAGACTCAACTCCACCCTCTACGTACAGTATATTGTCGTATGGGCGAAATTTAGTTGGGAACCCTCCAGTGACAACCTACAATACTTATGGATATAGATTATTTTATTTATAACCATGCAGAAGAAACATATAAAAAAAAGATACGCATATTGGCCAATAATTAAAAACAACTGAACAAAGCCTCTGCCCCTTGAACAACTGGGTATTTAACCACTTTAAGACTGGAAGATTTTGCTGCTCAATGACCAGGCCACTTTTTTCAACTTCGCACTGCGTGAATCTAACTGACAATTGCGCGGTTATGCAATGCTGTACCCAAACAAAATTTATGTCCTTTTTTTCCCCACAAACAGGGCTTTCTTTTGGTGGTATTTGATCACCTGTGCGATTTTTATTTTTTGCGATATTAATAAAAAAAAGAGCGAAAAGTTTGCGAAAAATTTACATTTTCTACTTTGACTGTTAAAAAATATCCAATATATTACATTTTTGTCATATATTTAGACCAAAATGTATTAAGATACATGTCTTTGACAAAAAAATTCTCAATGAGCAAATTTGTATCCACTTTAAGACCGTAAGATTTTACCCCCTTCCTGACCAGGCCATATTTTGCTATTCCACACTGTGTTATTTTAATGGACAATTGCGCGATCGTGCGACACTGTACCCAAATGAAATTTAAGTCCTTTTTTCCCCACAAATAGAGCTTTCTTTTGGTGGTATTTGATCACCGGTGCGATTTTTAATTTTTGGAAAAAAAAGCGACAATTTTGAAAAAAAAAAAAACAATATTTTTCACATTCTGATATAGAACATTCCCAAAAAAATAAAAAATAAATTTTTTTTAACATTTTAGGCCAATTTCTTTTCTGCTACATATCGCAATAAACGTATTTTGTTTGGTTTGCGCAAAAGTTATCGCGTTTACTAACTACGGGACCGATTTGTCATTTGTATTGTTTTTTTTACTAGTAATGGCGGCGATCTGCGATTTCGTGCGGGACTGTGACATTGCGGCGGACAGATCGGACCCCTAACTGACATTTTTTACACTTTTGGGGGTCCAGTGACATTACTACAGTAATCAGTGCTAAAAATATGCACTGTTACTGTAATAATGACACTGGCAGGGAAGGGGTTAACACTGTTGGTGATCAAGGGGTTAAATGTATGTCTCATGCTTACTGACTTGTGTGGGGGGAGGGGGTTCTGTGACAGAAACAGATATCGCAGGTTCAGCTATGCTGAATCCTGTAATCTCTCCCTGTCTGTCACAGAGAAGATCCGCCCGCTTTGTTTACACAAGCAGGCGGATTTTCTCACAGTTTCCCCGACGATCGGGGAAGAGTGGTGGTGATCGCCGCCTCTCCTCCTCCAGCCCGACTCCCGCTGTGTCTAAACACAGTGGGAGCGAGCCTCCGCGGCGCGCCACTGAGACAGCTAGGAGTCCAGCAACGTAGGTCTACGTCGCTGGACCCAGGGCTGCCACTGTCCCGCAGTAGCAACACAGTGAGCATCGTAAAGTGGTAAAAATATAATATAGCGGGAAACCCAATTATCTGAAATTGTTAAATCAATCTTGTATTCCACATATATCACTTGTTGGGTCCCGGCTTCCATTGGATTAAGCAAGAATTGTTTTAACCCTACATTGTCAAAGTATGTATTCACACATCCTCCAGTTGGTGTTGTCCAAAGGAAATGTGCTAAAGGGTCCTGTCAATGAGGCAGACAGCAGAAGGCTGATATATTTTTCACGTATAGGGTGCATGTAATGTGGGTGGTATGGACAGTCGCTAAGTTCAGCGCACATTTTCACTTTGCGAGTCCCACTTCAGGCCAACTGGCTGTTAACCCCAGCCCCGAGAATGATGATATATTACTGTTCATGCATCACACCATCTCCACTCAGGCACAGTGGGAGAAGTAATTGGCAAAGCCTTGCTCAAATGAAATAGGTGTTAAATGCCCAATAAGCGGTATAAAGTAAAACACCTCATCCTTCTACAGCAGCTTAGGAATGCAGTGTTTGGATCAGTGAGCAAATTTCAGCTTAGGCCCCTTTAGGGATAGCAATAATACAATGTATTAAAAATTGCGAGAAAAGAAACCTGGACTTTGCAGGCACTGGGTATCATAAAATCTCATACTTTATTTTACAATGCATTTAAAAACATCAAAAAATGAGGAAAAAAAAAAAATATATATATATATATATATATATATATATATATATATATATATATATATATATATATATATATATATATATATATATATATATATATATATATATATATATATATATATATACAACAGTCATATCCAATATGAGGGGAATATGAGAAACAAAATTGATAAGAAAATAATTACATTGGTGGTAATAATACACATTAATACAGTCACAATAATATGCCAGTAATATTGATACTTCACATCGGGAAGATCATGGCCACAGGTGACAGGGAGCGGTACTGTCGTCCCAGGGAGATCGAACGATGTGTATTAGCAGTAGATCATCTAGTGTCGTTGAACCATATTGCTCGACATGTTTCGCCTATTGCTTCCTCTCGGAGCTAATGGATCAATATTCTGTAGAGTTCAGTAGGCAGTGATGGTACAAGTAAAAGGTATAACAAATACCAAATAATACAAGATAATGCATTCATATAGGCACCCAAAATCAAAGCAGATGTGAATAGCAAATGTTTTTTTAGTCCCAATCTGGTCTAGTCAGCACCCCACAGGAGAGAGAAGCCACAAGAGGCTTATCCAAGAAAACTGGACTGGTTTCGCCATTCAAGCCAGCTTCATCATAGGTGTTGGACTTGCCTATCCAGAGGTTTGCCCATCAATGCACTTGATGATGGCCGTGTGCACTGAAAGCACAGCAGGCATGTGCAATGATGTCAGGGTACGCGTACATGATGTCATGCACACGAAACAGCCGCGTGCCAGCGCTATCACGCCTCCAAAAAAAGAAGAAAATACAGCCTGTAAATGTTTTTAATCAGCCTTAAAAAAAAATAGTGGGCTGCATGAATTGTAAGCCCAGCAGTAACGTCTGTACGATCAAAAATAGTTACATTGTTATATATAGTTAGTCAGGTTGAAAAAAGACACAAGTCCATCTAGCTCAACCAATAAAAAACAAAAAAACCAGGATGTAACATGTGACAAAATATATTTCACTAAAAATATTATTCAATACAAACTAATTATTAAAAAACAATCCACCAGCGACTCCTCTCAGTTTATCATCCCTTATGAATGACTATTTTTTTTTTCTATGTGGGTAGGGACTTAGAGGACTAGTAATCTTAGTATTGTTTTTAGAAGCAGATATCAGCAAAGGCAAATTGATAACTTTTCCATGATAGGTTTCCTTTACATTTCACCCTGTACACCCTTGACTTTAAAATGTGGTCATTCTGGTAAATTGTTAAGAGATACCAATGATGGTTAATAAATCTGCAAATGGTTTTCCTTATTTATTTTCAGACCTATCTCCACTGTCACAGCAGAACTGAAATGTGCTTTCCCCTTTAGACTCCTATGTCTGACAATTTACATTCAGTAAAGAATAATAAAAGTTTTTATTTTGTGGTTTTCTGTTTTTACTATGTGTTTCAGTGATTTTTCAACCTATGAAATTGATGTAGCAAATGAATGATTCCTTTTATCTTTCCTTTTAATAGAATTTCCCAAATATGTGGAGATTTAAAACTTCACAATGCAGCCAGTTATCACCAAAGAACAGTCAGCAACATGTCCATTAGCGAATATGAACTGATAAGGTATGTTGCATATGTTTGCTTAAATTAAGTTGGTCATTTATAGCATTGTTATATAATGTTCCATAGGATAACATAAGAACAAAAAATAAATTAATGAATTAGAAAAAAAAAAAAAAAATATATATATATATATATATATATATATATATATATATATATATTTATCTTACGTCCTCTGACAGTCGCCGCCCAATGGTATTAGCCTTCACTAATGGATAATGGCGCCCTCTGAGCAAGGCTAGGCAGATAATTGATTATCAGGTTAATACGAAAAAACTTTATACCTCGGCACACCACTAGGGGGCCATCCTTCAGCCATTATCCTGAACCCAATCTGATATTACCTCAGTTTTACGCTGCCTAGCTCAGGAGCTGGTTAGGTTTTCTGACTGGGACTTTGGGTCTCAGTTTCTTTATGTTTTTTTCTGAATTTATGTGTTTTTCTTTGCACAATAGATTTTTATTTCTCTAACTATCACTAGTTAGTCAGGGATTCCTTTCCTGGAGGACTACAAGTGACTGCAGAGCTGGGCCTTGGACTGGGTATTCTAGATCCTTATGGAGTGCCAGCCTGCCAATGAGCGTCGCAGGTTACTGGTACGCCCAGGCCTCTGGGGGTTCTAAATAGTTTTCTAGGAAAAATAACTGATTTTAACTTGTAAACAACGTTTCAAAAATAGGCCTGGTCCTTAAGTGGGTAAAGAAAGCACATTTGCAGTTTGTTTTAACCACTTACCGCCAAATCACGTACTTGTTAGGTCATTTGACTTCAAGTGGTTGCACCGGGATGATGGGAGCCGAGCTACTAGTGGGCATGTCAGCTGACTAGTTGGAGACCCATATAAAGCCGGAATCGGCTTTGATCGGGTCTCTGCTATGGTAACCCGGAAGCGATGATATGACATCATGTCCGGTACCTGGATGTCAGCGGCGCCATTTTTTGAAAATTGAAAGTGTTAAAAAATGCCATGACTTTGGATTGCTTTCAAGTGCAAAGAAGGGATTTGGGGTCTTATTGACTCCAGATCCCTCCAAAAAGAGTACCTATCACGTGCCTTTTGCTGTCACAAGGATGGTTACATTTTTTGTGACAGCAATAAAAAAATAAAAAAAAAAGGAAAGCAACAGTATGTTATTGGCCTCCCAATCAGAGGGAGGAGGGGGAGGTGGACCTCCTTTTACAGATAGGATTGGCAGCAAGGATGGGAAATGTCATTATAATGGGGGACTTTAATTATCCAGATATAGACTGGGCAGAAGGAACCGCACACTCAGCCAAGGCTCAGCAGTTCCTAAATGTTTTGCAGGACAATTTCATGGGTCAGATGGTGAACGCACCGACAAGAAACAATGCGGCACTTGACCTACTAATTACCAACAATTCAGACCTGCTTACAGACATAGAAATACGGGACAACTTGGGAAACAGTGACCATAGGTCAATTCGTTTCAGTATTAATCATAGTAACAGGAAACACCAGGGTAATATAAGGACACTGAATTTCAAAAAAGCCAATTTCCCAAAACTGCGCTCTCTGCTAGAAAATATCATATGGGATAGAACCCTGGGAACAAAGAACATGGAGCAAAAATGGGAGTGCTTCAAGAGCATACTAAACAAAAGGGATTGGCCAGTGCTTTCCAAAGGGGAATACATTTAAAAGAGCAAAACTAAACCCTGGGTGGCTAAACTCCAACATAAAAATGCATATTAATACTAAAGAAAAGGCCTTCAATTCAATACAAGGCTGAGGGGTCATTGGCAGCATTCAACCATTACAAAGAGTGTAATAAGAAATGTAAAGGCGAAATCAGGGCGGCTAAAATAGAACACGAGAGACATATAGCGGAAGAGAGTAAAAAGAACCCCAAAAAATTCTTTAAGTATATAAATAGTAAGAAAGCGAGGCCAGAACACATTGGCCCCATAAAAGACGACTAGGGTAAATTGGACCACAGAGGACAGGGAAAAGGCGAAAGTGTTAAATAATTTCTTCTCTTCTGTCTTCACAAAAGAATTCGGGGGGCTACACTAACCCAGCTTGTAATGCTAAACGAAATAATGCACCTCAGGAAGTACCGCCATGGCTAACAGAAGATAGACTTAGAACTAAACTAGAGAAACTTAACATAAATAAATCACCGGGACCGGATGGCTTGCACCCGAGGGTTCTTAAAGAGCTCAGTCAGGTGATTGCCGGACCATTATTCTTGATCTTTAAGGATCATGTCATATCACTGACGGGTATGGTGCCAGCTGATTGGAAAAAAGCCAACGTGGTACCAATATTTAAAAAGGGGCCGAGATATATCCCTGGTAACTATAGGCCGGTCAGCCTAACATCAGTAGTCTGCAAGATTTTGGAGGGGATGTTAAGAGACTATATACAAGACTTTAGTAATGAAAACGGTATTATTAGTAGTAATCAGCATGGATTCATGAAAAATCGTTCTTGCCAAACCAATCTATTAACCTTCTACGATGAAGTGAGCAGCCACCTAGATAAAGGTAAGCCTGTGGATGTGGTGTATCTGGACTTTGCAAAGGCCTTTGACGCCGTTCCCCACAAACGCTTACTGTACAAACTAAGGAATGTAGGTATAGACCATAGGGTGAGTACCTGGATAGAGAACTGGCTCCAGGGGAGAGTCCAGAGGGTGGTGATTAATGGGGAGTACTCGGATTGGGCGGGTGTGAAAAGTGGGGTCACCCAAGGTTCTGTCCTGGGACCAATCCTGTTTAATTTATTCATAAATGATCTAGAGGAGGGGATATCTAGTACAATCTCAGTATTTGCGGATGATACTAAACTAAGCATGCCAATATCTTCTATACAGGATGTGGAAACCTTACAAGCGGACCTGAACAAAATAATGGGGTGGGCAACTACATGGCAGATGAGGTTTAATGTTGAGAAATGTAAAGTAATGCACTTGGGTGTCAGAAACACGAAAGCAAGCTGCTCACTGGGGGGGAAACCTCTGGGTGAATCTAAGATGGAAAAGGACCTGGGGGTACTGGTGGACCACAGGCTTGGCAGTGGCATGCAATGCCAAGCCGCTGCAAGCAAAGCCAACAGAATACTGGCGTGTATAAAAAAGGGGATTCACTCCAGAAATAAAGAAATTATTCTACCACTATACAAGACTCTGGTCCGGCCACATCTGGAGTATGCTGTCCAGTTCTGGGCACCAGTCCTCAGGAAGGACGTGCTGGAACTGGAGCGAGTCCAGAGAAGAGCAACAAAAATAATTAGGGGAATGGAGGGCATCGACTATGAGGAAAGACTACAAGCACTGAACTTATTCTCTCTGGAGAAGAGACGATTGAGGGGGGATATGATATCAATAAACAAATACTGTACTGGCGACCCTAGCATAAGGAACAAACTTTTCAGAGAAAGGGAATACAATAAGACACATGGCCACTCACTAAAACTAGAGGAAAAACGGTTTAACCTTAAACTACGTAAGGGGTTCTTCACTGTCAGAGCAGTAAGGATGTGGAATTCTCTTCTACAGGCAGTGGTGTCAGCGGGGAGCGTCGATAGTTTCAAAAGACTATTAGATGGGCACCTTAAAGACCACAACATACAGGGGTATACAATGTACGGTTAGCAGCAAACACACACACATCATAGGTTGAACTGGATGGACTGATGTCTTTTTTCAACCTCACAAACTATGTAACTATTTAAGTATAAAAAATAAAAATAAAATTGATATTGAAAAAAAAAAATGTAAAGTGCCCGGTCCCCACACAAAGGCAAACATTTGCATTGGTACTGCACACACGCAAACATCGTCCCACACATGTAAGCTATTGCCGCAAACACCAGATCATGGGCAGTAATTCTAGCACTAGACCCCCTCTGTAGATATAAAGTGGTAACCTGTAAAGGCTTTTAAAGCGTCACCTACAGTATGGATAGTAAAATTTACATAGTTTGTCGCGTGTGCAGTTTTAAACCGTTATATGTTTGGTATTTATTTACTTGCGTGACATCATCTTTTATATTTCACAAAAAAAATTGGGGTAAATATTGTGCTTTTATTGCATTAAAATTTTAAAAAGTGTATTTTATTCTCAAAAATTGTGTTTGAAAATCTGCAAATAGTGTGTAACAAAAAAAATTTAAAAACCTACCAATTTATTCTTAATGGCCTCGGCTTTAAAAAGCATGTATATTGTTTGGGGATTCTAAGTAATTTTTTTAGCAAAAAAAAAAACAGATTATTACATATACAAAAAGTGCCAGAAAATGCCTGGTCTTCAAGTGGTTAAAGACTTTACTTATTCACAGTTGGAATGGATTTCATTAAATATCACACTTTCATATGTTTATAAGCATTTACATTTCAAAAGCATTGTTTGTATATCAATTGCACACCTTACATATGTAGGGACAGCGCTGAGATTTACTTTTTTTACATTTTAAAGGGATACTCGCACCTGTATTTCGGCAGCAGTCCTCACACTAGGTATTTCCCTTATATACACTAAATAACGTATCACTGTAGCGCAGGTACATATCCATTAAGTCATCAGGAGATACTGTCACTTTGCCCTGAATGGCCACACAATGCATTGAGTCATCTTACAGGCATTACCTGCAACAAACGTTTTTGATAGGATACACTCAAAGAGCCTCTAAAGCAGGGGTGTCAAACTCAATTTCATCATGGGCTGCATTAGCATTATGATTGCCCTCAAAGGGCCGGTTGTATTTGTAAGACTATAGAAATGCATCTACTGCAAGTCTGAAAAGAAGGGTCACACCGCTGGTATCATCCACAAGAACCTTTACTGGAGACTGCTTAGAGAGAACATGGTTCTGCCATGGTGTTATGTCTGAAGTCTCCAATAAAGTTTCTTGTGGATGATACCAGCGGTGTGCGACCCTCCTTTTCAACTGGCATAGAATCGTAGTATTCTCATAATACTTATAAGCAGATGTCTGGAGCACCCCACCCCCCTTACATCAAATGTCAAGAGCCCCCCGCCATCAGAAGTCAAGAGTCCTCCACCCTCCCTTACATCTCAGTGCACCCCCTTACCTGGGGGTGCTGCTGCTGGGAAGAAGCTGGGGTCAAAGCTACAGGAGAGATGCGAGGGCCACATGAAATGGCCTGGAGGGCCGCATTCGGCCCCGGGGCCTTGTGTTTGACACATGTGCTCTAAAGCAGTGTTTCTCAACTCCGGTCCTCAGGGCACACTAACGGGCCAGATTTTAGGTATTACGTTGGGGAGATGCAGACTAGAATACTGCAATCACTGAGCAGCAAATTATATCACCTGTGATGGATTTCAGTTTTCTTGCAAACCTGGCCTGTTAGTGTGCCCTGAGGACCGGAGTTGAGAAACACTGCTCTAAAGGACTTTAGAGCAGGGGTCATCAAACTTTTTAAACAGGGGGCCAGTTTACGGTCCCTCAGACATTGTTGGGGGCCGGACTATAGTTTGAAAAAAAAATATGAACGAATTCCAATGCGCATATTTTTTATTGTTTTATTTATATAGTGGCGGCTGGTGCTCAAAATTTTTTGGGGGGGGGGGAGCAAACAGAAAAATGTAATAGGCATTGCTTTGCGGCAAAAAGCGCAGTAAAAAATTGCGTGACTTTGAGGTCACAAAAATGTGAAAGGGGCCTTCAGTAATTAAGGTATAGTGTGCCCCCTTCAATGCAGAGTGACCACAGCATGCCCCCTTTCAATGCAGAGTGACCACAGCGTGCCCCCATCAATGCAGAGTGACCACAGCGTGCCCCCATCAATGCAGAGTGACCACAGCATTCCCCCATCAATGCAGAGTGACAACAGCGTGCCCCCTTTCAATGCAGAGTGACCACAGCGTGCCCCCTTCAATGCAGAGTGACCACAGTTTACCCCCTTCAATGCAGAGTGAACACAGCGTGCCCCCTTCAATGCAGTGACCACAGCATGCCCCCATCAATGCAGAGTGACCACAGCGTGCCCTCATCAATGCAGAGTGACCACAGCGTGCCCCCTTTCAATGCAGAGTGACCACAGCGTGCTCCCTTTCAATGCAGAGTGACCACAGCATGCCCCCTTTCAATGCAGAGTGACCACAGCGTGCCCCCTTTCAATGCAGAGTGACCACAGCATGCCCCCTTTCAATCCAGAGTGACCAGCGTGTCCCCTTTCAATGCAGAGTGACCAGCGTGTCCCCTTCCAATGCAGAGAGACCAGCGTGCCCCCTTTCAATGCAGAGTGACTAGCGTGCCCCCTTCAAAGCAGAGAGACCAGCGTGCCCCCTTTCAATGCAGAGAGACCAGCGTGCCCCCTTTCAATGCAGGAGAGACAAGCGTGCCCCCTTTCAATGCAGAGTGACCAGCGTGCCCCCATTTAATGCAGAGAGACCGGCATGCCCCCTTCAATGCAGAGAGACCAACGTGCCCCCATTCAATGCAGAGTGACCACAGCGTGCCCCCTTCAATGCAGAGTGACCACAGCGTGCCCCCATCAATGCAGAGTGACCACAGTGTGCCCCCATCAATGCAGAGTGACCACAGCGTGCCCCCTTTGAATGCAGAGTGATCACATTGTGCCCCCTTTCAATGCAGAGTGACCACAGCATGCCCCCTTTCAATGCAGAGTGACCACAACATGCCCCCTTTCAATGCAGAGTGACCACAGCGTGCCCCCTTTCAATGCAAAGTGGCCAGCGTGTCCCCTTTCAATGCAGAGTGACCAGCGTGTTCCCTTTCAATGCAGAGAGACCAGCGTGCCCCCTTTCAATGCAGAGTGACCAGCGTGCCCCCTTCAATGCAGAGAGACCAGCGTGCCCCCTTTCAATGCAGGAGAGGCAAGCGTGCCCCCTTTCAATGCAGATTGATCAGCGTGCCCCCATTTAATGTAGAGAGACCAGCGTGCTCCCATTCAATGCAGAGAGACCAGCATGCCCCCTTCAATGCAGAGAGACAAGTGTGCCCCCATTCAATGCAGAGTGACCAGCGTGCCCCTTCAATGCAGAGAGACCAGCGTGCCCCCTTTCAATGCAGAGAGACCAGCGTGCCCCCATTCAATGCAGAGTGACCAGTGTGCCCCCTTCAGTGCAGAGAGACCAGCGTGCCCCCTTCAATGCAGAGAGACCAGCGTGCCGTGCCCCCATTCAATGCAGAGAGACCAGCGTGCCCCCTTCAATGCAGAGAGACCAGCGTGCCCCCATTCAATGCAGAGAGACCAGCATGCCCCCTTCAATGCAGAGAGACCAGCGTGCCGTGTCCCCATTCAATGCAGAGTGACCAGCGTGCCCTCTTCAATGCAGAGAGACCAGCGTGCCCCCTTCAATGCAGAGAGACCAGCGTGCCCACTTTCAATGCAGAGAGACCAGCGTGCCCTCATTCAATGCAGAGTGACCAGCGTGCCCCCATTCAATGAAGAGAGACCAGCGTGACGTGCCCTCTTTCAGTGCAGAGAGACCAGCGTGCCGTGCCCCCTTCAATGCAGAGAGACCAGTCAGTTCACTTACCTGCAGCGGCGGCTTATCCTTAGTCACACTTGTCCTGCGATTTTGGACTGCAAAGTCACATGACAAGTCGTATCCTATGATTTCCAATGAGTACTGTTCATATCTGTGCGACTTCAAGTTGGAATGACTTCAGAGTAGTCCCTGCACTATTTTGGTCCGACTTTGATGCATTTTGAGGTCCATATACATAGGCATTGCTTCAAGTCCAGTCAAAAAAACGGCAAAATTGTGGCAAAATCGCACAACTTTTAGGTCGCACAAGTGTGAAAGGGGTCTTAAGAAACTGTATTCTTTTCTTCATATTTTTGTAAACAAATCCATTCATAGTACTGTAAAGTCAGCTGTGAAGTCAGTACAGTTACTATTGTCCTTTTTCACCTGCTAACTTTCAAACAAATGGCTTTATTTATAATGATGCCCCTAAATTTAGGCCCCTGAAAATTTTTGGTAAAAAATAGGGCTTTCAGCGTTGTGCCGAAATAAAAAATGATGCAGATAATGGGCGCCAAAAACACCTGCAATTTTGCTGCAGTTTTTCTGCAATTTTACCATGCTTATGATGTGTTTTTCATAGGTCATATGACTCAAAAAAATGCATCAGAAACACAACATGGGTGCATTTTTATATGCGTTCTTGCTGCATTTGTCGGGTACCAGGGCTCTAAAGTAACCGATATTGATAGATTATGATAACTCTCTAAAATTATGTAGGTTTTGCACATTTTTTGTAAAAAAAAAAAAAAGCTATGCATATTTCCCATCTAATAAAGATAGGATGTCCTATAATATATAAAATGTTTCTTGTTCATCTGATGTGCATTATAATGTTACTTTTTATGGAAAAAGTTATGTACAGGCATTCCCGGGCTACAAACAAGATAGGGTCTGTAGGTTTGTTTTTAGGTTCAATTTGTTTGTAAGACAGGTACATTTTTAAGTTTAGTTCCAGCCAAGAGAATCATTTTCATGTTTTTTTGGATAGCATAGGGAAGGGTTAACACTCCTGTAACATTTGTTTTGCTGTCTCTACTAGTGATCGACCGTTTATCGGCAAAGCCGATATATATCGAGGGCCGATATGGACTTTGCCCGATATATCGGAATCGGCCTTTTGATTTACCGATATTGCCGATATTTCGGGAAAGTGCTTGTACCGGGGTGATGCTTGCAGCTAGAGGCATCACCCCGGTACCGGTGTCCATAGCCGACGATCGGCTGTCTTGTAATGACAACCGATGTGACTGAGAAGCCGATTCGCTGTCATTCCAAGGAGCGGGAGGGGACGTCTCCCCCCTCCCGCCGCCTTCAGTGGCTCTCCTGGATCTCCTGTCCCACCGGGAGACCCGGGCATCTTACCATCACCACCGCCGTCTGACCGGGTCTCCATCTGCACCGCCGCTGTCTGACTGGCTCTCCATTTCTTTGAATTCCAAATTCAAAAAATGTACGGCATTCAAAACAGCCAAACTTGGCATTTTGAATGCTTTTAAGTGCAGAGTCTGGGTTTGGGGTCTTTTAGACCCCCAGATCCCTCCACCACAGTAATGTCCTAAAATATCGGCCAATACCGATATCCGATGACCAAATTATCGGTATCGGCGGTAAAAAAAATGATATTGGTCAATCAATAGTCTCTACCCCTGTTTAGAGGCTTTCGCCTTACTTTCTGTCCCTATGACAACTGGATTTTAAACATTTTGGCTTGTTGTGGCAATAAGGATTGGTGATAAAGCTTCAGTGGAGACACCTTTTTCCCAAGAGAACTCTCACAGGAGTGAATTTCCCTTCCTAGGTGGTAGATTTCTCCTCACTTCCTGTTGTCTCCCTCCGTTTGTAAGTAGGAGTCGTTTGTAAGTCGAATGTTTGTAACCCGGGGACTGCCTGTACAGTGAAAGACAACAATGCTACATAACTATTTCAGGACTATTTCAGGCAAAATCTGGAGCAAAAAAAAATTTAGATTTATTGCCTAAAACAATCACATGGCTTCCTCTTTCAAAAGAAGAAATCTATTTGGAAAACCTTCATTATTTGCCCCACGTCTCCAAAATTATTCCCACTACCTCCTGTATGAACACAAAGGGGGAGATCTACTAAAACTGATTCACTGTGCATGGTAGCCAATCAGCTTCTAACTTCAGCTTGTTCAATTAAGCTTTGCCAAAAAAACCTGGAAGCTGATTTGGTTTTCTATACAGAGCTACACTAGATTGTGCACTCTCCAGTTTTACTAAATTACCCCAAAGTGTCATTTATTGGGTACCATCCTTTTTAAACTTGCTGTTAAATAATCTAAAGAGTTAGATTTGTAAACTGCAATCTACCGAACTATGTATTCTAGTGATGGATAAGGAAATTTGAAAAATTACAATAAGGCCTGTGGAATGATTTTGTGAGAGGGGTCCCTGAAAGTGTCATGAAGTGAGAGGAATGTAGGCCACAAATCAACAACGAAAATCTCTTTAAACTGTTGAAACGTAGGATTTTAGATTGAAGAGTTGTTGAGAAGGTGTGCGTTTGCAACTTTTTTTTTTTTTTTTTTTATAGGCTTCAACGGTAAATATTTTTCCAATATGTGAATATATGCATTGGTATGGTAGAAAAAAAAAATACTAAAATAAAATCAATTGGAATTAATAAAAAAAAAAAAAAAAATTATTGAGCGCAGCCTATTAACTTAAAGTTACCCTGTCGCTAGGAAACTTAAAGTGATTGTAAAGGCAGAAGGTTTTTTTTTTTTATCTTAATGCATTCTATGCATTAAGATAAAAAAATCCTTCTGTGTGCAGCAGCCCACTTTATACTTACCTGAGCTGGTCTGTATCCAGCGATTTTGCAGGAGTGTTTTTAAGCTGCCTAGGACTCCCCTCCTCAGTGGCTGAGACAACATTCATTTTGGAAATCTCCTAGTGTATAGCCAGCTTTAATGAATGATGAGCAATGTTTCAGTCAAGCTCTGGCATCTTTATATAATATCTAAAGCTTATCTGAGAGTAGAAATAAAAAAGGTGTGCATTAACAGTGGCCATAACTTAAATATTATGGCTGAAGTACCTTACTGCCCTTTTTTTCATTGCAATCCCAATACGGACTGCCCCAGTCTTTGCAGTTCAATTGGGTTTGTTGCACTAACAATTAAATAACAATAGGTGACAAAAATTGAAAAAGAATTTATTATGGAACTTTTTATAATGAACTGTTCATCACATGGAACTTACTTTTACTTTTCAATTTTTGTCACATTGTATTTTTACTTACTAATTTTGCACGTTATTTATATTCTATCCAATTGTTTTTGTTTTGTTTTTTTTGTCAGCAGCTTGTTTGATCTACCAGTGCAATAATTTGAGATTTTTTTGCAGTTCTTTTATTTGCAGCTCAAGCACACAGTTGCAGCTTAACACTTATCACCTGGTTTTACCCCTACCCCAGTGGTTCTCAACTCCAGTCCTCAGGACCCACTAACAGGCCAGATTTTAAGTAATACCTTGGGGAGATGCAGACTAGAGTACTGCAATCACTGAGCAGAATATTATATCACCTGGGATGTATTTCAGTTATCTTGCAAACCTTGCCTGTTAGTGGGTCCTGAGGACTGGAGTTGAGAACCACTGCCCTACCCCTATCTTTGGTATGATGCAGCAGGGCCCTATACAAAAAGGGTTTATATCTCAATGTTCTGCCACGCTCTTGTCTACCTCTTTGACAGCATACCCCTGCAAGGTGTCAAAGAAATGGGTGCCAGATTCGTGTGACTTGCCTGGTGAGCAATGGGAGATGACGCTGGAAGCGGTGCACAATAGCCTGTCCCGGTTATACATACTGTTGAGGGTACACTACACCCCTTTAAAACTATTTAAAATGGGCCTACTTAACGAATCACTATGTCCCAAATGTAGCAGGGATCATGGCACTCTGATACACGTTATGGCACTGCCTGAAATTGCACAGATACTGGGATGGCCATTCTTAATACCATTTTTCAAGCATTAAAAACTACCCTTATTTTGGACCCTAAGTGTTGTATCCTAGGTATAGTTGATGAGGCGGTAATAGACCAGTTTGACAGGGAGGCGGTCTCTAGAGAACTATTTCAGGAACGTAAAGTTTTACTACCCCATTGGAAAAGCACTTCCCCTCCTACACTTAAAGAATGGGTGGAAGTAGAACACATGGGTTCTACTGAGCTAAATGTACTAGACTAACCCAGCATAGGGGTTGTCCAGCTAAATTTAACAGGGTCTGGGGTGGCTGGCTGTTTATTCCCAGCCTAGCTCTGGCAGATCTAGACATGGGTAGATTATTATGTTGACATCTTTGTGTGTATATATACATATATATATATATATATATATATATATATATATATATATATATATACTTTATCCTACCATCTGCAGGTGCAGCCTTTCTACAGCATGCAGCAGGATGGCGGGGTAATTCTCAGTGACTCTGCAGTAGGGCAGGGATTTTGATTAGTACTTCCTTGGTATGCTGTTGGTTACTATACCTTTGAAACCCAATTGTAACAGTCTAGTCTCTTTATGACTCCGAGCATTCTGAAAAATGATGTTTTGTATATTTGCAATTGTTTTAATAAAAAAAAAGTCACAGCTAAATGTCAGACAGATTTAACAATGCCAATTAATCCATTATGTATTCAAATATAATATGTTACCAAGCAGCTGTGTAAGTATCTGCATTTCTCTTGATATAAACACCCTGTAATTCTTTCTTTTGAATTACTCTACTGTATTTCTAGCACTAGGAGCCAATCAGGCCCTGCTGCAGTGCACATGTGCATTTTATGAAGAAAACGCAGGTTTATCTCTATGTACTCGAACATCAACCAATTTCCCCAACCCTTCTCAGCTAATCTGTACTAACCCATGCCAGCTTCTGGGTTTTCTCATGTGTTATTGGGCTCATAAGTTTTTTCTTTCTAGTGCATTGAGGGGACACAGCCAGCTGCAGGAGGGTTGGACATTTCTTCAGCTGTAACCATACAAAAACACACAGAGAGTGCACTGACCTAGTGCATTATCCTGAGACAAATCATTTATCGTAATACAATAAATTATTTGTCTCAGGATAATGCACTAGGTCGGTGCGCCCTCTGTGTGTTTTTGTATGGTTACAGTGTTGTAGACTTCCCCAAGTCTTTGAGGGCAGGAAGACCGTGGCTATCTGCTTTCAAGTATAATGGAGATATAAACATACCCACCCGGACAGGTTATTTTCCTGAGCACAGGAGGGTTTGTGTTTGTGACTATTTCTTCAGCGGTGTTTAATAAAAGAATAACACATTTTTTGCTAGCACTTTTTTAAATGTTTCTGATTTTTTCTTCATTCAAGACTTTTCTGTTTTTTTGTTGCTGAAGATGTCTATCTCATTGCAGCTATCTGGCATGGTCATCCTCATCCTGGTTTTTGGAGTTCTGTATCTAGATCCCGCTGGACTGGACATTACACGGATAGCGTGGAAGTAACTTTTGGGCACTGGGTTCTGGGAGAGGATGCTTATCAGACTTTGTTCTCAAAAGTTGGCTGCAGAGCACTTTCTAATTTGTCTGTACAGGGTGTGTCAAGCGCATACTTTGCTAAGGGCTCTAGAACTACTTGCAGCACCTCTACTGATGGTGCTGATATCCGCAGCCTGAAGTCCTATTGCTTTCTGCTGTTGGAGTCTATCGTGTCCGAGTCATCTTTAGCTCCATTGGTTATCGCTAAAATCTCTTCCCTTTCAGCTGAGGTTTTTACTATGGCCATGGGAGTCATAGTCATTTACCTTTATGGCCCAAATCACCCAGTTATTTGCTGACTCTGATTTCAGAGGGCATTATAATGCTCTCACACCCTCACCTGCAGATTGTTTACTTGATTTGCCTATGGCCTTGGTTTCTTCTGAGCCATCGGCTGCAGAGACTCTGTCTAATATTGAGTCACTCAAGTCTTTGCTGATGAGCTTACCCAAGAGGGGTTGCCGGCTACTGCTATCACTCCCAAATTAAAGGAGACTGTTTCGGCTCTGGTTGATGTAGTGCTCATCATCCTTAAATTAGAGGATCAGTCTATTGTTTCTGTCAGTGCTGTTTGGGTTGTTTTTAACCATTTTGAAACTCTTAAGACCACAAAGACTTTCCTTTTGCTACCAGTTTTTTTAACTATTTCTCTCTGAAGACTTGGGTCTGCTGGGGAGAATAGGCCTCAACTTGGGGTCTTTAAGAAAAATCCTCCAATGCCGAGCAACAATTTTTTCCATCTGTTTAAACCTGCTATGGAAATGAATAATGAATTTTATGTCCGACCCTATAGTCATTTCAGTTTTAGAAGCCTTGGTGTAAATGGTGGAACATTCCTGATAGGATTCCTCAACAAGAGCCAGGTCAAATCCCTTGTCCAAGAAATTTTTCCTGAGGATTTGCCCTTGGGAGGAATAGTCTTGATCCAAGGCGCAGTTCCTCCAGAGCCATTGAACTGTCCCTTTGCTTCTGGCTTACCCTTTGCATTTGATAAAGAAGGCCGTGTCCCTTGAAACGCATTATGCTCACCCCCTCCTGATATCACCACAGGATTTTGACAGATGTCATCTTCACACTGCAGCTGGAGATGCCTCCAGCTCTATCTCTCCATACTACCTGCTGGAGCTTAGGATCCCCTGTGGCTGCATGCCTGGTTGCCATCCATTGCTTCTGTGTACCTTCAGTTGATCAACTCTGGTGTTACTATCCACTGGTGGATTGGTGATTTTTGACATGTAAGTGTGCTGCTTTCAATAAAGGTGTTTGTTTGGTATTAACCTCAGCGCCCTGCTTTTTGCTATCACCTCTTCAAAGCATATTTCTGAACTGGTGGCTTTACCCTGCAAAGACCTCATTCAGATTTTGCATAGGGACAAAGTGGTGTTGAGACCAATACTTCCTTCTTTCCTGATTCTGTCTATCACCTTAACCAGTACATAATTCTTCTTTCCTTCTGTCCAGTTCTAGTTCACACAAAAAAATTTCCCCCCATTGTCTATATGTGGTTTGGGGTATTTTTTGTGTCTATTTATCAGCCAATGCATCTCAGAAAGACTGATTGTCTTTCTGCCATTGCGGATGGTCCCTTAAAGGGTGCATCGGCTTCTTGTTCCATCTTTGCTAGGCTGCTTAGACAGACTATCATCCAAGCTTATCGTGTCAAGGATTGGGTTCCACCCTTGCCTGTCAAGATGTACTACTAGATCTGTGAGTGCTTTCTGGGCTATAAAGCAATGCTTTTCCTGATTTGTAAGGCTGCCACCTGGTCTTCTGTTCACATGTTGTTTAAGTTCTACCGAGTTGATGTTTCATCCTCATCTGATGCCATTTTGCCTGTAAAGTGTTTCAGGCAACTCTTTGAGCTGTAGGCAGTCCCCAGTTCTTTGTTTTTCTTTTCTTGGGTCTGACAGCATTTGTTTGCTGCCCTTCAGTTAGACTACTAGAAATGTCCAGAAGGTTAGTCTTCCTGTAACCCTCAATGGATGGCTTCTAGATTGTAAGCTGTAATGAGCAGGGCCCTATAATTCCTCCTGTATTGAATTGTATTTTAACTGTATTGTCTTTCCTAATATTGTAAAGCGCTGTGCAAACTGTTGGCGCTATATAAATCCTGTATTATAATAATAATAAGAAGAAGAAGGAAAATAGGATTTTCTGTATTCACCATAAAAGCTTTTTCTTGAAGCCCTTTGAAGGACACAGGTCCCACCCCTCTGTGTCTATGATCATGCTTTTGGTATTGCTTTGCTACAAAATGAAGGCATGCTGGTAGTAGGAGCTGTTTTAAAGGGTTTGTCAAACAGTTTTTCAGTTTGTCAGTGTCCAATGGACTACCAAGAAATGTACACAAATATTTTCAGACCTTTATTCTTAATTAAACCCCCTGCACACTGATATATCCCTTACATAGTACTAACAAATACTAATAAAAATGAAAAGCTGGCCAACTCCATTAAAGTTAATCTTCTTTGGCCAACCCCTACTGTCCTAGCAAAACACATGTACACAATGTGCATACTATATCTCTAAAGTATGGACATTTAGTGAAAATATGGGGTAAATAGATCCAGTTAGAGCAGGGGTCTTCAAACTACGCCCCTCCAGCTGTTCAGGAACTACAATTCCCATCATGCCTAGTCATGTCTGTGAATGTCAGAGTTTTACAATGCCTAATGGGATGTGTAGTTATGCAACAGCTGGTGGGCCGTAGTTTGAGGATCCCTGAGTTAGAGCTACAAAACCAGATTTGATCTCTGGCCTGTGCTATGCAACAGAGCTCCTCTCCACTTAGTCTTCAGACTTACACTTGTGTTAAAGGGAAACTTAGTTATAGCAACCTGCAAGTAAACCAGTAAATAAGATATTTTCCATTCTGCATAAGAATAAAGGTGGTTGTAAACCTCAGACATTAAATATGAAGTAAGCATATCCCATTATACTGTAGTGTGTACTTGTCTCAATCAAGAGCACTAAGTGTCACTTCTGGCTGGTTCTACGTTCCTCTGAAATTAGTATGAAGCACCTCTGACAAGTTTTCCTGACCCCAAGATAAAAATGGTGATGGGAGAGAGAAATGGACAACCACCCCCGCCGTCCCATTTGCTTTACAATCACCCACCACCGACCTTTCTCAATACCTTTTTTCTTCCTCAAATCCCCTCATCACTTTCTATTGCTGACCCCTAACCCTTAACCCATTACCACATACACAACCTTATTTTAACCCAAACCACATAGCAATGTTTACAGAATCCTACTTTAGAAACACCCTAACATAATCCATTATCATAAGAATCACCTAAGAAGTGCTAAGATCATATATAAAATTCTCATGATAAGACATAAACAAGCTAATAAACAAACAAAAACCTACAAGAAAACACAGTTTGATCCAACACGCTAGCACAAGTTCTTTACATTAAGAACTTAATCATTACTTTCCAAAAAATTTCAATATTTTAAATTGTGAAATGAGCAATACGAGCAACAATACCAAAACACCTCTACTACAAAATGTATTTATGATGTACTATTACGCAAAATGTTATTGTACAATCCTAATGCTATTGTCCACACAGACTCTGTACTTTTAGTGCTAATTCTTGAACGATCTCCAAATGCTCTATGTTTCTGTATAACCAATGTAATGTACTTACTCCCTTTTATTATCCCATAAATGCAATAAATATTTTCTATTACAGTAAATAGATAAAATGAGAATAAACAATATAGTGCTCAAAAAAATGATATAATAAGTTGAAGATGTCCGCGATATTAAATTAAATGTCTGTGATCATATATTAAAAAGCAAATCCCAATCACCAGTGCTCATATCATAAATAAAAATCTGTGAAATAAAATTGATCTGACGATAATTTTAACATGCCACCTCCACTCTTGTGACCCCCACTTGGTGATGCCTGCAGGTTTTTTAGACCCGACAGTCGGCTTTCTTGTAATGACAACCGATGCAGCTAAGCAGCCACTTGGCTGTTATTACGAGCAGCGGTAGGGGCTCCCCCCTTCCCCCTCCCACCACCTTCCTCAGATCCCCCGGGCTCTCACGTCCCACCGGCTGGCACGTCTGCCTGCTGGCTGATGACCTGACCAAAGCCAGAATCGGCTTTGATCGGGTCTCCGATGTAGTAACGTGGAAGAAATGTCACAACCTCACTTTTAGTTTATATATAACCAATGTAATGTACTTACTCCCTTTTATTTTCAGTAAAATTTTGTTTATGGAAAAAAAAATGGTGACGGGGAGGGACCTCCAGCTGATTGACAGCCTCAGATCTAATCCTGTGTGCTGTGTGAAGGGAAGTGTGTCTCTTCTCTTCAATGAGCTCTCAGAGCTCTTCCTCACTGAGCTCTGCAGAGAGTAACTTCAGCTCTCTGCCCCCTTTTTCTGGCAGCTCAGACAAGCTTATAAATAACAGACTTTGAACTTATATAGAGAAGAAAAGAGAAGACTGCAGATTAACAGGTACAGCTTATGTAGGAGGGTTTGTTTCATCTCTGTGTATCACCTGAGGCTGGACAGTTCACTGGGTATATGTAAGGTGTTTACAACCACTTTAAGAATAATGTACAGTTTTAATCTGTAAATTAGAATCCTATTGGGGTTTCTATAGTTTACAGTTATAACATACTGTATAAAATATAACATGTTTTTTTTTTTTTTTATATAATTTATTTTAAATATTGTAGCTATAGACAAGAAGCTGCGTTGGCAAAGGAGGAGAAACAAGATTGCTGTAATGATGAATCAACAGATCAGCCTCTAAGTGGTAAAAAAAAGGTAATTTGTTTGTTGGAAAAAGAGCTAAATACATTTTTCACTACTTACTATTACTTTCTTAAAGTGTAGCCCCCCCTTGTATACTTCCCTGTCCCAAATCCGGAGATATCACCTATAAAGCCACAAAGCAGCTTGTCAAAATATTCAGAGTTTGGCCTACACATACAACATAAACTCCCCATTTCAATCCTATGTAGAAGTCATCTTTCACCTCCAGCCTTTTCATGGGATTAAACGAAGAGCACACAATGCATGTGTGGGCCTGGCTCAGAAGATTTTGATAAGCAGCTCTGTAGCTATATGGGAAATATCTCCCTGGACAGGTGAGTATCAGACTGGCAGGGGAGTCAAGGGCAGGGCAACCAAACAAAGGAATACCCCTCCCCCGTTCCCCCAACTTTCCATTTTCCAGGACAATAATATAGAGCTAGCTTAGAACAAATTTACATACATATTACACCTCGCATATAACAATAAACTACAGTATGTATATATAAGAAGTTAATGTTTACTTATATGGGCTTCATTCTTAATGTTGTTATAGGTGTAATAGTAAATTAAGGCTACATTCACACCAGAGCAGAGTGATTTTCAGGTGTTTTTTTATTTGAGTGTTTTTTCATGCATATACAAGTTTTTTTTTAGAAGTGTAATAAATAATCTGCGAGCCTCTATGGATAGCAAAAAGGAGGATGCCGCTTGCACTATTCACTCCCCTTATCTTAAGTGTGACAGAATAATTCATTATATTTTGTGCTGCGCAAAATATATGATGTTTAAACAGATCAGTGTAACTAAATCCGTGATGTACTGACTATGATGCAAATAATTAATATAATACTCTCCTAACAAACGCAAATAATTTCATATATATATGTCCCATAAATGCAATAAATATTTTCTATTAAATAGATAAAATGAAAATAAACAATATAGTGCTAAAAATAATTAATCAATATAATAAGTTGAAGATGTCTGTGATATTAAATTAAATGTCCATGATATTAAATTAAATGCCCGTGATCATATGTCTAAAAGCAAATCCCAATCACCAGTGCTCATATCATAAGTAAAAATCTGTGAAATAAAATTGATCTGAGGATAATTTCAACATGCCACCTCCACTCTTGTGACACCCCCCACTGGGTGATGCCTGCAGGTTTTTTAGAGCCGACAGTCGGCTTTCTTGTAATGACAACCGATGCAGCTAAGCAGCCACTTGGCTGTTATTACAAGCAGCGGTAGGGGCGCCCCCTCCCGCCACCTTCCTCAGATCCCCCGGGCTCTCCCATCCCACCGGCTGGCATGTCTGCCTGCTGGCCGGTGACCTAAACAAAGCCAGAATCCGCTTTGATCGGGTCTCTGATGTAGTAACCAGGAAGAAATGTCACAACCTAACTTTCAGTTTACTCAGCAGCCAACGGCGCCAGTTTTAAAAAAATACACAGTATTCAAAAACACAGATTTTGGCATTTTGAAAACTTCAAACTCCACAAAAGCACACCTGTCACTGCCTTTTACTGTCACAAGGGATGTTTACATTCCTTGTGACAGCAATAAAAGTGATCAGAATTTATTTTTTTTTCTAAAGTGACAATGTGAAAAAAATAAATAAAAAACATTTTAAAGCACCCCATGCCTCCGTGCTCTTGAGCCAAAGCAAATGCATACATAAATCACGCCCGCAAATGTCAACAGTGTTTAAACCACACATGTCAGGTATCACCATGATCGTTAGAGCAAGAGCAATAATTCTAGCACAAAACCTTCTCTATAGCTCTAAACAGGTAACTGTTAAAACATGTTTAATGCATTGCCCATCGAGATTTTTAAGTACCGTAGTTTGTCGCTATTCCAGGAGTGTGCGCACTTTTAAAGCGTGACGTGTTAGGTCTCTATTTACTCGTTGTAACATCATCTTTCACATTGTACAAGAAAATTGAGCTAACTTTACTGTTAAGTTTTTCTTTTTAATTCATTGGAGTGTATTTTCTTATTTTTTTAAAATTGCGTTTGAAAGATCGCTGCGCAAATACAGTGTGACAAACAATATTGCAACAAGGCCATTTTATTCTCTAGGGTCTCTGCTAAAGATATATATATATATATAATGTGTGGGGGTTGTAAGTAATTTTCTAGTGAAAAATACTGATTTAACTTGAAAGCAACAAATCTCAGAAATAGGCCTCTTCTTGAAGTGGATAAAACGCTCAATTTAAGCATTTTTAGGCCTCATGCACACTGGACGTTTTTGGAGCTGCTGTTAGCAGCGTCAGACGTTTTTTTTTTTTTGCAGCCGCAGAATGCCCATCCATGTTATTCTATGGCCTCATGCACACATAGAGCTTTTAGGAGCTCCAAGTGGCATAGGCGTTTTACAGCTCCAAAAAAAACCCAGGAACTGTGTGTTCTGGAGCTGCAGCGTCAAGCTGTAAAAACGTCTGATGCTGCTAAAGGCTGAATAACGTTGCTTAACGTGCGTTAAGCCATGTTATACGTTTTTTTTCTTCCATTCAAAATCAATGGTTCCCTACGTGAGCCTATTGATTTGAATGGAAGGCGCACCGCAAATCGGATCAGGATGATCCGACTTGCGGTGTGACTTGCGCTGTGAGAATCTTGAGGGAGAACTCCACGCCAAAATGGGGAAAAAAACGACGTGGGGTTCCCCCCCAGGTTCCAAACCAGGCCCTTGGGGGGCGCTTTTTCGGCGTGGGGCCCCCCCAAAATCCATACCAAACCCTTATCCAAGCATGCAGCCTGGCAGCCCAGGAAAGGGGAGGGGATGAGCGAGCGGCCCCACCCCCCCCCGGACCATACCAGGCCACAGGCCCTCAACACGGGTGTGGGTGCTTTGGGGCAGGGGCACCCCCCACCTCAAAGCACCTTGCCCCCATGTTGATGAGGACAAGGGCCTCATCCCCACAACCCTGGCCGGTGGTTGTGGGGGTCTGCGGGGCAGGGGGCTCATCGGAATCTGGAAGCCCCCTTTATCAAGGGTGGACCCCCAGATCCCGGACCCCCTCCCTATGTGAATGGGTATGGGGTACATTGTACCCCTACCCCTTCACCCCATAAAAGGCAGTGTATGTAAATAATGACAGGAGATGTTTTGAAAAGTTTATTAAAAATCTTCATCCGGTCTTCTCCGCTCCGGTCTTCTCCGCTCCGCTCTTCTGCCCTCCGCTCTTCTGCTCTTTTGCTCTTCTGCTCACATTGGGAACCATTGATTTTGAATGGAGCCAGAAAAAACGCTGCTAAAAGCTACATGGCCAAACGTGCAATAACGCAAATGGAAAAAGCTACTAAAAGCCTGTTTTTACAGCTGCTTTTTCCTGGCGTCAAGAAACAGCTTTGGAGCTCGTTTTTATGACGCCCTGTGTGCATGGAGCCTTAGGCATTCCCATTGAAATCTATTGGGCCAGAAATGTCCAAATCTGCCTCAAAAGTAGCTGAGGTCTATGGCTCAGCAAATAATGACTGCTTGAGTTTTTATGTCAGTCACTGCAAGGATGCTGACTGCTCTATCTTCTGTATAGATAGTAACTTAACCTAAACATCTATTTATAAAATATGGTCATAACAATATGTTAACATAACAAAATCCTTTAAACATTAGAAAAATGAAATGCCTTCAAAATGTATTCATATCCCTTGAAATGTTCCACATTTTTTCATGTTACAATCAAAAACGTAAATGTATTTTATTGGGATTTTATGTGATAGACCCTCACAACGTGGCACATAATTGTGAAGTGGAAGGAAAATGATAAATGGTTTTCAAATTTTTTTACAAATAAATATCTGAAAAGTGTGACGTGCATTTGTATTCAGCCCCCCTGAGTCAATACTTTGTTAAACCACCTTTCACGCAATTACAGTTGCAAGTCTTTTTGGGTATGTCTCTACCAGCTTTGTACATCTAGAGAGTGACATTTTTGCCCATTCTTTGCAAAATTACTCAAGCTCTGTAAGATTGAACGGAGAGCATCTGTGAACAACAATTTTCAAGTCTTGCCACAGATTCTCAATTACATTTAGGTCTGGACTTTGACCGGGCCATTCTAACACATGGAATATGCTTTGATCTAAACCATTCCATTGTAGCTCTGGCTGTATGTTTAGGATTGTTGTTCTGCTGGAAGGTGAACCTCTGCCTCAGTCTCAAGTCTTTTGCAGACTCTTATTGGTTTTCTCTTAAGATTGCCCTGTATTTGGCTCCATCCATCTTCCCATCAGCTCTGACCAGCTTCCCTGTCTCTGCTAAAGAAAAGCATTCCCGCAACATTATGTTGCCACCACAGTTTTATGGTGGCGATGGTGCGTTCAGGGTGATGTGCAGTGGTAATTTTCTGCCACACATAGCGTTTTGCTTTTAGGCCAAATTGTTCAATTTTGTTCCCATCTGACCATAGCACCTTCTTCCACATGTTTGCTGTGTCCCCCACATGGCTTCTCGCAAACTAGACAACTGATGGCTTTCTTTTAACAATGACTTACTTGCCACTCTTCCATAAAAGCCAGATTTGTGGAGTGTATGACTAATAGTTGTCCTGAAGACAGATTCTTCCACCTGAGCTGTGGATCTCTGCAGCTCCTCAAGAGCTACCATGGGCCTCTTGGCTGCTTCTCTGATTAATCCTGTCCTTGCCCAGCTTGTCAGTATAGGTGGATGGCCATGTCTTGGTAGGTTTGCCGTTGTGCCATACTCTTTCCATTTTCGGGTGATGGATTAAATAGTACTTTGTGAGATAATCAAAGCTTGGAATATTTTTTTATAACCTAACCCTGCTCTAAACTTCTCTACAACTTTATCCCTGACCTGTCTGGTGTGTTCCTTGACATTCATGATGCTGTTTGTTCACTAAGGTCCTCTGAGGGCTTCACAGAACAGCTGTATTTTTACTGAGATTAAATTACACACAAGTGTACTCTATTCACTAATAAGGGGACTTCTGAAGGTAATTAATTCCATTAGAATTTTAGTTAGGGGTATCAGAGTAAAGGGGGCTGAATTCAAATGCACTCCACACTTTTCAGATACCTATTTGTAAAAAAAAATTGAAAACCATTTATTATTTTCCTTCCACTTCACAATTATGTGCCACTTTGCGTTGGTCTATCACATAAAATCCCAATAAAATACATTTATGTTTTTGGTTGTAACATGACAAAATGTGGAAAATTTCAAGGGGTATAAATACTTTTTCAAGGCACTGTAACTTAAAATATCTATTCATGTAAAATACACTGTTAGTTCACTTTAACCAAAGATCATATACTAGGCTTGCATGAAATTATATTGGATGGTAGGGGGAATCCACTCACAGTTAAAGGTACCCTTATTATATGTGTGTCACTACAAATTTGGTCATAATACAAAAAAAAAAAAAAAACTTGGAGTACCAAATAGTTATTCATTAGAAAAAAAGCATACAAGTTTTATCAAAAATGCATTTTTTTTTGCATTTTTGATACAATTTATATACTATTTTTCTAATGAATAAATATTAGGTAGTCCAAGCTGGTGTCACCTTTTCACGGTTTCTTTTTTTTTTTTTTTTTTTATTAGACCATGTACCACGCTCCAGAAAAGAAAAAAAAAAGATTGCAGATGTTCAGGCACAAAGTACAGCAATATTCTTGCCCTTGTCTGGTTTGTAGGAATATATTCTGTATGTGCCATCATAACTGAACATAGCTCCGGCAATTTTGCTGCATCATTTCATCATCTTGTTTACTTCCTTGTTTGTTATGTTGGATTGTTTGTTGGCCCCTTCTTGACCTTTCTGAAACCTAAAAATTGAAACATTACGAATAAAAAGGAAAAACATTTTTTTTCCTGAAATTTTAAAAATGATCATAGATTATATTTGTGTTCTGTTCCTTTTTGTTGTTTGTTCCAGTATACCTGTGAAATTATTAGAGGAATATTCCCTCGTCAGCTATATTACATGAATGTGTTTACTTTTTCTCGCCCTTCTCAGCTAGTAATGAAATGACAAGTTGTATTGGTGTTTTATTTATTCTGTATTGTATGATATTATACAGTAGGCTGAACGAAAAAAAAAGTTATTTTGCTGCTGGTTTCATTTCCAATTTATTTTAACCAGTTGCCGACCGCCTCCTTTATATTTACTGCTGCAGGCTGGCTCGTACAGGCAAAACTATCTAGATCTACATCAATCACCTGGGAGGAGCTAGTGGGCGAGCGCGCGCCGCCGACAGCGCGCTCCCTCCCCCGATCGTCAGGGGGGAAGCCAATGCGGTTGTCAGATGGCTCCAATTGCCGCCTGATACCCGCAATCGCTCCCCGCTGAGAGAGAAGGACGGTCAACTGTTGTAAACACAGCCGACCGTCCTTCTCCCTGGGATGATCACAGAGCTATATAGGATCACATGTCTCTGTGGTCATCTCAGAAGCCCAACCCCCATACAGTTATAATCACTCCCCTAGGGTCACATTTAACCCCTTGATCACCTATACTGTCAACCCCTTCCCTGCCAGTGTCATTATTACAGTAACAGTGCATATTTTTAGCACTGATTACTGTAGTAATGTCATTGGTACCCCCAAAAGTGTCAAAAATGTCAGTTAGGAGTCCGATCTGTCCGCCGCAATGTCGCAGTCCCGCTAAAAAAAATCTCAGATCGCCGGCATTCCTAGTAAAAAAAATAAAAATGACATAAATCTTTCCCCTAGTTTGTAGACGAGATAACGTTTGCGCAAACCAATCAACATATGCTTATTGTGATTTTTTTCTAAAAGGATGTAAAATTTTGATTTTTTTAATTTTTTTTTTCTGGGAATGTTATATAGCAGAATGTGAAAAATACTGTTTTTTTTTTTTGTTTTTGTTTTTTTCAGAATTGTTGCTATTTTTTTGTTTATAGCACAATAAATAAAAATCAAATACCACCATACCACCAAAAGAAAGCTCTATTTGTGCGATTTTTTTTTACCAAAAATATGTAACAGAAAAACAAATTGGCCTAAAATGTTAAAAAAATGTATTTTTAAATTTTTTCTTTTGAGAATGTCATATAGCAGAATGTGAAAAAATATTGTTTTTTTTTTTTTTTCAAAATTGTCGCTATTTTTTTGTTTATAGCGCAAAAAATATAAATCGCACAGGTGATCAAATACCACCAAAAGAAAGCTTTTATTCCGTACAGTGTTGCACAACTGCGCAATTTTCCATTAAAGTAACGCAGTGCCGAATCGCAAAAAATGGCCTGGTCATTAAGGGGGCAAAGCTGAAGTTAGAAGCTGATTGGCTACCATGCACAGCTGCACCAGCTTTTGCACTCTCCAGCTTTAATTAATATGCCCAAAAGTCTCAGTACTTCTTTGTTATTGATCTAGCAGCCTGTGACTTTTCCCATCTTGGCCTTCACTTTTGGGCGATCATTCCTTAACTATCGCAATAAAAAAATGGACAGGTATTTTAACCCTTCTATACTGCATACAAAACCTTAATTTATAAAAAAAAAAAAAAAGTTTTGGTTTTACATACACTTTATTATGGACAAAGGAGCAAGTACCTACATTTTTTTATTTCTGTCTGAAAAAACTACTGTAATCCCATCAGCTCCACCACAGTTGGATGAGCTTCTAATAATAAGAAGAAATGTCAGACACTATCATTCCTATTTAGTTAATCGGTGCACAGTGCAATAACCTGTAGCAACTAATCACGTTTCAGCTTTTGAAATAAGATCATTAAAAGGTGATTTCTGGTTGCTTTTAGGTTACTGTGCTTAAAACAGTGCGATTTGCGCTAGCGATTAAGTCTGCATTTTTGTACATTTGATGAAGGTTCATAGTGGATAAAACAAAAAAAAGCACAGGCTTGTTTGTAAGAATGAATTGCATAATATATGAAGGGTCCTGTAAAGAACTATGTTGTGTGTGACTATATTCTGGGCTAAGAGTTTATCTTGGTGGACCGTTTCATTTTAATCCTGTTGTTTTTCTTTAGCTGCTGAACGTACGTGCAGATGGGAAAGGATTAAGTGGACTTTCTCTTCCTTATCTGTGGCTGGAGAAGGCTGATATATTGATACAGCTTGGGCATTTCCAATCAGCTAGAATCCTTCTGTCACAAGCATATAAGTCATTCCAGGTGAGAACACATTTCTTTAGTCTCTGACAAACTCTAACAAAACAGTAGCTGTGTAAAATATGAAAGATTAAACGATATTGAAAAGAAAATGACATTGATGTAAAACATCTGGAATAACAGTAACAGAAATCTATAAAAATTGTCAGTTTACGGGAGCATCTTTGTAAATTGGAAGGCTTTTTTATGTTTTTATTAGATATAGTTGGTCCTTCTGTTTTTTTATTTAATTTATACCGGTTAGAAGCAAACTACTAATTTAGGTTTGAACCAGATTGGTAGCTGTTAAAATGTGTCCCCGAAAAATTTAGTACAGACATTTGGTCAATCAGGCTTTGGTGTATAATAGATAATGATCCTGCGGAGTATGTTTTTGGGGGTTCCCCTTTCCAAGTGGAATAGAATCAGCAAGTGGAGGACCCGTCAAAGATTGAAAAGAAATAGGGTGGACTGGTGCATCACTACAATACTGAAAACTGAAGCCATGAGCAAGTAAGAAGCATTTCATACTGTGTATGCATTTAAAGAAATAATAAAGGAGCTGAAATCCCTAATTGTGCTGGTTCCTTCAACTTTATTCCTTTTATAGATCTTAGTAGAAAAATCCTATCAGGTGTAGGGGTAAATGTGGCAACTGTAGAGTAGTGGGAAGTGTGAGTTTGTATCCTTCCTGCTAAACTAGAAAAAAAAAAGGTAAATAGGAATGAGACAATACAGACCTGTTGCCCAAGGCAATCGGTTCTTCTTAGTATGCTTTACTCTGTAACCCAGGGTGCTCAACCTGTGGCCCATGGGCCAAATGTGGCCCTTGAAGCCTTCTGATGTGGCCCTTGACCTCAAACCAGGGAAGCACTTGTCTGGGGTCAGCAACCCATTAATCGCAATATGGGCTTGCCAACCTGCCATCCCAGAGCATCAGAGTGCATTGAGCTCCCTCTGTAGCGCCGACTCCTGTCTCAGGCAAGATGATACCAAGTGTACTTCGCCTGGGTCCTTTCCAGCAGCCTGGAGAGCAATGCCAGCAAAAGCTGGAAGAGGATTCAAAGGGCAGTGTATTAACAACACATACACTGCGCATTTGCAATGGGTATATTAGCACCTATGAAAGAGTTACCAACTATTTACTACTCCCGGGTAAACCAAATTGGTATGAAAGCAGCCTTATAGGGGGCTTAGGACAGTGATGGCTTATTTACATTGCTGTTTGGAACTGTTTGGGGGGGGGTACAACTCCATAGTGTACACATGTTTTTACCACACACCCCCAACCACTGGCTTAGCGTCAGGGGCGCAATGGTGACCTTGCCCCATGCTTCAGGGGGTCAGTGTAGCCTCCCTGTCACTTCCTTTTTTACACTTGGATGGGGGGGGGCTGCCGGAATGGCATACACAGGAACTGATCCCTCTCCATTTTCCTTCTACAACTGCTGAAAAGCGGCTTCTCCTCCTCTCCCACCAGCCAGCATTTAGCAGGTGCAAGAGGAAAATGTTAAATATGCTATTCAAAATAGAAAATTCAAAATTCGGAACCTTTTCATTTCATTGTGCCCCGTGACTGGTTACCAAATTACTTAAGTGGCCCTCACTCTTCAAATAGTTGAGTATCCCTTCTGTAACCTGTGCTAGTTGAATTTAAACATGGACTTTCACTCAACAGGAGTCTTTTTTAAAAATGTAATTAAAATGGCAAATTTATCCCTCTTATATTCATTTCAGGATATCGGCGACAAGCATGATCATCTAAAATGCCTTTATTTATTATCCGTGCTGGCAAACTGTGAGAAGAATCATGGACAAGCCAGGTCTTTGCTTCTGGAAGCCAAAGATCTAAAGAGGGATGCAAAGCTTCTGTATGAAACCACATGTTCATTAACTGAGGCAATTTTAGGTGAAGAAAAAGAAGAAAGAGAAAGAAAGGTATGGGTCATTTATTTGTTTTGTTACATCCCTACCCAAGATGCTTCTATTTCAGTAAAAACTTGTGAGCTCAAGTGCTCAGACATTGTAATATTATTGAATGGTATGGAGCTACCCTTGAACAAGCACTCAGTGTACTCAGTGTGGCAGTGTCTGGTTGGCATGTCATGTACTTAGTGTCATAATTGGACTATGGAGCAGCCCTGACATGAAAATCAAATCATAATAGGTAAAAGACTTATAATTTATTAATGTTAACAAACCTCATGTAATGGAAATACAGCAATCCACTATTTACTGGGGGCTGATATTGACCAACCAGCCCATAAGAACTTATAGCAGCTCTTAGCTCTTCTAGAAACAAAATTGCAAGTCCAGACCTACCCGGACATAATTTTCCTGAAGTAATTGATCATGGCAGCCTACATATTTTTCTTATGACAGCTTTTATTCAAATTGTGAGCATAGCTGAGCTTGCGTGTAGCAAGATCATCCTCTGATCAGTAACACCTTTATGTAATGTACAAAACATGTTTTCAACCATAGAAGAAGACACTTTGGAGTACCGAATGTAATATTCCAAAAGTAACTAAAACTCCTGGAATATAACATTGTAGTCATTTAACCAACAATACTGCTTATGTGTTATGCTGTAAATTTGTGATTGACATAGAAGTGCCCAAGATTTAGACATTATGAATGATGTCAACGTTAAAGTGTATATCCAGTCCTAGCTTTTTTTAGACTTCAGATAAAGTCAGGCTTGGCTTATACTTTAGGAAAAGGAAAAACTAAATTAAAGTAAAGGGAAAGATGTTATGCTACTATTATCTCTGTGAGGTATTCTTTCATTGAAAAATCAATTTTCTTCTTTTTTTTTCCTTTTTCCTAAAAATAACATTTTAAAATAAAAAAAAAAGATGAGAGAAAAGAAATTGGAGGCAAGTAGCTTTTAGTTCCCATGATTCCAGTCTTAATACAGGGCTGTTCAACAATTGTAAGTGTAAAGTCAGCTCACAGCTATCATCAAAACAAGCAGTAATTGGATCTTGGAGAACATTGCTGAATTTAGGCACAGAACTAACACTTTTATGGAATGAACTCAAATGACAAACCACAAATATTGTACGAAGATCCACATGAGGCCATTATTTTACACTGTTAATCGTGTGTAATAATTCATTTTTTGCAGGCTTGCCAAATTTTGGATACTGCAATAAATGCTCTTAAAACCATGTTGCACAAAGAAAAAAACAGGGAGTCGGAATATGGACTTTTTATTGCCAAACTGAATGCAAGGTAAGAAGTTGTCTTTTCTTTATACACATGGATATAAGTTATTGTCCCCGTCTGTAGCAGAAAGCTGCCTGCGTGAGGAAAACACTATTAAAGTCAGTTTTACCTTGCAGGGTTTTTTCTAGTGAGGCCAGATAAGACCAATGTGTAATATGAGCTTGTTTACTCAGGATCTAGACTGTTTGTCCAGTTTCTGGTTCAGTGCCCAAAGCAGACCCTTGATCACTGTCTGCTCAAGTGTGTACTGATGGCAGGTTCAAATCCACACTACACCACCAATCTGACTCACCGCATAACCCCTCTGTTCACCAGTGAGCTACTTATATTGCAAAGCTCTCATTGTGGTTCCAGGCTAAGGCTCAGAGGGTTCAACCAAGCAGCTGGGGCCCATAAGTCACCAGCAACACCTGACCTTGCTGGGTTTACAGCTTGAACCTTTGAATCTTGTCATTCAGGACCCTGGCCCATTTGCCAGTCTAGCATATTATGAGATTAGAACTATCCACAAAGCCACCTGCGGCCCAATAGGATCCAAACCCACTTTACGTGCAGACACTTAAATACCTCTATGAATAATGACAAATCCAGCCAGAAGTTAAATTTGTCTTTTCTCTTTCATTCATTGATGGACATAGCTTCAAATCTTCATAACCATTGGGGTTACTGTCCCCTACTGGAGTAGGACACTAGACAGCAAAAAGTCTGGCTATGCCCATGGGCAGTCCCAGGGGGTATACTCCCTCTCTCTGCTATAGGTACTCCGTTTTTCCTGCCTAGTCAGGAGTAAGAACCTAGTTCCTTGCTGGGATCTGGGATTTTTTTTTTTTTAGATAGACATTTTTTTTCTCCTGAATTTTTCCTGTGAGATCTATAATCAACTGCCGGACTGGGCAACAGGCTGGATAATCTAGATCCAGTGGTCATCCTAGTCTGGCCAGCGAGCGCACGCAGACCTTCGCTCCGCTTCGCACTAGGTCTGCTGCGACATAGCCGCACTGGACGAGGGCTGGCCTGCGAGTTAAACGTCTCGCGAGGTCGCATACGACCGGGTCTCGGCCCGAGTCGCAATGTTCCTCCTGGCCGACAGCCCCCCATTTTGATGGAGAGAGGTTCTGTCTTCAGTGGTGCCCGTCTGGTTCCTGATATAGGGAGTAGCTGTCCCCCCTCTACCCCTTTGGGGTTTTGGGGTGGATGTGGGCCCCCCCTTGGGACGGTAGTACCCCTGGGTTCCCTTCCTTCCTGTCAGGTACCCTCCCTTGTCATCTGTCCCCCATCTTACCCCCTCCCCCTCAACATATGTTTGGGCTGTTTGGGTGGTCTGGTCCACCTCCTGGGGTGGGGGATGGGCACTATGCTGGCGATAGGGGCCGGGGGGATGTGCTGCCGGCGACCAGAAGATTGACTGTGCGAGGGAGGGTTGTTCCTGTTGGGGGCTCCTGCCAGGGCCCCTGTCCTGCCTGGGTGTGTCCTTGAGGCCTTGGTTCCCTTCTGGGTCCCTGCAAGCCTCACCACGCGCGGCTGCCATTTTGTTGTAGCCTGGATCCTTTCACTTCCTGATCGCCGGGCATGGAGTGAAGATTATACTGGTAGCTGAAGGTGCCTGTTTCTGCTGGGTGGTGAGTTTGATGGGGTTCTCTCCCTCTCTGCTGAGGATCGCTTGGTGCTTGTGCCTGGCAACCGAGTGGTGTTGCCAGCACAGTGGGGGTTGTCCCTATCAGTGTATTATACTTTTTGTGGGGTCCCCCCGTGACTCATGGAGTCATTGGAGCACATCTCTCCACCTGAACCCCTCTCTGAGACTGCAGGGCCCTCTGGATCCCAACCATCCATCCATGCACTGACGGCGGTCCTGGAGTCCTTTGTGTCCTGGGTGGAGGGGGTCTTCGGGCAACGGGATAGCAAAAAGTGCCTCCTGCCTTCCCCTGCAACATCTGCCTTATCAGATTCTGAATCTGATTCAGCCGACACGGACAAGGGTCACCCTGCTGGGTCTGCAACCATGTGCCCGAAATCCTTCAATAGTGAGGATGATTCCTCCATGTCTGCAACCGCGTATGAAAAGGCGCTCGTGGAAGCACTGATTGTATCTGTGCGTGAGACCCTGGAGATGGAGGATGCAGCTGCGATGGAGGTGCAGGTCCCCTTTGGCACTCACAAGCCATCCAGAGCGGCAAAGGTGTTTCCTTTCCCTGCCTGTTTTGACAGAATTGTCGCTAAAGAGTGGGGACGACCAAAGTGCCTCGGTGGGGTCCCAAAGCGCTTTACTAGGCATTTTCCCTATGAGGAGTCCCTTAAGAAGTGGACTGTTCCACCCGTGGTGGAGGACCCTCCAGTTTCCAGATTGAACAGCTGGAGGGCCATAGTTTGGACATAGTTGCCTTACAGGGTCTGTTTGGGGCGGTACAAGACCCGTTACATCAAGGGGTGATTATTCCAGTTCATAGTTACATAGTTAGTGAGGTTGAAAAAAGACATCAGTCCATCCAGTTCAACCTATGATGTGTGTTTGCTGTTAACCGTACATTGTATACCCCTGTATGTTGTGGTCTCTAAGGTGCCCATCTAATAGTTTTTTGAAACTATCAATGCTTCCTGCTGATACGACTGCTTGTGGAAGAGAATTCCACATCGTTACCGCTCTTACAGTGACAAACCCCTTACGCATTTTAAGGTTAAACCGCCTTTCCTCTAGTTTTAGTGAGTGGCCACGTGTCTTATTGTATTCCTTTACTCTGAATAGTTTGTTCCTTATGCTAGGGTCGCCAGTACAGTATTTGTACATTGATATCATATCCCCCCTCAATCGTCTCTTCTCCAGAGAGAATAGGTTCAGTGCTTGTAGTCTTTCCTCATAGCTGATGTCCTCCATTCCCCTAATTATTTTTGTTGCCCTTCTCTGGACTCTTTCCAATTCCAGCACATCCTTCCTAAGGACCGGTGCCCAGAACTGGACAGCATACTCCAGATGTGGCCGGACCAGAGTCTTGTAGAGTGGGAGAATAATCTCTTTATTTCTGGAGTGAATCCCCTTTTTTATACATTCCAGTATTCTGTTGGCTTTGCTTGCAGTGGCTTGGCATTGCATGCCACTGCCAAGCCTGTTGTCTACCAGTACCCCCAAGTCTTTTTCCATCCTAGACTCACCTAGGTTCGACTTCGGAACCTTTTTTTAGGGTTTTTACTCAAACTTGTTTACAGTTCCCAGGAAGTAAGGCAAAGTGCGTCCAATCCTGGACCTCAAGGCGCTTAACTGCTTTGTGCAGGTGCAGAAGTCCAGAATGGAGTCCATTCGCACGGTGGTGGCATCTCTGCTTCAGGAGGATTTTCTCACCTCTATCGAAATTAAGGATACTTACCTTCACATTCCAATATGTGCCAGTCACCAGCGCTTCCTCCAGTTTGCCGTGGGAGAGGAGCATTATCAGTTTGTGGCGTTACCCTTTGGTCTCGCCTCTGCTCCTCGGGTCTTCACAAAAGTGTTAGCCCCAGTGCTAGCTTTGCTACACCAAAAGGGGAACGTGGTACTGGGCTACTTGGATGATCTCCTTCTGCGAGCAGAGTTTCCTGCTCTGGTGGAAAACCTGGAGATCACAATACAAACTCTGCGGGAGTTTGGCTGGATTCTGAATTTTCAGAAGTCTGCCCTGGTTCTGTCCACAAAGCTGGACTATCTGGGCCTGACTCTGGACATGGCCTTAGCCAGACTGCTTCTTCCTCTGGACAAACTCCAGAAATTGCAGGCTGCAATTCATCCCCTGCTGTCCAACAGATGGTCATCTCTCCGGACTTGCATGCGGGTACTGGGCCTGATGATGTCTACCTTTGAGGCGGTTCCATTTGCACAGTTCCATATGAGGTCCTTGCAAAGGGAGATTCTGACCAAATGGGTAAAGACTCCGCAGTCTCTGGAAAATCAGATCCAGAGTCAAGGAAAGGAGTCCCTTATATGGTGGCTTCATTCTCCAGCGCTTCGGCTGGGCATACTGACCCTTTAGGGTCAGTATCATCTGATTTACACCTTCCCTCCTCTCAAGCTTTTGCCAAGACTTCTACGCAGGATCGAGGCAGAAGGGATTCCAGTCATCTTAGTGGCTCCGGACTGGCCTCGCCGGGCTTGGTACACCAACCTGGTGCGCCTGGTCACCGACGTTTCTTGGAAGCCTCCTCTTAGGGAGGATCTGCTGTCCCAAGGACCAATCTCCCATCCTGCTTTACAGTCGCTGGCTTTGACGGCTTGGCTGTTGAACGCCAGGTGCTAAAGAATAGAGGTTTATCTGAGTCAGTGATTCCTATACTGTTAAAAGCTAGGAAATCTACTTCTAGGAGGATCTACCATTGTATGTGGAAGACATACATTGCGTGGTTTGAGTCTCTTGGGGTTCATCCACGCTCCTTTTCGGTGGCTCGGAACTTCGCAGAGATAAATTGGTTCTTCGCTCCTGTGCGTCGTTCCTTCCAAAGGTCGTCTCTGACTTTCATTTGAATGAAGACATTGTGTTGCCTTCCCTGTGTCCCAGGCCTAAACATTAGAAGGAAATTGTCTTGCATGCCTTGGATGTGGTCCAGGAAGTTAAGGTGTACCTGGCAGCTACGGAGTCTTTCAGGTAGTCAGACTCTCTCTTTGTGCTTAAGGATGGGTCTCGTAATGGGTTGTCTGCTTCCTCTTTGACCATTTCCAGCTTGATCAGAAAGACCGTGATTCGGGCCTATTCCATCAAGAGACAGGTTCCTCCTTTCCCTGTTAAGGCGCACTCTACTCAGGCGCTTATCGCCTCCTGGGCTTTCCGTCATCAGGCATCCGTGACGCAGGTTTGCAAGGCAGCCACTCGTCGTCGGTGCACACTTTCACAAAGTTTTATAAAGTGGATGTGTTGGCATCCACGGATGCTCTTTTTGGCTGCAAGGTTTTGCAGGCTGCTGTTGAGAGGACCTGATCCTCTTTGAGGGTGTATTGTTTATTTTTTTTAGGTGGGCCCCAGTTGTTTTGGTTGAGCTCCTATTGCCTGGTTGTCTACTGTTTAGCCTTGGGAATTTTTTTGCTGTTCCCACCCCTCATGTTTAACATTGGGTCGTCCCAATGGATATGAAGATCTGAAGCTGTGTCCGTCAAGGAATTGAAGAGAAAATTGGATTTTTGACTTACTATAAAATCCATTTCTCTGATGTTCATTGACAGACACAGCACCCACCTCTCTGTGGAGTTCCTCTGACACTGTTTGTAACTAAACTGAGAGCCTATAGCAGAGAAAGGGAGTATACCCCCTGGGACTGCCCAGGGGCGTAGCCAGACTTTTTTTCTGCCTAGTGTCCTACTCTCCTACTCCTGTAGGGGGCAGTATAACCCAATGTTTATGAAGATCTGAAGCTGTGTCCGTCAATGAATATCAGAGAAATGGATTTTATGGTAAGTCTAAAATCCCATTTTTTACTTCATTAATAAAATTGAAAAACTTCCAGATACTGATGACATAAAATGAGCACATTATAACACTTTGAAGTTGATTTACTACTTCATAATAGTAAACCAATATCCTGCTTTTCTTTTAGATTAGACAAAACTTGATTTTTTTAAAGGCTAGCCCCACCACAAAAAACACATGACAGATTTCTAGGACTTAAGTGGTCCTAGAAATCTGGCATTTGGCTGTCCAACTGAAAGGGACCATCACTTTCATAATGGCCTTGCAGGAGATGTTGGGAACTCAAACTACTTACACAATGTCTCAGCTTTGGATAATTTTGGATAATTTTGTAGTAGTCAGTAATATTCAACTGGACTTGTTCTGAAATGTTGAAGATGTTTCACCATTTACTAGCTGAAGTCACTTGGATTAGTGGTAAAGCATTCTCAATGTTACAGAACAAGTTCAGCTGGATGTGACTAACTAAGACTACTAGTTATACTAATACTTAGATAAATTAGAACCTTCAAAGGCATCTCATCATTGCAGTTTTCATGAAGTCAGATGGTGAATTATCTATAAGGAAGAGGGAAGAGCGCCTCTGAGTGCAAAGTAGTAATTTATTATACAAACATTACATAGTAACTTACATCAAGGTAAGGGTAAAAGCATCTGTCCAGTAACGGCGGTTCCGAGGTGGTATAGGATGGTCCGCACAGTCCAGGGAGGCCTTTGATCCAGACAGCCAGGCCAGCTGGCCGTGTGAGTCCGTGCGACCAGAGGACTGCGGCCGTGTTGCGGGAACCGGAGGGCGTCTGACGTCAGCAGTGGAGATAGCAAGGTGGCAGAGTAGGCTTCACGACGCGTTTCGGAGTCTGCGCCAAAACCCGGGCGGGGCATGCGCACTCCCTGTGCCTCCCCCTCCTTGTGCATACAACACTGTACCTCTATTACTCGCCTTCAGCCATATATATATATATATTTTTTTTTTTTGCTGTATGAACACTTAAACCCCCAAGCGCCTACATATCTCTGGTGAATTATCCATATCCTGCATAAAACTAAAATCGTAATTTTAGTAATGGTTTAGGATCGAGTTGGCTGTGACGCATAGTCCTTCAGAAAAAGACCCTTTCAGTACATATTTTTACTGTGTATTTCTCCCATTTTTAGATATGTTTTTTGGAACATATACAAAGAAATTGTATAGCTGGATCCAGTTCAATCCTAAAGCCCAGCTGTTGTTAACAATATAGTAAAATATGCTGCCAAATACACATTTCAAGATGTTTAACTAATCTAAGATGTTTTGAACCAGCGCCAGTACAGAAGTCCATGGCACAGCAGCAGGCCACAGATGAAGAATACTGAGATCTATGTGGAAGCAGTGGTCTCTCTACAGTGGCCTGTCATACCTTCTGCTGAGTCACCACTAGAGCTCTGAAATCTTTAGGATCATCAGGTTTGCTTCTTGTAGAACTGTGGGTCTGGTGGAGCAGTGATAACTGATTTTTGTACTGGTGCTAGGGGTCAGTTCATATCCAAAGCATACCTAAAAAAAATATATATATAACAAAACATATATACAGTATATTCTAGATGTTTCTTGGAACAGGGATTTGGGTAGACTGCAACCCACCCTAAGCAATTTTAAGGTGAAGTGGGGACAGAAAAAGCTTTTCTCCTTAACATGCAATGCACAACTCCAACCTGGAGATTTTTAACCCTATGTTAAGACAAATAGTGTTCAAATCTAGGTTACAACTGATGAGGTATCTCAGCACAGTTCAGACAAGGTTAATTATGGTACACATTAACTTCCTAGCCCCCCTTCTTAACATTACATAGCCTTTAGTGTTGGAGTTTTTAGAAAAGAGCAGGTAAAAAGGTATGGTAAGTCATGCTGTGTGAATAGGAACATAGTAACAAATATAAAGTAGGTGTTAAATTTAGTTGCAAAAATAACAAGATGCTTTTGACTAAGCTGTGCATGTTTCCTTATGAGACTGTTCTCTCCAGTCAGGTCTCAGATTACACTCGGCTCCCAGTACAGTGTGTGATGTCAGATTCCCCACCCCCTGCCTTTGGTGTAAATCTGTAGATTCTCTCTCTACTGGCGTTTTTTTTTTTTTTATCAGCATCCCTACTCACAACAGATCAGCTATAAAAAACAGTTAGCCATCTAGCCTTCTTGCGTTTTTGCACCACTTCTAGTTATTATTCTCGTCCTATATTTAAATTAATAAAAATGACAGCATAAGAAAAAGATGCCAGAGTATTCATGGGTTTTTACATGTTTATATTTACATTTTTTTACAGGAAATATTTAGTTCTATTTAAAAATGCTCAAGATTTGATCAATAGTGGAACTACTCCATCTCAGGCTGTTGTGACGTTGCTTGATATGTGCGATAAAATGAGTCAAATAAAAGCTGATCTTCTGCGCTGTGGACATAAGGAGTACAGAGCTGAGTTCCTGATGAAGCACTTGACTATTCTCAGGTATTTCAATAACGTTCCATGATTAAGGCCACTTAGGCTGAAACACATAAGCAACTGTTCCAAAAACAAAGTGTTGCTCCAATGAAAAAAATATTTAAAATATTAACATTAAGTGAAATATTAATAAAAAACAAAGTCCATAAGTCATAAGCGCCTTATGACAAATTCCATCAATAAAACATCCCACCGTGCAGTGCGAATAAATGGAAAAAAAGTGCTGGTTCATTTAATTGCACTGCACAGTGGGATGTTTTACTGATGAAATTTGTCATAAGGCACTTATGGACTGTTTTTTTAATTAATATTTCACCTATGAATGTTCATATTTTAAAATATGTTTTTCATTGGCACAACACTTTGTTTTTGAGATATTATTTAATAATGTGTGTAGTGAAAGACACTGTATTAGTGTTAGCAGCCATTGGATGATTTATATGTATTTCATTATTATTTTTAATATACATTGTATCACTTATATGCACTATATGATTGTGCTGATTTTACTATTCATTTAATTACATAAGAAACTGTTACCTAATGAGAACTATTGAGTATTAATAAAATATGCTGTAGAGGAGTTGCAGAGTGCTGGCGCATTTTGTTTTTCCACATGTGTGGTTCTATGGTGTTTTTGTGGCTGTTCACTGCTTTTTGTGAATTCTGGTTTGAGTGGACGTACCTCAGATAATTGAGTTTCAGTAACTTTCAATGCTATATCCTATGTTACCTGTACATTGTTGTATCAAAATAAATCTCCACGTTTAGGATTACAAATATTTGTATTATTATTTCAGGTACTTATATAGCGCTGTCAATTTACGCAGCGTTTTACATATACATTTTACATTCACATCAGTCCCTGCCCTCAAGGAGCTTACAATCTAAGGTCCCTAACTCACATACATACGCAGTAGGGCCAATTTTTTTATACAGGATCCAATTAACCTACCAGCATGTCTTTGGAGTGTGGGAGGAAACCGGAGTACCCAAAGGAAACCCACGCAGGCACAGGGAGAACATGCAAACTCCAGGCAGGTAGTGTCGTGGTTGGGATTTGAACCAGCGACCCTCTTGCTGCTAGGTGAAAGTGCTAACCACTACACCACTGAGTACAGGATATCTATCATATTCCAGCCTACTAAATAAAAAAAAATAAAAAAAGCTTAGAGCTATTTAAGTGATAAATATTACATATGAACATTTTATATTTACCACTTGTAGGCAGCAGGTGGCATTTTAATTGCTGTAACTGCACCATAAAACGCAACTATGCAAGACCCCCTTCATGGCTAACTGGGAGGCGGATATAGGTAAAGAATTCTCCCTTGCCACATGGGCCCAAGCCTTTAAATTTGCCTACTCCTCTTCCCACTGCATAAATCACTGGGAAACATTCCAGAAACTCCTGACAAGATGGTATAGGACCCCTCAATTACTGGCCAGGTTCTACCCCTCCCTGTCTCCACTTTGTTGGAGAGGATGTGGACAACATGGGACCATATTCCATATCTTCTGGTCTTGTAAATCGCTGACTAGTTACTGGAAGAAAATCTTCTCCATTGTTTCCCAAATCACAGATACGAAGGTGGACCCCGACCCAGCCCTGGCGCTTCTCCTGTTAGGTATTGATACCATCCCACCCAAGGCAAGAACACGGACCTCACACATATTGTTAGCCTCAACGCTAGCTATTGCGCGTCACTGGCGCAGTTTGTCACCTCCCAACCCTTCGGAGGTGATCGCCCAAATCCACCTTAATGGACACTACGAACGCCTATTAGCATTGAGAACCTCCTCCTTCAAAACCTTTAACACCACCTGGAGCCCCTGGTGGCAGTGGCGGACTGGATCCCCTCCGCCGCCGCTTCCACCTCAGGGTTCCCCACCCGGAAAGCCTCAGTCCTCCCCCCTTCTGAACTCCCATTCTCTGAGCAGAGCCCCCTCTCCCCTCCTTCCCCTCACCCCCTCTACATATGCTTCCACCCTTCAGACCGTTATAAGCCCTTAACCCCCTCTCCTTTGGTATTTGCGGTACTAATGTTTTTACTTACCTGTTGATTACCATTGTCCTGCTTACTTTGGTACATAGCTGTAACCCATGACCGCTTGTATGTATGTTTGTTGATCGTGTTACTCATGATTATTCTTTTGTTCCAAACCTTGTTCAATCTGGCTCTGCGGCTGCGTCCGAGAGCGTGTTTTCTAAATTCATGTTTTTGAAAAACCCAATAAAAATCTATTTGAAATAATTGCTGTAACTGTGGGATTTCTGCAGTGATTTACTAGAATACTATACCTTGGAAGTTGAAATCAAATTATAGTGCATTTCAGGATGTGGTAGCATAATTAAGCCCAAGCATACAACATGTATTCTGCAGCGATTTGCTGGTGTGATGTGAATAGCCTGTGCAGTTCCATCAGCTGTTCATGTCTTATCACAGCAAATGAGTCAGAATTAATGAATGAGTCAGAGACACACTTTCCAATCCCGTTCTTCTAACCCATACAAATCTAAATAAATGATTAGTTAGACAAGCTGAAAAGAAGTTTAGTAATTTACTAATGTTTATTAGTAAAAAAAAAAAAAAGTTTCCCAATAATGAAAATGGATACAGAAGAGAACTTCTTATATTTTCTTCCTTTTGGTCATATTGTTACATCTGCTCAGTATGAGCAAAACCTACTTGTTGAACCTGCCAGAAATTCAGGGCTGCCCTGTGTCTGGTGCACATATACTAAGCTGTCAGAAGAATAGTAATTAGCCCTCCAAGATAGAAGAGTGGGTGTCTCTATCATGCCGTGAAAAATATTGGATGTTGTTCACATAGCCTCTGCTGTACAAAGGTCCGGTTTTCTGGCAGTGCCAAAGACTTAACATCATAACCACAAGCCCCTTCAACAAAACAAACCACTTGACAGGTGTTTACTCCATGAGAGTCAAGTATTAAGCAGCTTTTGTTCCTTCCTATGGGTTTAGGATGGGTAGAATACATACTATTTATTTTTAGGGAAATATAGGTCTGTTTTAAAGTGTTTTAGAGTAAGTGCATTACTGAGCTAATGGGTTCTCTTTAAATATTTACCTGGATTTCCAATTTAATGAGAGTAGGTGAAAATATTTTATAGTTTTTTTTCTGCTTATTTTGGCCTCCTTATTCCAGCATTCTCGTTATTTTTAACTCACTTATTTCCATTTTTTAAAAGGATCCTTGCTAGCACAGTGGAAGATGAAGAGCGTAAACACAGTTACTATTTGGATGCATATATTATGGCAGAGCAAGCAATAAGCATACTAGAGCAAATACTGTACAGCATTGAAAATACTTCCGGAACAGAGGTAAACAATGCAATAAACTTCCCTTCGCTAACAAAGATTTTTGTTTTGTCTTGATTTTATTGTATTTCTGTCTCAGAAGTTTTTTTTTTTTTTAATCTGATTTATAGATGTATTTGTATTGTTATATGTGTGGCTTAGTTTTATTTCATCAACATCTGTCTCACATGGAACATTAAAAAGCTAAATTTTAAATTCAATCTGTGGATTCTCTTGAACATACTTCTTGTTAGAACTGTCATCTATGTATCCATGCCTTATACTTTCTATGTCCACTGTGTAAATTATATTTTTTTAATTGGATGCTGTTATGGTTGGTAGTGCTGGTGTACAAATGCAGGTTATTACTAATAATAAGATGTACAAGTAAACCTTCACAAGGTGAAATACTCTTGGTCATGTACAACACTTTGCACCAGTTTCCTGGTGCATAAATGCGGTGCATCAAATGTACAGGTGCATCTCAAAAAATTTGAATATCATCAAAAAATTCATTTATTTCAGTAATTCAGTTTAAAAAGTGAAACGCATATATTATATAGATTCATTACTCACAGAGTGATATATTTCAAGTATTTATTTCTTTTAATTTTAATGATTAAGGCTTACAGCTAGTGAAAACTCAAAATTCAGTATCTCAGAAAATGAGTATATTACATAAGAATAATAATAAAAAAGGAATTTTTATACAGAAATGTTGGCTTACTGAAAATGATGTCCATGTACTCAATACTTGGTCGGGGCTCCTTTTGCATGAATTACTGCATCAAAGCGGTGTGGCATGGAGGCGATCAGCATGTGGCAATGCTGAGGTGTTATGGAAGCCCAGGTTGCTTTGATAGCGGCCTTCAGCTTGTCTGTACTGTTGGGTCTGGTGTTTCTCATCTTCCTCTTGACAATACCCCACAGATTCTCTATTGAGTTTAGGTTTAGTGATACTATGATCATTAAACCAGGTGCTCTAGAATTTCCTGGTAGAGGGCTGCGCTGACTTTGGACTAAAACACAGTGGACCAACACCAGTAGATAATGTGGCACCCCAAATCATCACTGACTGTGGCAACTTTACACTGGATCTCATGCAACTTGGATTCTGTACATCTCTTTACTCTTCCTCCAGATTCAGGGACCTTGGTTTCCAAATGAAATGCAAAAGTTACTCTTATCTTTTGGACCACTGAACAACAGTCCTTTTTCTCCTTTGCCCAGGTAAGACTCATATGTCATGGATACATCTGTGTGTGGTGGCTCTTGGGGGGGGCCATTTTCGGCCTCCTCTGTGGGCCTACTTGGAAGGGCACCCACGGGGGACCCCCTTGCGGGGTCCTGTTGGTGGCCCCCCTTTGCGGGCCTTAGTTGGCGTCCCCTGTGGGGGGCTTGAGTCCCTGACCCCGTGTGAGGAGTAAGCATGGTGTTGGCTTAGCAAATGCGCCCCCCGCCCTCTCCTGTTTTATCAAATCCTGCATCTGGTTCGGTCACTGCGGATGGGACCACCCTACGGTGGTCTGAGGCCATGTTTCTCTGACCCGTCAGACAGTGAGGATGATTCCTCCATGGCTGCTGTGCAGATCAAAAAGGCGCTGGTAGATGAACTGTTTGCATCAGTGCAGGAGCCATTTATGCTGGAGGATGCAGCCGAGGCTGCTGCAGACATAGCTATTCTGTCCTTTGATGACACCCTGGAAGGTGGGGGTGAAACGCGTTGACGTATTTCTGGATTCCCCGAACCATTGACGTCACTTCCTGTCCTCCGTGGAACGCACGCTAGATGGCGTTCCCGGAACTGCTGTGTTCATTCTTCTACAAAGCTGATTTTACACTTATTTCTTGTGAGTCATTTTTTTGATATGCGCAATAAAGCTTTTTAAACTGACTTCACTATGTTAGCTGTCTATTTCATTTGAGCCCCAAAGACCCTTTGCAAGTCGGTGTACAGCGGCAGTGTGGAAGCATCAAGCAGGTGTATTTGCGTTTATCTCACCAGTTGTATTGACCCCCAGACTGAAATAGCTGAGGGTCCATTACTTCTGGTGAGTGGGGACACAGGAGGGGAGTGAAGCACCCAGCACCGTTTTGATTTGTTTGAAGCACTCCAGCACTTTTATATCTTCAAGCACTTTAACACACTTTGTGTACATTTTGGAGCACCTCTAGCCCTTATATTAGTATTTTTTTTTTTTTTGAGCACTCTAGCACTTTATTGATGTTATACATATACCATAGTTCTGCACATGAACACTTTATTGTATAAATTTTATGATTGCTATATATATTTTTTTGTAAAGGCAAGCGCTGTTTTTTATTATTATTCATGTTCTGTTTGTCACCCACAAGCTGTCCCTTGCGGGTATGGTGTTCTCTTATCCAGCTTATGTTGAAGGATGTGTCTGTAAGTGCTGGGTGCGTCCAATATGACCCATGATGGTCCAAAGAATCATTTTGTCCAGTATCCCTTTGAGGAGTCGCTTCTGAGGAAGTGGACGGTCCCACCGGCGGTGGGTTTTCCTATTTCCAGGTTGACTAAGGCAACCATGTTTTCAGTGGTAGAATTACCTGGCTTTGAGGAATCCAGGCTGACAGGTGGGCTAACTCTAAGACCCGTTACATGTTTACTATGGCTGGTGCCTTATTGTGGCCTGTTTTGGTCTCTGCTCTGGTGTCTCGGATACTGACGGTGTGTCAGGGTACCAAGAAACCAGACCACATGGAGATGCAGGTAAAATAAAGCAGTTTGTTGGAGCAAAAAACAATAAACACACAGCAAAAGTGAGGAAGCGAGATCAAAAACAATTTGGGGTCGAGTCCAGAAGCGGGTGGTCCTCCAAGCTGGGTCAAGTCCAGAAGTGGCTAGTCTGCTGATGCCAGGTCGTCTGCCGCTGCAGGGTCGAGCCAGGAGAGTCGCCAGCCAAGCCAGGTCATACACAGAATACTGCTAGCAGATATGCACCTTGGAGCACAAACGCAAGGGCAAGGACTGCAACCCATCAGGTGATTGATATAGTCAGGTGTGCAGCATCATCACTGTACAACACCCAGGCAGCAGGCAAGTGATAATGCAATCTGAGTTTATAAGAGGCAGCAGTCTGCACATGTCCAATATGGCTACCAACAGACAAAGTAAGACCTTGACATGGTGTGGGCAATGTTTTTGCATCTGATCATGGGTGGCTTCTGAATTTTTGGAAGTCTGCCCTGGTTTCCGACTAGGAGACTCTGGATTCAAGGAGTGAGCGGTAATGTGACCGACCACCTTGGAGAGCGTTCTCCGCGGTGACATTAATCCTCATTACTCTACATTACTCCTCACTCCTTGTCAGCATGCCTTACCATGCCATCACATTGGAGGTCTTGTTGGACTGCTCTCCATGCCCGCATTCCATATTGTCCTGTTTGCACTGCTGGGCCCATTGAATCCCACATCCACAGTTCCGGGTCAGACATTTCCAGACAACTACCATTAGGCCATGAGCATGTGATGTCTTGCAGAGTTACAATTGTGTGCGCATCAACTCCTGAGGAATTGACGTTATATTACGGAACACATTGGGTTACATAGATGCAAGTTCACACCTATTATGGATTGATCTTTGAAACACTGTACCTGACTATGGAAGTTATATGTATATGTTGACCAATCTACGTCACCATATGGCAATTGTGTCACTGTTGATCTGTTGAAATTGTATTTACCAATAAATCTTAACTTTATTAACTTTCTGTGTGTTGTGCCTCATCTAAAGTCCCACAGGCAATTCATGTTTCTTTGTATATTATAGGGATGGAGGCGTCTCACAGGGCACATCCAACCATACTTCTTTAGCTACGTTCAAGGGGTTCGTCATTTTACTCCGCCTGTATGTTCTCCTCTGCCACCGCTCTGCCACCGTGGGTTTTGAACCTGGTTCATTCGGTTCTTCAAAAATCTTCTTTGAAAACATATGGGAGATCCTTTTACTTACGCTGTCACGAAGGTGTTTTTTTTGGTGGCAATCTCCTCGACTTGCAGGGTGTTGGAGTTGGCAGCTTTGTCTTGTAATTTTCCCTCTCTGGTGGTTCACAGGGCCTAAACTAGTCTCTGATTTCCATTTGAATGAAGATATTGTGTTGCCTTCCCTGTGACCTAGGCCCAAACATCCTAAAGAAGTTGCGTTGCATGTCCTGGATGTCGTTCGAGCGATTTGGGTGTATCTGGCAGCTGGGGAGTCTTTTCAGAGGTCAGACTCACTGTTTGTGCTCACAGATGGCCCAAGAAAAGGGCTGTCTGCTTTCTCTGTGACCATTTCAAGTTGGATCAGACAGACAGTGACTCAGGACTATTCAATCAAGGTTTAGGTTCCCTGTCACTTGGGCGCTTACTGCTTCTTGAGCCTTCTGCCATCAGGCATCAGTGGCACATGTTTGCAAGGTGGCCACTGGTCATCGGTGCACACTTTCACTAAATTCTATAAAGTGGATGTGTTGGCATCTGTGGATGCTTCCTTTGGCCCCAAGGTTTTGAAGGCTGCAGTTTAGAGGGTCTTTTCCCTCTTTGGGGTTGTATTGTTCAGATGGGCTCCTGTTGCTTTTTGTTGAGCTCCTGTTACCTGATTGGCTATTGTTTAGCCTTGGGATTTTTTTTTTTTTGTTGTCCCTCCCCTCATGTTTTGGCACTGCTTTGGGACGTCCAAAGAATCCTAAAGAGCTGTGTCCATCAATGAACGAAAGATAAAAGGGGTTTTTGGACTTACCGTAAAATCCATTTCTCTGTGTTCATTGACGGACACATTACCCACCCCTCTATGGAGTTGTAATACTTCTGACTTCTTGTAACAAAACTGAGTTCCTATAGCAGAAAAGTAAAGTATACCTCCTGGGACTCCCCATAGGCGTAGTCAAGTTCTATTTTCTGCCTAGTGTCCTACTCCTGTAGGGGACAGTATAACCCAGTGGTTCAAGAATCACAAAGAGCTGTGTCCAGCAAAGATTGCAGAGAAATTGATTTTACGGTAAATCAAAAACCCAATTTTTCTGAGATGCACCTGTAATTCAAAACACGTGGAAGGAGTTGTGCAGATAGACTAAAATGATTCTGTTAATTTAGAGATTAATAATATATTTCTCTTTTCAAGGTGGAAAGAATAAAGGGTGATGCATGTGGGCTGATGATTCAGAAGATTTAGTGACATCACACGATGTGCTTTATTTATAGACTCTTAAGGGTTAATGGGATTTTTTTATTTTTCTGGAGAGGTTTTTAAAAGTGATTGAAAATAGACATAAACCTTAGTAAAACGGCATTTAGTTTGCTCACACATTGTGCCTCCTAAAGAATTGACTTTTTTTTTTCTTTCTAAAAATGCGTTTCCTTTCACCTTTTATCATCCTTTGTTGCATCTCTCTGCTTCCCATCTTCTGCAGCCTCTCCACCATTTCTGATCATGCCTGTGTAATGTGTGTTGAAATGGCTACTTTCCATTGGAAGTCCGTATGACACATTGGAAATGCAGAAGTACATTAGGTAGACAGAACAGTGTGTGGTTACCCTATTACAGGAAGTGCCTGAACAAAGATCTTTATGGCAGGAATTGTATCTGTTTTTCTGCATTTTACGTGAGGACATTGAAGGCACGTTCCCATTCCAAGATGGCTGACTGACGAGGAAGGGAGAAATAAGGTAAGTATTCCTCTATTTTATCCCTCCATCCAGACTAAACATGCATTTATTTTTTTATTATCAACAAAATACACTGAACAAAATTATAAACGCAACACTTTTGTTTTTGCTTCCATTTTTCATGAGCTGAACTCTTTTTCCTTATTACCGGCATGGTACCTGACCGTTGATCGAATAGGCCTACCATTCCGGTAATAGGGAATATTCAAAGATCTCTCCTAGAAGGTGAAACGAGTTTCAAAGGAAAGGAACTCCACCGTATATGAGCCATAGGTCTGCCGCGACAATACAGGGTGATACTCAGTTGTGGATCCCAGGTCTGCTGTCCCTAAACAGTGGTTGTTTTGGAAAGTCTGCTACCCCCCAGAGGGGAGAGCTCTCTGGTGAGTGGGGCACTATAGGGGAGCACAGCTTGTGGAACACCAACAACAGAAACACATTTCAGCATTTTTGGAGCACCTTAAAGAGCACCTATCACTTTATGATCGAAGAATTTCTAAAAGGATTTTATGTGAATTTATTTATTATTTAGCAGTTTGTATAATGTTATTGCACAGCACTCAGCACTTTTAAAGAGCACTGGACACTTTCTTTTTGCTCACAGACTAGTTTTTTATTTGAGATATATATAATTTTGGTCACAGTAATAGATATTGCTTGTTTGATATTTGCTTTATATAAGTTTGAATGTATTATGAATTTTCACATCTATTTCTATAAGCACTAAGCACTTTTCTTTATATCAAGGTTTAATAGTTATATGTAAAGCAGCGCCCTACCCACTATACACCTTTTTTCTCTACCAAAAACACTTCCCTTAACAAGGGAAAGTTTTTTTGGGGAGGCAGCAGCTTTCCTAGTTTTTTCTAACATTGCGCAGAACTAAACCTCTCTGATTTGTTTCTAATCAAGTCCATGCCTCGACGGGATTCGGTTGGTAGTCATAAATGTTATGCCTGATTGGTGTATTTCTAAAAGGAAAGGATAAAGGGTGTTTTTTTTTTTTTTTTTGATATATTGGATATTTGAATATATTTATATAAGCTCTGAAGGTGTGACCAGAAGAAACCACTGACTTTTTCCCATGTGTTAACTAATAATAACCCTGTAACTACTAACTAACTAACTAACCGTACCCTGTTTTTAAGGATTTGTAAGGTTTTTATTTTGTTCAGTATTTTAATAAATACTCTGCTCAGATCAACTATTATTGGCTGACAAATCTTGCAGCAAATATAGATGGGATTTTGTTCTCTCTCCATACCAATCTATGGGAATGCAAAATCAGCTGAAGCTGCTGGTCAGCTGCACCTACAATAAATTCTTAATGATCTTAGAAATCTTTCAAACTGATGTCAAGGACGCTGCCCATCTGTGTCACTGACAGCTGTTTGTTTTTCATCACTATAGCTAACTTGCTCATATGGATAGCACAAAGCTAAATAAATGAATAAATGTGTTATTTCAATAGCCTTTACACAAAGTGCATGCCATACATTTTACGGTTCATCTGAAGTATTTATTTTCTTTTCTGCCTTTTTCTCATAAAACATATTAGTCCTTCTTTAGACATTGTGGATTTTGTCTCAGCGTGAATAAATTTTGTGTTACAGGCAGGGGGTATTCGTTTGCCTGTCTTGAGAAAACTTGCTAGAATGAAACTGGATTTTGCTGAACTCTCAATGGAAATAATGCATCTTGCCATCAGTGAGAAAAGTAAAAAACTGCAGGAGGAAAAAACCAAAGGAGCCCTTCGTGTCATGGTGGAAGAGTTTGTCAGAGCCACCCCAGATTATAATTCCATTGAACAGGTGTGAAAGCTTTAAAAGTTGCATTTAGTGATCTCCTGCCTGTGGGTACATACCCCAGGCTGAATTTGCTTGGTGTGGGATTTATACACTATACAAAAACATTATTGTATTGCAAATGTTTTTCTTAAGTCTTAATATTGCAAATGGCAATGGAGAAAATTTTTTTATGGTATCAAAATCTATTTTATAACCAGATAAAAGTTACAGCGGGAACTAAATATTTAGATGGGGGGGGGGGGGTATTGTTATATTGAATAAAACTGATTATGATCTACAAATTAAGACACTCCTAGGGAACGAGGGCACATACAGGTGCATCTCATAACATTAGAATATCATCAAAAAGTTTATTTATTTCAGTAATTCAATTCAAAAAGTGAAACTCATATATTTTATATAGATGCGTTACACACAGAGCGATATATTTCAAGCATTTCTTTCTTTTAATTTTGATGATTATGGCTTACAACTAATGAAAACCCAAAATTCAGTATCTGAGAAAATTTGAATATTACATAGGACCAATACAGAAATGTTGACTTACTGAAAAGTATGTCCATGTATAGTATAGTATGTACTCAATTCTTGATCAGGGCTACTTTTGCATGAATTACTGCATCAATGCAGCGTGGCATAGGGGCCATCAGCCTGTGGCACTGCTGAGGCGGTATGGAAGCCCATATTTCTTTGATAGCAGCCTTCAGCTCATCTACATTGTTGGGTCTGGTGTCTCTCATCTCCCACTTTACAATACCTCACAGATTCTCTATGGGGTTTAGGTCAGGCGAGTTTGCTGGGCAATCAAGCACAGTGATACCATGATCATTAAACCAGGTATTGGTAATTTTAGAAGTGTGGGCAGGTGCCAAGTCCTGCTGGAAAATGAAATCAGCATCTCCATAAAGCTAGTCAGCAGAGGGAAGCATGAAGAGCTCTAGAATTTCCTGGTAGAGAGCTGCGCTTACTTTGGACTTGATAAAACAGTGACTCAACACCAGCAGAGGACATGGCTCCCCAAATCATAATAGACCGTGCATATTAAAGTGGTTTTAAAGGCTCAAGGTGATGTGTGCAGCAGCCCCACCCCCCTCCCTTGCTACTCAGGGCACTGGCTGACGAGGAGGAGCCAGGAGTGCCGATAGGGGGCCCAAAAAAATGAGGATCAGGGCTGCTCAGTGCAAAACCACCACATAGAGCATGTAAGTATATCATATTTGTTTTTCGTTTCTTTTAAATAAGCCTTGAATGTCACTTTAATAATATTCAGAGAGGTTTAAAAAAAAAAACACAGCATCTCAAACCATTTTAGACTGGCGCATAATAGAGGCCCTAGTGGTCTTGGCTTTTTTGGTTTTGATAAAGTGAGGAGACACTGGAGAGGATCTAACATGAAACAAGAGATTTCCAGAAAAGAGATCCACAGGATATATGAGTTGGACACAATAAACCTGCATGGCATCAACATCGCTATAGATTTAAACTGTTTTATTACCAATTTATAAAGCTTCTAAATTATGAAAGCTATATTGTATATGCACTTGGATTGCGTTCTTATATATTTTGGTTCTAGGGTACACTTTTTTAATGCTTTTTTTAATCTTTTCCTAACTTCCTCACGGGTACTATATATGATCAAGTGTCCATGTAAAAAGCTATATATAGGAAAAACTAAGAGACAACTCAGAATTAGAATTAATGAACACTTGCAAAGCATACGCCTGAAGAAGGAAACCCCTTTGGCGCTTCACTTCTTGGAAAAACATAACAATAATCCAAGGGGTCTGAAAGTTAAGGGGTTTTTCGCTCTGAACCTCCCCTCCAGACGTGGTGATTTCGATAAGGTCTTATTACAAAGAGAGAAAGCCTGGATCTTTCGGCTGAATACCCTGGTCCCTAATGGCCTAAACACAGAATTAAGTCTTAAGGTCTTTCTGGAGCCCTAGCTAGTTGGGGTCTCCATCTGTTTCATTCTGCTCTATGCTACATATGCCTTGTATGTCAACTGCTGTTGACCCCCCTCCTAACCACATATATATCTGGCAAAAGCTTTAAAGTTTCCAGCTTAATCTAAGCCTAAGAGGAAGACAGTCTCCAAAAGCCAGTTATCTGTCTGGACTCTGTTTTGTATTCTCCTACCTAAACTGATTCTGTGTCTCAAACTTACCAGATCTGAGTGATGAGTAGTGTTGGAGGTCATATTACTGCTGTGTTTGCATCTTCTTTGCCAAAGCCAGAAAAATCCTGAGGTGTCTCTATCAAGTTTTACTAACACTATTTGATGTTGCTTACCAATTTCAAACTAATTATTTACCCCAAGTGTTGAGTGATATTACAGATAGACTGTGGAACTCAGGTGTTTTCAAAGCCCTGGATATCAAGAACTTTTGATTGCTTTAGCCCCACTTCAGCCTATTGAATAGCTACATCTTACCATCCATGCAACTCTGGACCCACTCCTCCCTTTGAGGCATCCTACCTCACCTGCCTGACCTCTCCCTTTAAAGTTTCTGGTTCTTGTAGTGGGTTCACCCTGGGGGGGGGGATTATGGCTTGTCTGGCCTAGGGGTTGAGGGGTGGGGGGCGGAGTTTGGTAGGCGCACCAGTGTGTCTTGAAGAGTCGGGACATCTTCAATAGGATTTTCAGCTCTTGTGCCCATGAACTTGTCTTTTTCAAATTGGCTTGTTCTTTTATTATAATATTTTTTCACTGCAATGTCTGCTTAATTTTTATTGTCCTCCAATAAAGTACAATTTTTTTCAATTTCTTAATACCTGTGTTTGAGCCATTATTTGCAACTATTTCTGTGCTTGCTTTTTTATTATATGTTCTAGTTGCTTGGCTCACCGGTTATACACCGTAAGGTATATCTATATGGTGTCCTTTCCCTGTCCACTTTGGGATTCTATGGGCAGTGGAAATTTACTCCCAGGGTTCATTCTCCCTTTTCCCTCCTCCCCCTTTTTTTTACATGTTGTTGGATTATAGATGGTAAAAAATTAGCATGTTTATCACATAGAATCTTTATGAACTGATTTAGCCCTGTGGGGTTTATTTACTAAAGGAAAATCAACTGTACACTACAAGTGCACTTGGAAGTGCAGTCGCTGAAGATCTGAAATTAGGGGAAGCTCTGCTGATTTCTATCATCCAATCATGTGCAAGAAAAAAATACTGTTTTTTTTATTTTCCTTGCATGTCCCGCTCAGATCTACAGCGATTGCGCTTCCAAGTGCACTTGCAATGCACAGTGAATTTGCCTTTAGTCAATGAACCCCTTTATGTTCCTATGTTCTGATTGCACTTTCAGCAATATTGCAAAAGCACTTTAAATATACTCTATATTTTTCCTGTGATTTGGGTTCACACACTTGATTGGTTGATTTAATTGATGTCACTAGTAATGGTGATAGCGCTGCTCTTTTGTATTTAAGATTTGGTCACTTTAGTGTATGAGGGTTTAAACTTTAGCGCAACAGCTGATTTCACACATCACCAGATAGGAAATATTTTGTTTTATTAGTTCACTTCATATTTGAAGTGGAGGTGTATTTCACACATAGTTTAAGTGCTATTGACCCTTAATTTTTAGAAAATTTTTTCCTACCTGAGATAAGCCAGCCTTGGGGGATTTTTTTTTGCAAATTCTTTATTAGAAGTTTAGAAAACAGAAGTCATAAACATTGTGCATACTCAGCAAAGTGTAGCATGTGGTAAGGTACAACAACAAAATCGAAAAACCAGAACAACATAATACATACAATAACTGCATACCCAAATGTACCTAGAGAAAAGCATGTAGAAGGCATAAACAAATACCAGGCTATCAAGGCATTGGACAACGGCAGTGGCCTTGGGGGCTTTTAACTTCTTTCATGCAGACCACCTCTATAAAAATACCCGAACATTGGGTGAATTCAATAAAGCCATTATATCGCTTTTCTGGCTGTATGACACCTTTAACATGGCCTGCACCTAATTCATGAAAGAGCCAGTTTCAGTACCAGCATTGAAATGCGCACCAGATTCAGGTAGTTCTTACTCCCGCGACTTTTGGAATCTATCACTGTAACTGCTACATACTCGAGAAGAATTTCTGCCAGTCAGCAAATAAAGTGTCAGCAAATTAAGAGCAAGAGAGTGCCTAGAAAACTCCTGGTTTGCAACTTCCCTGGATGTATTATTGGGCAACATTTCCTTAAACTCTACTAGTACTTAGATTTTACCTGTGGTTTTACTGTCAAAAAAATTTAGGCCCACAGCTTTTCCAGGCTGCTGCCATTTAAACAAACTACACCTACACCCAACATGTACCTAACCATCTCCTGGAACTCACTCCTCTACAGTCCAAGTTTCATGCATTCTTGTGTAAATTGAGGTACCGATTGGCTGCTCAAGCAAAAGACTGCATTCAAAGAAACCCAGTTTTCCTTTTTTTTTTTTTTTCATAAAAAAAATTGTAAAAATAATTAACAACTGTAACTTTCTTTAATTTGTAGTGGCTTTCTATATTTAGACAGTTTCTTCCTTTTTATGCAATACTTTACAGAGAACATATAGCCATTACCAATCAGTCTCTGTCTCGTTTGCACTTTCCTTTTAATGGGGTTGTGAGATATACAGTATGTGACTTAATAGTTTTGTTGAGCAATGATATTAACATGCCTCCCGGAATATGTGAGTGTGTTCAGTATAGTGCTTGAAAATAGTACTTTAGAATGCAATTTTGGTGTTTTGTTTCCTCAGGTAGGTCATCCAGTATTCCCTGTAATCTTAGCATCTTAAAATATCAAGCTTTAGTTTAAAATACGCTAATGCAAATAGAGCCCTAAAAACTGAACTGCCTTGATGTAGCTATCGAAAGAATATACAGGAACAAATGGATACATTGCCAACATATACCATGGCCAGGGGCAACAAGCCTGCCCGGATGACAGTTTGTCTTAGTCTTCTAGTCATTGCTTCTAGGTGTACTGACGGCAAACTATTTCTTGTCTAACCTCTCTGTTCCCATAAAATGCTTGCCCTTTCTAATTAAGACATCTGATCTAGTTATTGTGATACTGAGACAGCCCAGGAAGAGAGAGTTGGGGGTAGGATGCGGGAGGAAATGGCACAATACAGTTGGCCTAGGGTAGTGGGAATTATAAATCCAGCTATGATTATACCTCTACTCCTAATGCTAACAATTAATTCATTGTTATTTGTTAATTAAATTAGCAATCAATGTCGGTGATGAATAACCGGCACCATAATAGTACAGAGTTTATCATAGCCTCATTGTAGCACTGGCTTTGACTCTGTTAGAAATGTGCATGTTGATTTTACACTCAGGTGAAAAAAAAAAAAAGTGTTACATAATTTTTATTTGTAAATTCTTTACTTCTTTACTAAAAGTGATTGTAAAATCTCGTTTTTTTTTTTTTTTTTCAATAACAATAAAAACATGTTATACTTACCTCCTCTGTGCAGTTTTTGCACAGAGCAGCCCAGATCCTCCTCTTCTCTGGTCCCTCTTTGGCTCTTCTGGCCCCTTCCTCCCTTTGAGTGCCCCCACAGCAAGAAGCTTACTATGGGGGCACCTGAGCCGAGTCAGAGCTCCATGTATCTATTCATACACGGAGCTGGGCTTCAGCCCCATCCCTTCTCTCCTCATGGGCTAACTGACTTTGATTGACAGCAGTGGGAGCCAGAGGCACCACTGCTGTGTCTTAGCCAATGAAGAGGGGAGTCCAGGACGGCTGAGACAGTCGTGGACATCACTGGATCGAGTGGGGCTCAGGTAAGTATTAGGGGGGCCGCTGCACACAGAAGGTTTTTTTTATCTTAATGCATATAATGCATTAAAATTAAAAACCTTCTGACTTTACAACGCCTTTAAGACAAGGGTGGCATGTAACAAGCAAATTGCAAGAATATAATGCATCTACATTATTACAATCAATGGCATAGGCAGCAGTATGTTGTGCAGGAGTCTATTGTAGATGATAAAGTGCAATAAATAGCATTACATTACATATCATCTGGTGTGGTCTTTGATGATCATGAAGCGTGTAACCTTGTTCGTTTTTCTATTTTAAGGTGGCCCCAAAAGGTAAATGAATAATGGAAATAAGTAAGAATTCTGGAGGGAAGTAAAAACAGAAGGAGAAAGGAGTTGGGAGGAAGAGGGAAAAAACCACCTCCCTCCCGGAAAAAAATCACATATTTTTGTCTAAATCCCTCTCTGCTTTGCGTTCTTTGAACTCAGAAGCCTGGTTTATACTAATCCCGATTTGGTGCCCACAGTAAACGCTTAAGTATGCTCCAGAGCATTCAACAGCACAAAGGCCTCTCTGTAGGTTGCAGTTTTTATCGTGGAATTCAATGGATACATATGGAGATTGACTATGCCATAAGTTTTGCCCAAGTCAGAATTTGTATAGAATGCCCCAGGGATTTGGGCTGAGATGCCACAGCAAACAGACATCTTAAATGATTGTGTGCCTCCAACCTTGTGGTAACAGTGTGAGGAAGGCCCATTTCTGTCCCAACGTGACTGTGCCCCTGTGCAAAAATCCAGGTCCAAAAAGATCATGTTTGGTGAGCTTGGTTTAAAGAAACTCAAGTGACCTGCTCAGAGCCCTGACCTTAACCCCACTGAACACCTTTGGAATGAATTGGGACATCTATTAGGAGCCACGTCTTCAAATGATTTTTTCTCTATCGCTCATTGACAGACGTAGTCTTCTTGATTCTCAAGAGCTGGGTTATGTTGTCTCCGCAGGAGTAGGACTAGGCAGAAAGACAAAACGTTCTGGCTCCACCTTAGGGGCAGTCCCTGAGGGTATATCCTCCCTCTCTCTGCGACAGGGAATCAGTTTTTTTCTGTCTAGTCAGGAGTAAGGACCTAAGTTCCTTGCTGGGATCTTTTTGGTCCTGGCAAGATTTTTCTTTAGAAAAAATATTTTTTTAGGTAGTTTTTCTCCAGTGTTTTTTTCCTGTGAGATCTTCAAGCAAAAACGCCGGACTGGGCGACACTAGTGGTCACCCCAGCCGGCCTACGAGCGCGCGCAGACCATTGCATTGCGCTTGGTCGGCCGCGACACATTCAAGTAAGTATGCGGGGCCGGGCGACGGGCTGGATGTTGAGATCCAGTGGTCACCCCGGTTTTCTGCCTACGAGCGCGTGCAGACCAGAGCTCCGCGCTGGGTCGGCCGCGACGGAGTCCCAGTGGAGGGACTGACCTTGCGAGTTAAAAGTCTCGCTTGGACGCCAGGAACCAGAGAGTCGAGGCGTCCGGAGTGGTCCACAACCCCCCACCCCGGTGGAGAGGGTATTGTGAAGAGAGGGTGCCTGTCGGTTTGGTATGGTGAGTAAACGTTCCCTTTTTTCCTCGTTATGAGGCAGTATGAATTATGGGCCCCTCCATACATGGTCAGTATATATCTGACACTAAAAAGTCCCCCTTGTAAATACAGTATGTGTTTGTGGGAAGTGGACTTGGTTTGAGAGCTAACACTCTACCCAGCAGACTGTAGCATTACAGCAGACATAGTAGGTATAATCCTACCTTATTTGTAGTGTATCTCCTGTAGATCTATAAATCGCCACTTAGCAGAGATGCAGGTGGATGTGCTGGGAAAAACGATCTCGGCGGTCCGCCGCCATTTTGCCGTAGACCAGGTGTATGTATGTCCTCAGGTCACGCCGGCCGCCATGTTTTTGGAGTCTAATGTCTCTTGTATGAGGGGGGCCATGTTTCATGAGCCCAGCTACCTCGTGGAGAGCTGGGAACGCCGGAAGGCGTACACAGGGGGCGGAGCCACGTCCTTCTACCCGGGAAAAAGCAACAGCTCCTTCCAGTCTGTAAAAGACAGACGCTGACTGCAGTTGGTTGGAAACTTCACTGCATCGGTTGGTGAGCCTTGGGGGTCCCTCTCTCTCTCTGTGGGGATCGAGAAGCAGGTACTCTGAGGGGCGCTATTGCGCTAGGGGGAGACACATAAAAAAAAAAAAAAAAAAAGTTTTTTTGTTTTTTCTGGCAAAGGTGTCCTGAATTAACATGGACCCTGCCCCTCATGTATCTCCTACGGATCCCCTCGAGGGGTCTGCAGGATCCTCCAGCACCCCACTGACGATTGAATCATTGTCAGCTATTATGGAAACTTTTGTGTCCCGGGTGGAAGTGGCTTGTCAGGGACAGGGCGCAAGAAAGCGACCCCCGCCTAACCCCTTATTATCTGAAACTTCGGATTCAGACTCTGAGCCTATTTCGGCAGTTGCAGGTACCTCATCTGGGATTGGTATCTCGTGTACTGTCTCTTCAGACAGTGAGGAGGATGTTTCGGCATCAGCCATAGCCAAAGAGGAAGCGTTGGTAAACGCACTCATTGTATCTGTTCAAGAAACCTTAAGATTACAGGGTATTCCGTCGGAAATAGCTGAAACTGAAATCCCTTTTGGGACTAAAAAACGCATCAAAGTGGCGAAGGTTTTTCCATTGCCCAAATGTTTTGGCAATCCAATCAAGGAAGAATGGAGTCTGCCAAAACGCACTTTTACTATTTCTAAACGCATTAACAGGCGTTATCCGTTTGAGGAAACCCTCATTAAGAAATGGACAGAACCACCTGTGGTGGATTCACCAATTGCTAGATTGAATAAAGCCACGGTTATTCCTCTAGAAGACGCTCCGTCTTTTAAAGATCCAGTGGATCGCAAGATAGAAGCTATGTCTCGCACCATGTTTACTTGGATTGGATCAGCTTTCAGACCAATAATTGCTATTGGGCTAGTTTCGCAGGCTGTAACTGAAGGGACCAAGTGGTTACGCCAGGACTTAGAAGAGGTCCCTCAGGCGGTATCAGATTTGTTGGAACAAATGATACAGGGGTTACAGTTTGTATGTGATGCGGCGTTAGACGCCACTCCATTATTGGCGCGAGCATCAGTCTCAGCGGTGGTTCTCAGGCGTACACTGTGGCTAAAAGGTTGGTTAGCCGACCAAGGTTCTAAAAAAGCATTGGCTAATATCCCCTTTTTAGGAGAGCGTCTATTTGGAGCCAACTTAGATGAGATCATTAAGGATCTCACGGGTGGAAAGAGCACCTTTTTACCACAAAATGTTAAAGGTAAAGGAACTCGTCAAAGACGAGGGCCTTCTTTTTCTGCTCACAAGAGGTTTTTTCGTCCCACGGGTGAGAAAATTAAGTCCTCCAAAGCTCCTTCAGGAGGCTTCAGGGGACGTTGGTCGGGCAAGCAAAAGCCCGCCCCCTCCAGACCTGAAGATAAATCGTCCAAAGCCTGAAGGTGCGCCCCCACCCATAACTGGGGTGGGGGGACGTCTTCGTCGGTTCCCGGATCCATGGCTTTCCAGAATCCCGGACAAGTGGGTTTGCGAAGTCATAAGGTCAGGGTAAAAGATCGAGTTTCGATCTCTCCCACCGGCGCGATTCTTCCCTTCCAAGATTCGACTATCCCCGGATCGTTTAGAAGATCTGCGGAGAGCAGTCACGGATTTATTACAACAAGGAGTGGTAGTCCACGTTCCTTGGACAGAACGTTTTCAGGGGTTTTATTCAAACCTATTTACAATACCCAGGAAAGAGGGCAAAGTGCGTCCAATTCTGGACTTAAGGGCACTCAATTCTTTGTCAACATAAGAAAATTCAGAATGGAGTCCATTCGCACAGTAGCAGCCTTCCTGCATCCAGGGGATGTCCTAGCGTCCATAGACATCAAGGACGCCTATCTTCACATTCCCATTTTCGCAGGACATCAGCGGTTTCTACGCTTTTCCGTAGAAAAGAACCACTATCAGTTTGTGGCGTTACCTTTCGGTCTCGCCACGGCTCCTCGGGTCTTCACGAAGGTGTTGGCCCCAATGTTGGCACTACTGCGCCAAAGAGGCATATCGATTCTAGGTTACCTAGACGATCTTCTGCTTCATGCAGAGTCTCCTCAGACCCTGCTACGAAACATAGAAATTACTATAATTTCTTTACAGGAATTCGGGTGGCTGGTGAACCAGCAAAAGTCATTTCTGGTTCCCACCCAGAGGCTCGAATATCTGGGTCTAATTCTAGACACAGTCAGGTCAAGAGTTTTTCTTCCGGTAGGGAAACTCCGGAAGATTCAATCAGCAGTCCAGTTGTTACTATCCAACAGCTGGTCTCCTCTTCGAACTTGCATGAGGGTTCTGGGATTGATGGTGGCTTCCTTCGAAGCAGTCCCATTTGCCCAGTCCCATACCCGAATTCTTCAGCAAGAGATTCTTCTCAGATGGAATCAGAATCCGGAATCCCTGGACAATCAGATCCGATTGAGCAAACAGACCAGAGAGTCTCTGGTCTGGTGGCTTCGGTCTCCGATGCTCAGCCAGGGAAAGTCATTTCTGCCAATATATTGGACAATAGTGACCACGGATGCCAGTCTATCCGGATGGGGAGGAATTCTCGGTCAGTTATCTGTCCAGGGACTTTGGTCCCTGGAAGAATCCAGGTTGCCGATAAATGTATTGGAACTGAGAGCGATCAAACTTTGTCTGATTCACTGGACCGAGCAGCTCCAGGGCAGCCCGGTTCGGATCCAGTCGGACAACGCCACGGCCGTGGCTTATGTCAATCACCAGGGGGGCACCAAGAGTGTCCGAGCGGCCAAAGAAGTGGCTTGCATTCTTCGCTGGGCGGAAAGATTTGTTCCAGCTATCTCTGCGGTGTTCATTCCGGGGGTGGAGAATTGGCAGGCAGATTATCTCAGCCGTCAGACTCTGGATCAGGGGGAATGGTCCCTCCATCCAGAAGTTTTCCACCAGTTGTGCCTACGGTGGGGCACCCCGGATGTGGATCTGTTGGCATCACGATTCAACAGGAAAGTACAGAGATTCGTGGCTCGCTCCCGCGATCCTCTAGCAGAGACCGCAGACGCATTGATCGCCCCGTGGGGGCAATACCAGCTAATGTATGCCTTCCCTCCTCTCGGGTTACTGCCAAGACTTCTTCGCAGGATAGAGGAGGAAGGAATTCCAGTAATCCTGGTAGCTCCGGACTGGCCTCGTCGAGCTTGGTACGCCGACGTGGTCAGACTGGTGGCGGACGTCCCGTGGAGACTTCCTCTCAGGGAGGACCTACTGTCTCAGGGACCGATCTTCCATCCTGCTTTACGATCGCTGGCTTTAACGGCCTGGCTATTGAAACCCAGGTGCTGAAGGTCAAAGGTTTGTCAGCTTCAGTTATTCCTACTCTAGTTGAAGCAAGGAAAGCGACTTCCAGAAAGACTTATCATCGTACATGGAAGTCCTACATTGCATGGTGTGAACCTCTGGGGTTCCGTCCACGGACTTATTCGGTTAGCCGAATATTAGCCTTTCTGCAACAAGGGGTTGAGCAGAAACTGGCCTTGAGCACTATCAAGGGTCAGGTCTCAGCATTAGCTATCTTCTTTCAGAAGCCTTTGGCTACTCATTCCTTGGTGCGGAATTTCATCCAGGGGGTGCGACATCTGGCTCCGCCAGTGCGCGCGCCGTTACCACCCTGGGATCTTAATTTAGTATTGTCGGTTCTTCAGAAACCTCCCTTTGAAGATATTAGGGAGATTCCTCTACCTACGTTGTCCCAGAAGGTGGCCTTCTTGGTGGCTATCACTTCTGCACGCAGGGTGTCAGAACTGGCCGCTTTATCTTGTCGTTCCCCATATCTGGTGGTTCATAGAGATAAGGTGGTTCTTCGTCCGAATCCATCCTTCCTACCAAAAGTGGTTTCAGAATTTCATCTGAATGAAGAAATTGTATTACCTTCCCTGTGTCCTAAGCCCAGTCATCCTCGGGAGTTTGCTTTACACTCCTTGGATGTGGTCCGGGCGATCAGGGTATACTTGAAAACGACAGACTCGTTTCGCAAGACGGATTCACTTTTTGTGATCCCGGATGGACCCAAAAAGGGGTTGCCTGCATCTGCCGCGACCATTTCCAAATGGATCAGACAGACGGTGGTACAGGCTTATTCTATTAAGGGTCGGGAGCCCCCGTTCCCTGTTAAGGCGCACTCCACTCGGGCACTTAGTGCGTCATGGGCCTTTCGCCATCAGGCGTCAGTGGTCCAGGTGTGCAAGGCGGCTACCTGGTCGTCGGTGCATACCTTTACAAAACATAAAGTTGATGTAATGGCATCGTCTGATGCCTCGTTTGGCCGCAAGGTTTTGCAGGCCGCCATTTGAGGAGACCAGTGGTCTACCTCGAGGGTTTTTTTCCGTTGGAAATTTTCATTTGAGTCTCATTCTTTGTTTATAATGAGCCTTTAAAACTTCTAGTTTGGCACCGGTTGGGCCTTCTAGATTGGATTTTGATTTTTGTCAATCCCACCCCTCATTTGTGGCACTGCTTCTGGATGTCCCAGCTCTTGAGAATCAAGAAGACTACGTCTGTCAATGAGCGATAGAGAAAAATGGATTTTTGTAAGATCTTACCGTAAAATCCTTTTCTCTTAAGCTCATTGACAGACGTAGTACCCGCCCCTCTATCATTGAGTTGGGTTGGGTTAAATTCTCTGTTACTGCTTTAGAACAGAACTGATTCCCTGTAGCAGAGAGAGGGAGGATATACCCTCAGGGACTGCCCCTAAGGTGGAGCCAGAACGTTTTGTCTTTCTGCCTAGTCCTACTCCTGCGGAGACAACATAACCCAGCTCTTGAGAATCAAGAAGACTACGTCTGTCAATGAGCTTAAGAGAAAAGGATTTTACGGTAAGATCTTACAAAAATCCATTTTTGGCTAATTAGGCACAGATTCCCACAGATACACTCCAAAATCTTTGGGAATGCCTTTCTCAAAAAGTGAAGGCTGTTTAGAGCCTACAGTTGAAAGGGAGGGTCAAGTAATACAAAAAATACCTATGGAAGATGAGCTGATAGAGAAAATAAGTTTTAGTTGATAGGTAGAGGCAGGATTTGTCTCTCTAAATAGATGGGTTTTCAGGGATTGTTTAAAGCAGGCATGTCCAACCTGCGGCCCAAAACCTCAGGCAATGCGGCCCACTGCCCCCTGACATTTTTTTTTTTTTGCTGGGGAGGAAGGAAGTCAGGTCGGGGGCGCGGCCACAGCAGCTGCCAACTAACGGTAGGCAGAGGCTGCCTCAGAGGGCAGGGGGGGAGGGGAGCATGTGCTTCTGAGTGTTTCTGACTCCTACCACCCTGACCACTTTAAATCACTGAAGTGGTCATGGTGGTTAGAGTGTTCCTTTATTATCCCTCAGAAGAAGTAAACCTCTGTATACTCATTCCATTTCATCATCCTCTAGTTGTGTTAAATTAGTGCGGGGGGCGTGGCGGCGGAGGAAGGGCGCAGCGGCATTTTATTACTTATATACCTTAACTATAGTATATATTTTATATGCGGCCCGAGAAAATTTCTCTACACTCAATGTGGCCCAGAGAAGCCAAAAGGTTGGACACCCATGGTTTAAAGATTGTCAGACGGATTGGGGCTGCAAAATAGGGTAAATTCCATAATAAAGCCCACGCTTCAAAAAGGGATGTCTAACAAACTCGTAGGGGTTGATTTACTAAAAGCAAATAGACTGTTCACTTTGCAAGGGAAGTTGCACTTTGAAAGGGAATTTTCCCCAGAGCTTAGTGAATGAGTTCTGCTGACTTCCATTAGCCAATCATGTGCAAACAAAAAAGCTATTTTTCTTTCCTTTGCACACACATGATAGGGAATTCTTTGCAAAATGAAATTTCAGCCCATTCACTAAGCTCTGGGGAAATTCCCTTGCACTGTGCAATTTCCCTTGCAAATTTCACAGTCTATTTTCCTTTAGTAAATCAAACCCATATAGTTGTGATAGTTAGGTGTTGACAAACCTTTGGTAATATACTGTCGTATATATGTGACCTACTGTTAGGGATGTTGGTCAGTTTGATACATTTTTCCTAAGTGTAAATTCAATTGATGTCATTTGCCACAGTAACACACTATAGGACCTATATTTTCTTTATCTATGATAATGATGTAACTGTATTTAGTAACTGCTCTCCTGACTTTTTTTTTTTTGTTTGGTACAGGAGTGGAAAACGCTTAGCCGTACAATATCTTCCTCCATGCTGTCTCAGTTGGCGAGTGCTTTGACACTAGCAGGTGGTTGTAATGATCTGAAGGCACAGTGTTTGTATCTAACCGGAAGATGCCTCCTGCTGCAGTCTTTTACAGTCGATCCGCTTGATGCAGACATGTACTGGAATGAACATTATTTGGTATGTTTATTTCTTGTCATCTGCGTTCGCTGTTATTAGGGAAAAGAGATGCACAGCACAAACAAATAGATTTAGTCTTCTAAAAAGCCACAGCAGTGTACAAATAGCTTCAAATTGTATATGTTCTAATCGGCAGTCTGGAAAGACCTTAAACAAAATAAAACAGGCACGGCACTCCTGCTGGTTGCTGGCAATTTCTATATAAAGCCATATTTTTGTATTCTGTTTGATGTAATATATATCTGTGCCTTCAAAA